>NC_141139.1:29279206-29650872 GCF_053477565.2 Lygodium microphyllum
ATCTACTTACTATTTTAGTATGCAAATTTTTCCATTGTTCTAAGACTCCTTGCATACCTTCCAACTATATTTGTTTAAACACCTCAAAGCCTACTCAATATGTCCATATTCAACACATTTAACAACTCGTTGAGACCATGAATGCATACTTTCATCTAGAATTCTCTCCAGCACATGGTGTGATTCTACAAGTAAATCGCATTTCAAGATAGATATGCACAAGGGCAACTCCCACCAAAAAGCTATGATTACATATTTCTCTCTTGAACTCTTGCCCTATTATTTCACTATGCAACTTTTACTCTAGCTTTAACGCTCCTAGCATGCAATCAAGGTTTAAGTAATTAACTAATGCAAGGGCATTCATAAATATATTCTCCACCTCCATGTAGTTGAAAGAGCTGAATAATCTTTCTTCATGACCACACTTTGCATATGCACCAATTAGTATAATATATTACACTATGACTTGACTTGGTATCCTATTAAGACATCATTTTTCTAAAACAAATCTATATTCTATACATATCCACACGTATGGTTCTCACATAAAGGTAGATAATAAATATAACATTTTCTTTAGATACACCTTCTACTTGCATGCCATTGAAATAGCTAAGGACTTCTTCTTCATAATGGCCATTTTCAACAAATGTTGCAATAGAGCTATCTATAAGACAACATCCTTAACTTTAGGCTGTGAAACAATTAGCCTCATTTTATGAGCAAGTTGCATTTGTCATACATAGCCATCAATGTGGTGTTAACGTGGAACTCTTGCTCTAACCCTTTTTAAATTATTTATGCACATACTTCTCATGATATTTTCACAATCCCTATGGTTGCATAAGCCGTCAATAGTAAATATATGTGATGGCATTTTTCAAGAATCCTTTGAGCTGTATCTTTTAGTAGAAATCATAACCTTGGTGTTTTATATACACACTTCTTCTTCTACAAGGACAATGAAGGCTCATGACTAAGGTCCTCTTGATGGAAGATATAGCTATTAGCATTCCTCCAAATTGATGTTAATGCTATCAGAGCCAAATGTCAAACAAAGTCCCTTTAAGTTTGACTATTTGACCAAGGAGAGTTGAATATCTATTGTAGAACATTTCTAGAATCCTATCTCAACAAGAGATATATGTTTTGTATTCCATAGCAATGCTAGCTCCAATACTATCATTTACAAATGATAACATGATATCATAACTTTTTGGAAGAATGAACCATTTCATCATTGAATGAGACTCCTAACTAAGAATTTCCAAATATATCACCTTATTTAGAAATAGAAGTTGCAAGCTACATAGAAAGAGATGTTGCAAAATGCAAAGACCTCCACATATAGGTAAGATTTTATGTTAATCCATCAACACTAGCTCCAATAGCATGCTGCTAGAGAATCAGAAGCTTCAAAACAATTTGTGGTCATATGTATCAATTGTTGTTGCTTAGTTTGATATCTTGGTATGTTCTTACTTGAATGATATATAGGATTCCATAGTAGTAGTAAAAGAATTCTAAGATGTGGAAGATGTATGCCTTAGGCAGTCATTGTGCTATTAGCTGGTCCTAAACTTTTCATCCAAATACTCTCTTTCTAAGAAATCCTCAACTCACTTCTTATGCTACCTATAGAGTTTCTTAGTTTGAGTTCATCTTCTACCTAGACCTATGTTACAAAAATTATATTACAAAGTGATCCCACATTCTCTACTACTTATAGAGTTCTCAATTTCTACTTTTTTGAACTTAGAGCTCAAATATTTTAGTTACTTCTCTCCACCAATTGTTTAAATCTTTCAGTCACTTCTCTCCATGTGCTCCTCAATCCTTTGAAGACTTGTAGCTACATCATTGAAATTGTCTTATAGAGTAAGCTCACTTTCTTTGCTTCCTATAGAACCGAGTTTTACTTCTCTCTAGATACTACTGCTCAGAGCTTATATGACCTACCAATAGGTCTCCTACCACTTCTAGATGGAGTGATCCATCTATATTTTGTTTCTAGATGGTATAATGTACATGTGGATAAAATAATATAGTTTGATTACAACATGTACTATATTATTATATCTACATGTACATTATAGCATCTATAATGTATTGAATATGTCCAAACCATAGGGATTATAGTTTGATTACACCATATAGATGCTATCATGCACTAATTGAAGGACTATGCACATGTGGATTTACTTTCTCTCATTATTTCTATAGAAGATTTAGCATTATAGGGACCTTGGAAGTAGGCAAAGATCTACATATTGAGGTATTCAAAAAAGTTTGGGACAAAGGGCTTTATGTGGAAAACACACTTGTGCATATGTACAAACAATGCACACTTCTTTCAAAAGCACAACATGTGTTAATAGGATACCAAGTTTAAGTATAGTGTTATGGACTACACTAATTGATGCATATATGGAATGTGGTCATGATGAGGAATCATTGAGTTGTTTCAACCAAATTCATCTAGAGAATATACATGTAAATACCATCACATTAGTTCTTTGATTAAAGGCTTATTGCATGATGGGAGCTTTAGAACTATGGCAAACGCTACATAGTGAAATGATAGGTAGCATATCTGAGAGAGAATTCTATAATTGTAGTACTTTGGTGGGCATTGCTCTTTTGGACATGTATCTTGAATGTGGTGCACTTGCAAAATCACACTATGTGTTTGACAAAGTGCCATATCAAAGTATAAACCAATAGTCTAAATTGACCTCTAAATGTGCTTAACATGGACTCATTAAGAAAATTTTGAGCTATTCAAATAGGTGCAATTGCAAGGCACGCAAATAGCCTTAGAATGAGGGGGAAATTTTTATACTCAAATCATAGGTAGAGCATTGGAGAAACACCTCTATGATCATAATACTTTGTTGGAGATTATTGTTGTGGATCTATTGTATTGAAAGTGGTGTATTTGCAGAATCACATAACGTGTCTGAAAGAGTAGGAGATGAAAGTACAAGTGCATGCTCTTAGTTGATTGCCAAAGGTATAGCATGTGGACTTATTGAAGAAGATTTGAGTTGTTTCAAACTAATCTAGTTGGAAGATGCATACATGGATTTTTCCATTTTCATCCAAGGCTTGAAAGCATATATCACAATCGGAGCTCTCAAAAAACCCATGCTCACATTGAAAAAGTAGGGCTAAATTTAAGGAGCATGTTGTGGGGAGTGTGCTAATAGACATGTATGGACAATGGGGTTGTGTTAAAGATGGATATGAAGATTTCAATGAACTACTATTGTGAGATGTTATATCATGGACTGCAATAAAAAATTCTTATTGTGAAAATCATTAGGTTAGTATGCTTCATCTTGGAGTTTTTGGTAAAAGTTATTGCTTCCATATCCATTTCTTTGAGCAACGCTTGGATCTCAACTCATTATAGTTTCTTTGGATGATAGATAATTGAGAAGGGAGTTTTGCAACTTTGGATGATAAATAATCTAGATGAAAACTTTGCAATTTATCAAGTTTGAGTTGGAAAAATGCCTCAATAATCCATTTTATACATGTATCACTTCAAAGTCAATGCCTTCTTAGTAGTGTGAATATGTGAGATCCAAACTTTGATTTAAAATCTTCTTGACTTCTGGCAAAATGGATTTAAACAACCCTAAAATCATTAAATACAGAAGATCTCGAGCAAAAAAAACCCAAGGATTGTAACCCATTATTATTATTGGATTGACAAGTACTATAGCCACCCATCACAAAAGTTACCACATGAACAAGAGCTATGCACCATATTAGTCATTAGTGTCAGTGTCTATAGTATGGATGGTCCAAAATTACTAGATTTTTGGACAAAACTAGCGTATTTTTTATATTTTGGATATTATTTATTATAAATATCCTAAAAAGCTATAAAAACTTCTAGAACATGGTGTCATGTAAAAAAAAGCAAGTGGCTTTTTCAACCAGTTTTGGAGATTTAATGCAAAAAGAAGGATTGGAGAAATCGTCACATCGTGATCATAGTTTACATGCAACAAACAACACTCCAAACCATGAGAAGAAGAAGTGATGTGGAAGATTTTTGAGCAGTTGTCTTGTGGTTTTACCCCCCTTTCGAAACCAACAGAACAATCAAATTTGTGATTTGAGCATAAGATTGCATCTTGGAAGCTTCATATATTAATAATTTTTCTAAGATTTCCTCCGTAAAGAGCTCTTCTTCTTAGCCATAACCCTTCTTCTCTAATTTAGCTATAAATAAGAGGCATGGGGAGTAGTTGAGGGAGGTCCAACCAAGAGGGAAGAGGCCTTCTTAGGAGTATAGAGTAAGAGGGAGGAAAAGAGAGGGAGGTAGAAGGATACACCCCCCTCCCCGCCAAGAGGCTACGAGAGGGAGCTAGAGAGGGGGAGAATTAGAAAGAGAGAGAGAGAGAGGGAAGAAGATCCGGAGAGGTTGCGAGAGAGAAAATTAGAGGAGGGCTTAGAGAGGAAATGAATTAACTCAGCCTCCTTTGTCTCAATCTTCAACTTGGAAAGCTACTCTCATACTCTCCCATCTTAAATTCATTCCACCTTCTCTATCTCTCGAACCCACTCATAAGAAATGGCTCCAAAGAAATTGTAATAAAGCAATTTTCATGTTGCTTTAATTAGGAAATTAGCCTAGTTTGGATTGGAGTATAAAAGGTAAGAGAGTACCAATGTAAATGGTCTTTTAATCTTTTTTCCATTTTAAAGCAATACATGTTCCTTTCTCCTACCAAATAAGAGGGTGCATGCTCTTAGCCACCAAGATATGGGGTGCATACCATGTCCCACCTTGACATGAGGTGAGTATTCATGTTGCAACTTATATCTATGATTCTCAGCCTTCCATGGCAGTATATTTCATGCTTAGCTACCTTGGCTATGGATTCCTTGCAAACATGGTGTATTTCTTGTATTTCTTTGCAAGTATGGTGTATTTCATAAATTTTCAGTTATTTATCTTGCTATGAGAACTAGTTTATTACATTGATATCAGAGTCTTGCTTTGATCCAAGGCATGCTTTAATTCCATCATTTTCACAATTATGATCTAGTTGGGGAGATCATTTTCATGGAAGATCTAGTTACAAGCATCATTTCTGTATAACTTGAGTTGAATACACAGTTACATGGTTTGCTTTCTTCTTAACAATGTTGTACTACTTCAAATTGTGGTTATTTTAGTACTTCTTGACAAAGATATGGGGGCAAGATGGAGGTTCATAACTACTTTGACAGGTCATCATCAAAATTTACTCTATTTTGAAAGCATATGGACCAAAAGAGGGTCAAACATGGCTGAATGACACTTAAACCATGGCTACTTTTGAGAAGGAAGGGTTTGCTTCTAGACTGAGTCTTTCTCTCTCTTGTCACAAGTTCGCTTCATACTCCATAGCCAATCTCTTGCTAAAATCTTCCAACCACAATGGACTCCATAACTTGGTTCTTGACCTCTTGAGCAATCTGTACAATAGTGATTTGGCTCTATTAGCCTCCCTATTACTCTCTTCATTACATTCATGATAGTAGCATGAACTACGCATGTTATGAAACTTGACATATCATTGATCATAGATGAGCTCTATTGTTCAAATGCTCCATGTTTGGTGAAGTAGGAGAGGTCAAGGCTATTGAAGAAGTTGCTAAGGAAGGAGATGCAACATAGGATGGATCATGATCTCTATGCCTTCTCTCGTCTATGATAATAGTAGTCATTTCCTGTATTTTTTCTTTCCCTCTTTTTAAGCATCGTTTTCTTCTTCTTCTTTGATTATGGCTAGAGATAGCAATTCCATCTTATCCATGACCATCATTCCTTGCCATTAGTTGTACGGGATGATGCAACTATTGAGTCTCACAGTCAAATGCCATTTTTGAGAGTCTGTGGACAATGAGAAACCATCAGAATGATGCCCGTAGAGGTCGAGACTCTCACAATCCTTTTGCAAAAGTCCCATTTTGTAGCTTTGCAAGAACTGTCTTTGCAATCTTTTCATAGACCAGGTGTATGCCATTCTACAAGCATACGCTTTTGAATTTCCATCCTGAAGTAGCTCATGATCATCACTGCTCCTGAAAGTTGAAGGCATTGAGATATGGAGATTTGCATATCACTGGTATGAATGAGCAACTGGTGATGACAGATGCTCGGGGAAGGTACAACTGCTCACAGTCAAAAGATAGGTGAGACAAGACATCGTCTGTTGGTGATCATTTGAATGTGTCTAATGATGGTTGCAAGGACAGGCTCAAGAGCAAGGATCAGTCATCTTGGATGTGATGTACCTCATTACTTGCAGAATCACCTGTTTGATAATATAATAGCACAGCTTTAGTTTGTAAAGAATCCAACGGCAACTATCTGCAAAGCCTACGAAATCACAGATCAAGTCATTCTATAGAAAGCTCCTAATCTGGGGTTTGGTGGATATACAATTGCTACTTCCATCCTTGTTAATGGTCAAAGGTTCATTGTTGTGAACGTGGATGATTCCAAAGCTGGAGATGCAATTCAGTTTTCAATGGATCATGAACCAAAGATAGAAAGAAGAACCATTGAAAACAAGGGAGGTTTTATTACAACAATTCCAGATCCAGATGTTCACAACATGAAACTTGATGAGACTAATGAGTTTCTTATTTTGGCAAGTGATGGATTGTGGAAGGTTATGGAAAATCAAGAAGCCGTCAATCTAATCCAGAAGGTAAAGGATCCTAAAGCAGTAGTTAAAAGCTTATAGAAGTTTCTCTTGTGCGAAAGAGAAAGGATGATATATCTTACATTGCGGTCCAATTTCAATGATATGGCCACTCCTTATCAAATCACTGTATGGTAAAAATATTTTTCATGATGTTGAAAACAAATCTGTGATGAGATCTCCAAGATGCAAGAATTCATGGGAGCACTCTTCATGAAGAATCTTGATCAAGAAGATGGACATTATCATTGGAGAGATAAATTTGAAGATTCTTGGACCTTTGCAAGCTGAAGACACATTCCACAAGTCTATGTGAAAGGTTGAAGCATCCACTAATGCTCTTCTTCTCTTCATCAACCATTCAAGGTACTTCTTGATCATTCTTGGTCTCCTATTGATTACCTTTTTCTGAGCCATTATTATCATGATAAAATGGAGAAGGAAGAGTGTACTTTAATCCTAATTCACTGATCTTGAAGCCTATCTTTAATACCTGGAGCTTCCCCTGTTTCAATTGAGTATTACCTTTCAGTTCTAATCACCTAAATCCATTTTAATGCTTCATTCTCACTTGCATATCCTTGGATTTTTGCATTGCTATGTTCCCATGATGAAAAAATATGGCAAGAATGGTAAGGAATGAGTAATGAGCAGTGAGTTACTACTATGAGTATTCCCCTACCCCATTCCTCTTTCATATTATTCACCCTTTTCAGCAATGCACTTTATGTAAAGCTTTCCAATTCTTATCCATTGCATCTCATGTTAGACTGGCAAGAATCTTGTGTGGAACTTGTCATCAAAGCAGGTGCAGGTTATGGGAATCATATATGACTTGAAATATGACCAGGGATCATGAAAATATGATCTATTGACTTGGTTTATGACTCTGATGACTTGGATCAATAATGCACGTGTTTCTTGAAGCAAATGTTACATGGGTACTTGACAATGCAGTTGGAGCACTCTTCATGAAGAATCTTGATCAAGAAGATGGACATTATCATTGGAGAGATAAATTTGAAGATTCTTGGACCTTTGCAAGCTGAAGACACATTCCACAAGTCTATGTGAAAGGTTGAAGCATCCACTAATGCTCTTCTTCTCTTCATCAACCATTCAAGGTACTTCTTGATCATTCTTGGTCTCCTATTGATTACCTTTTTCTGAGCCATTATTATCATGATAAAATGGAGAAGGAAGAGTGTACTTTAATCCTAATTCACTGATCTTGAAGCCTATCTTTAATACCTGGAGCTTCCCCTGTTTCAATTGAGTATTACCTTTCAGTTCTAATCACCTAAATCCATTTTAATGCTTCATTCTCACTTGCATATCCTTGGATTTTGGCATTGCTATGTTCCCATGATGAAAAAATATGGCAAGAATGGTAAGGAATGAGTAATGAGCAGTGAGTTACTACTATGAGTATTCCCCTATCCCATTCCTCTTTCATATTATTCACCCTTTTCAGCAATGCACTTTATGTAAAGCTTTCCAATTCTTATCCATTGCATCTCATGTTAGACTGGCAAGAATCTTGTGTGGAACTTGTCATCAAAGCAGGTGCAGGTTATGGGAATCATATATGACTTGAAATATGACCAGGGATCATGAAAATATGATCTATTGACTTGGTTTATGACTCTGATGACTTGGATCAATAATGCACGTGTTTCTTGAAGCAAATGTTACATGGGTACTTGACAATGCAGTTGGAAGGCAATGTATCATCTTGACTATAGAATATTGGTCACATGTATGCTTATGGAATGCTGAGCCATGTATATGACTTTGGATACTAGTGCAAATGTATGTATCTTGGCACATGAATGAATGGGCAAAGGTGTTATCCAGTGGAGTTGACAAGACATAAATGTTCATTGGCAGTCTTATGGACAATGGGGGATGTTTCCACCTACTTCAACATTCTACAACTCCCTCCTACTCATTGAAATGACTTGGTATTGAGTATTAGCTCAAATTGGATAAGAAGTACCAAAAACATTTGCAACAGGGCATAAACAGGGTGCAATCCAAATAGGGATAGATTTGGAAAATTTGCTACAGGAATTAGTAGCATCATTTTAACGACAAACAAAAAATTGGGCTTGATACTAGACATCACAAGGTTGGATTGGAGCTAACAATTTCTTCATTTGGATACATATTTCTCAAGTTAGAGCCTATTTTGTTTCAAGAGTTTACTAGCAGTTTATTGTGGATACTTCTAGAAATTCTTAAACAAAGAGAGGTATTGCTACTCCTAAATTCAAACCAGGGTTTCTACTTGATGTTAGACATCCTAAGCTCAAGGTCAAGATATAATACACCTTATTTGAACTCATATTTTTCAAGATAGAGTTGATTTTATACCAGCAAGTCACTATGGACAGCATGTACCACACATGGGTGATAGACATGAAAATTTTGATGGTTGCATGAAAATTATGCATGTCTTGGGTCTTATGGACAACATGGTGCTTGTACATTATGTAGCAATGTTGGGCACCATCAAACTCATGCATGTGGAGACTTTAATGTAAGTAGAAGTAATGTCTATGGACAACATATGTTGGGACCAATTGCTACTCCAATTAATGGTTATGGATTCGATTATGGTGGCATGATTAGACATGAATATGCAGTAAAAGATGGAATGTATGGGCATAGTTATTATAAGAAGCATTCTTTTTGTGGTTATGATCATGATGATTATGCCAATTCATACCCTAATTCTTTTGGGCAATAACAACACGTTAATCATAGTCATGTTTATGATCAACCATTTGGGGAAGCCTCCATTCAAATCAATCTTGCCTTCATCCAATGAGTGGGACGCAACTACAATCAAATGCTCCTACAAAAATTCAGGTCCCTATCCATAGACAAGAAGTATATGAGCATGCCTATGTTATGGATAATTATTCTTCTCAGCCACAAGTGTTTTATCATCAGCCACATAGGATTGAAAATGCTTATGTGCAGCCTTATGCAGTAAACCATAGACAATAAGCTCATGGTTATGGTTATCAATTGATAGATGGGAGAAATGCCCGTCAATTTTCTTTCAGTGGTGTACATGGCATCTATTTGTCAAGTCGTATCTTGGATAGCATGACTACCAAGGGCCTATGTTATAAATGCAATGAGAAGAACACTCTTGGGCATGACAATGTATGCAAGGCAAAGCATATTAATATATCAATTGTTCTTGAGTTCCATGCTCCTCATGGCATTAGAAGAAAGCTTAGTCCTCATCAACAACTGATGGAAATGCAAATCCAGCTGATATGCTACAAGTGTAATTAGCATTGGTCACCTCATCATGAGGGTTATTGTAGGAATAAACATTTTGCTACAGCCCTTGACTTGGAAGACCCAATGAAAGATGTATATGTGGGGCAAGGACATGATAGTCATGGGCAACAAGAAGATGATGCATATGCTGAAAATCGGGCTGAAGATGTGATTGGGAAGCAAGGGAGAATTGCTCTAGATGCCATACATGTAACACATGTAGTTGATGAGAAATCATGTATAGAAAAACAACAAGAAGAAAATGTTTTTAGTGACCAAGATGAAGAACCAAGAGATACAATGGTAAATGAAGAACAAGAGCATGTACATGCCAGTGAAGATCAAGAGGACTATGCAGTCAACCAAGATGATGCATATGACAATGAATCTAATGCTGAAGATGAGAGGGGTAAAGAAGATTCAATTGACAAAACAAGCATTGAGGATATAGAATCATTACATGAGCAGCTTATACCTCATGTAGATGATGACTTTCAGCAACCTATTGATTATGATAATGATTCGGTAAGCTTTCTTCATGATTATGGGGATGATACCTTATGGAGGTATTGATGATAATGCTGATGATCTTTCATTCCCATATGATCCATGGATTTACATGAATGCATCTATGGATTATGGGCGGGATTTATCACATCCTTTTGATCCTAGAGGTGATAATAACTTCTATACAAAATACCTCACTTATGAAAGCTTTGATGATGTTTTTTCATTTTATTCGGGTGAGATTAGCAATGCTTTGATGGATGACAACCATTTTTTGGGGATTCCTTATGATCCGGATTGATTTTGGGATGATTTCATGTGACTTGGAAAAGGAGACAGCTTGCTGTATAGAAATTTTGTGATGAGTTAAATTGCCTTGACACAATCAAAATATGGGTTTGAGGGTATATCTTGATGCCTTGGGTTATGCATTTTGTATTTACACCTCA
Source organism: Lygodium microphyllum (assembly GCF_053477565.2). Taxonomy (NCBI): domain Eukaryota; kingdom Viridiplantae; phylum Streptophyta; class Polypodiopsida; order Schizaeales; family Lygodiaceae; genus Lygodium; species Lygodium microphyllum. The sequence goes on from NC_141139.1 coordinate 29,290,179, forward strand.
AACATTGAATTTGGACATTTTAATCCTAAGTTATGGGTCATTTACTATCACTACCCTATTCAGGACATCACTCTAGATTTCCACTGTTTTGAGCTTACTTTGGAGATTCTTCTCAATGGCAGATCATCTTCTTCAATGGACAACTTCAACAAGGATATTCAGCATTGGTCTCTCATTTCTTCACACTTATCATTAATTTGTCCTTTCACTCTTCAAAGTTTTGAGGAAAAATATTTTGGGCAAGGATAGATTGTAATAAAGGAATTTTCATGTTGCTTTAATTAGGATATTAGCCTAGTTTGGACTAGAGTATAAAAGGCAAGAGGGTGCCAATGTAGATGGTCTTTTGATCTTTTTGCCATTTTAAAGAAATGCATGCTTTGAGGTTCCTTCCTCCCACCAACTAAGAGGGTGCATGCTCTTAGCTAGCAAGATATGGGGTGCATACCATGTCCCACCTTGACATGAGGTGAGTATTCATGTTGCAGCTTACACATATGATTCTCAGCCTTCCATGGCAATACTATTTTATGCTTAGCTACCTTGGCTGTGGCTTCCTTGCAAACATGGTGTATTTCTTGTATTTATTTGAAAGTATGGTGTATTTCATAAATATCTAGTTATTTTTCTTGTTGTGATAACTAGTTTATTACAGAAACGAGACGAAAAGACCATGAAATCCACTACAACCTAGGTATTGCCAGAGATACGAGAATGCCCGAGATTATTAGAATTGTCACTACCAACACGGAGCATTGAGTGTGGCAAACGCAAGCACAAGAAAATATGAAATCCCCAATGACCTCGTGCAAAACTAAGTTGTTTACAACTCACAAATAGGCTATTATTTTCATGTCACCACATAAAATAATAAGATTTTTTTTTCCAAATTTAAGTACATAAAATGTTAGCTTTTGTATTTACACTTACACGAGATGTCAGTTTCATCTATAGAGCGTATTAATACACATACAAATGGTTAACTACTACCTATGATTTGTAGATATATTAATTGAGATTATAATTCGTAGAATCATGATGAAAATAGTTGCAATAACTTGCACGAAATGACTAAAGGACGTTATCCCCACTCAAGATTAGTAAAATAACTTGATATATTTATTGCCAAACGCGACAATGGTTAGGAGTTGTGCTTAAAAAGTGAAAGTCTATTTAAAGAATCTTGTAAATCATCTCATTAAATTATTATCATAATATTTTTCTAAGTACCAACTAAAGAAAATTTTCTTATGTTGGGTAAGTTAGCCCTAAATGGAAAATTCATGTCTTGCTTAACAATGTTGAAGGTTTTGTACTCAACACTTCTTTATGGGAAGAATAATCCTTGTTAGAATGTAAGGTTACCTTGGGTTAAGGATCTACCTTCGCTATGTGAAGTTGTGAACTACACGATGGTGTGATTGTCATTGTTTGAAAGGATTGTTTGTGTTTGCTAGAATCTAGATCTCTAATTAAAGACATTGACAAACATGATAAAAGGAAAGATCATGCACTAGGCTACCCCCAAGCTAGTTGTGAGACCCTACTCTAAGGGGGTCATGATTACCACTTCGAGAGGCTTAGAATGGCTCCGTGTGGAAAGGTCTGTAGGGATAGTCTCGAGGAGTAGGAAATGTGGATACCAGAGGGGGCTCTGGCCGTAATCCGCATTACTCCTAGAATCTAACGAGCCCCTTCGTAACCCAGGTTGGGATCTTGAAACCCTAATACTACTTACAAGGGAGGAATCTTGGTTGATAGAAAACCCTCGTGGAATTTTGTATATCTCCCCCATAGGATAAAAAAGATGGAAATTGTAATAAACTTTCAATATAATAAAGAAAATTATTTTTTATTCAAGGATTGTTTGAATTGTATGAGTGTCCATGAAATAATTACATGAAGGAACTTGTGATTTGACGGACTAATTAAGGAAGTTGGTTGTATATGTTTCAATAAATGTGCTCTAGGGAATTAAAAAACTAAATATGATACCGTCATCAAAGCAAAGCGGATGGGCATGACCCCCGATGGGTTCATCCAATGGTAGGGTAGTCTGGGTTAGCTGGGAGTTTTTCTAAATCGACGATAGAAATAGGAAAACAATACATTGACCAAGTAGTTGTTAGGTAGAATCGACTTGCATTGTTTTAGGGGGCTGGAATGGAATTTTGCCTTATGGGCACGAGGGTTGATGTACCGCACTCCCCTTTGTCTCCCATTCTCTTTGAACCAAGTGCAATGACAAGTCTACTTCAGTTTGAGTAATCCTGTAGGAAGTGTAAACTTGAAATTACTGATGCTAGTTGGCTATTAAGGAGACCCCTCTCATTTTAGGAACCCGAAAATTCAAGTCGATCTTAGTGGGTTTGGCTGTAACTCTTCTGTCATGATGTAGAATCAGTAGGGCCTTAATGACAAACCTCGTGATCATACTCCAAAGGAGTGTCGGGCAGCATCATTTTGGAAAACCTATTGATGGACTACTAAAAGGTGCACCTTGGATTGAGATTGGAGTAGACACCTCACAATTGGTATCAAAGTGCTCATTAGAATATAATACGATGTAAGCTTGGGTTTAGCCGTAACTCTTTTGTCACAATGTAGAATCAGTAGGGCCTTAATTACAAACCTCGTGATACTCCAAGGGAGTATCAGGCAACATCATTTTGGAAAACCTACTGATGGACTACTAAAAGGTGTGCCTTGGATTGAAATTGGGTTAGACACCTGACAATTGGTATCAAAGTGCTCGTTAGAATATAATACGATGTAAGCTTAAGAAAATTGTTTCTTGGATGGTAAATATAGCGTATGACATATTTTCTTCTCTTTATTAATGTATGTTTTTGAATTATGGCAGAATAACAAATCTTAGAAATGATTCTTAATCTTCTAAGTAATGTTTATGTCAACAATGCATTCATCCAATCTTGCATGGAGGATTTAGATGATACAGATACGAGATCAGTTGTGCAACCCCTCGCCTCTATATCATGAAAGACGATGGATGATTAGTGAAGGATACTGCTATATTGATGTAAGTCGTATAGCTTATCTTTAGAATAATCTGAAAAGTTTAAAATTGATGGAAGATCTTAAAGTTGTCAAGATCTATCTATTTTGTGAAGCCAGTGTAAATTCAACCCTGTATACTAGGGGGGAAGAAGATCAAACTAAACTCGTATATCTATGAGAAAGTTGCAAAGATCCTTTCAGTCAACATAATAAAAGTTGTAGGTTGCTCTAGCCACCATAACTATAAAAAGAATGGATGTCCTAAACTCCCTAAAAAAGATAGATTTCTAGATATCTACTCTAAGAATCTAAGTTACTTCATAAAGGATGTACCAAAGTGTCATGCTTAGATTGTAGTAGGGAATCCTTTTTTGAAAAAAATAAGATGAACCTGTGAGCTATTTAAATAATGTATTTTTTTCCCATTTGATTACATTGTACATCTATTGTAATAAAGATTGATTGATACTTTATCAATCAAAGAAATAATGGAATCTTATTTTTCCTTGTTGAAACCTCTAAATTTGTAGTTTAACTTTTAGCAATGGGAAAAGAGTTTTATTTGAAATCATTTCAATAAATTAAGCAAGAGATAATTTGAGTATCAAACTCTAATATTAACGTTATATAAATTCGTAAAGTTTAGCTTAGAAATTGTTGAAAATTTCCCAAAATTTTGCACCCACGATAATTTTCAACAAATCCCAAGAGAAAAGGAATCTTTTGAAGCAAGTCAAACCTCTGAAATTTGATGGGAAAGGTGGGAATGTGGAAGCTAATATTGAAATTTGGATCGAATCCATGGAAGATTATTTTACTACTACTGAAATTGTCCCAGCCAACCAAGCCATGATAGCTAAGCTAAAATTAATTGGCAAAGCTCGACTCTGGTGGAAGCAATGGTGCCGAGATCAAGGTAATCCTGAAAATACCATTACTTGGGATTTGCTAAAAGAAGTTGTAAGAGGAAGATATTTACCTCTAGCTTATCGAACCTAGAAGATGAATGAGTTCTTTAATTTGAAGCAAATGGAATTGACCCTGAAGGTGTATTACTCCAAGTTTGTTTCACTTCTTAAATATCCACTCTCCATGGATACTGCTCAACAAGTGTCCAAGTTCTGCAATGGGCTAAATTCTTCTCTGAACACTCATTTGGAATCAATGCACTCAATAGACCTCTAAGATACTTTGATTCAAGCAGCTCCTATTATGCAAGAAGTACAATTAAAGCCTAAAAATAATAAGTTCTAGAGCTACAATAACCAAAACAAAGGAGGATTCAAAGGTCAAGAAAAAAGAACCCAATGCCAATTTCACCAAGGTCAGAAGAAAAAGGAAAAATCCAATGTAGTTGGAAATTTGTTTCTACCTAGGGAAACAAGGATGGTCTTAGGTGCTTTACTAAAATGAGCCAAGACATTTTAGGAGAGATTGTGGTAGAAACCATCGCCAAGGCCAATTTGAGGTCAAGGTAGAGCTGCCTAAGGCCATGGTCAAGTAGCTATGGCAAGAGGAAGAATGCCAAATATTACCCTTAAAGAGATTAATAAGGAGGAAGACCCTTGTATGGAGGAAGAAGATATTAAAAAAGTAACTATTCATGCTACATTCCACAAGAAGGATCCAAATCGTCAATATTTAATAATACAGACACCGACTAGTCACTGAGGTAAATCATTTAAAGTTTTGATTGACTGTGGAAGTACACACTCGTTTATTTCTCCCAAGTATGCTAAGAAGTTAGGAATAGATACAATAATATATAAAAACTACTTGTGGAATTAACAAATGGAAAGGAAGTACTTTCTACATAGCAAACTGCCAAGATAGAGTTTAACCTAGGAGGAAACCTTTCAAGTATGAGATTCAGAGTAATGAAGTTAGGATCTTATGAATGTTTATTAGGAATCGATTGACTGATTCCCAATTATACTCATATTCATTGTGGAAAAGATCAAGTAACATTTCAGGATTTGAACGGTGAAATAGCAACTACATAAGGTGAAATAGGAAAACCTAAAGTTCAATTAGCAAAAGCTTTATGAATTGTGAAAGGTCTGAAGAAAGGATTACCAATTTACTTGATCAATATTAACAAGGTAAATCAAGATGGTCAGATTCATCCTAGTTAAAAGAATATGCCGACGTATTTCTTGAAGAGCTAACTAAGTTATCTCCATAAAGAGAAGTTGATCATGAGATCAAACTTATTCTAGGAGCCGCTCCAGTGACAAAAAGTCCCTATAAAATGTTTATTCCTGAAGCCATCAAACTAAAAGAGCAACTCAAACAACTACTAGAACAAGGGTATATTTAGCCAAGTAGTTCACCATGGGGAGCTCTAGTATTATTTCAAAAGGAGAAAGATCATTAGGGTCAAAAACACTTCAAAAAATCCACTTTTGTTAATCACGGATTAAGGAAAGGGCCAAAAAGACTTTGCTACGTGTGCAAGAATATGGTATTCTTGTCTCCTCCTTTTTGGAGATAGTAGAGTCCACTTTGTGATTCTCTCCTCTCTTTTAGCCAAAATCTCCAAACTCTAACAAGTTTTGGTAGGCTCGAAGTCCTTATTTACTTATAAAATTTGACAAAACCGATTATGATAAAGATATTGTGAAGTAAATAATGAATTTTTTGAAAGTTGAGAATTTTTGGCGCCCCCAATATATTTTCATATCTTGCCAAGGAGTAGATAGAAATTGGGAGCCCAAAACCTTTTGCATAAACGATTGGGTGACTATGTTGCCCTCTTGCAAAGGCTCTCACAAGGTCAAAAGAAGAAAAAGAGAGGATATAAAACATCACTAGAAAGGGTGTATCATTGCTTTCAAAATTACACATGAAGGGTCATTTGTCAAAGTGCAACATGTTTACATGGCCAAGGATATGCACCTGTCTCCTAATGAACGTGTTTGCCAGCAGACACATTGTAAGTCTTAAGTTGATAACATATGTGATTTTTTTTAAAATTTAAGCAAGTATTAATATCGAGTTATTGGTTTGTAGATATATTTTCATCAAGTACTGAATGGCAACCTCTGCATAGTTTGAATGGAACTTTTAATGCAATTCATAAGGCATTTGCTAACATTATATATGCTGATGAAACTGTCGGTTCTTTTAGTGAGAGAAGAATTTCTATATATTATATACAATATGTGGTTTCATCTAAAGAGGGTATCTATGGACATATCGAGGATTTGCCATTGCCAAGTCTCTCATCTCTAATTTGGGAGGTTCTTGATAAGGCAACCATGCATAGTTTTAAATTTAAAATATGTCAAGATATTCAAAAGTCCATGACAGCTCGAAGGATCTCAAGAAGAATATACCTATCATGGTTTATCCCCTAACATATCGTTGTGGAATGCTTCAAAATAGCAAACTTACAAAGAACAAAAGTATCTTAGCTAAGTAGAAATTTTGCAGAAGTAGAACTAGATAACATTATAGGAAAGCTTTGGAAATCTAGAGAAATTGACCATAAGGGTGACACCATGAGGTGTATTATATGCCCCCAATCCATGTCTTTGTGTTATAATATAGCACGACAAACTCTTGCTTTGGGCTTTGATTATAGGAGATACAAACTTTAACTAGGCATTTGGATTCCCTTGGATTCTGATACAGATTGCATGCCCTTCAAACTTAAGGTGAGAATATCACTTCCAATTGGAATCTTAAAGATGTAAGGAATACCTTGGAGATGCTAGACTATAAATCCCTAGAACATAAGTTCAAAAAAAATGGCAAAATAGTTGGGAAAAGAGCTGAACGCTCTTTCTCTTGTATGAGTTGCTTGCCTTCCACAATTGTAAGCTTCGAGCCATAAATATGAAAAAATTGATGACATTTACATTTGACAAAAAAAATTCATTGAATGAAGAGGTACAAAATTGAAGTATAAATGTGCAAGGATCTTGCTTCATTTGCATCTATTTGTTTTCTTTCAACTTTGCAACTTCTTCATCACTTTTTGAAAGTATATCTAATCTCCTTACTACGGTTTTTTTCTTTGATTGGTTGAAGAATTTGACCTAGACATGGGACCTCTTCTCCTCAAAGGGCTGATGAGGAGATGGATGAGAATGTGTTGGCATTTTTGTCTTTTTGGAGCTTACCTTACTTGTTTTTCCACATGATGATTTTTTTCTGACTCTTACTCTTAGTTAAGGATTTAGGTGGAGGAGAGTCAGGGTTGACTGGCATGATTACCTTGTCAAAAATTAACTCAATATATCTCTCTCTTATCCACCATGTATATGAATCTTGATACTGCAAGGAAAATTGTAATAAGTTGGAAATTATACCCAACATGTATCTTAAAAAGTCATACTTGTAGGACAAAGAAATGGAATGATTTTAAAATTTGATGATAATGCAACAGTTGTGAAAACTTAAAGACATGTTGCTAAAAAAAGAATGTGAAAGATATTTACATTAACCCCATCTATCTTGAGAATCTTTGAATCTATTGTCCTACAAACATTTGAAATCACTCTCCATCCAGAAGAATGCACATTATTTTGCAAGGACACTTATTGTAAGAGAAAGCTATATGGTTTTTTAGGATCATCAAGATCCTCATATATGGTGTCCAAAAAGGTAACCACCAACCTGCCAGCACTGTAAATGGAAACATGTTACTAAAAAAAGAAAAGCAAATAAAATAAACAATAAACCAAAAAGTGAGGTATTGTATTCAACGCACATTTTTAATTGATTGTGGATACCACGGAGAGAGTTCATAAGGATAATTTCTCTAGTGAGAATATCGATATATATTAAGCTTCAATGTCCTCTATAAAAGAAAATGTTAGTAAGAAATACATACTATAAAGAAGTATACATTAAGCCATTTGCAAAATTGCATACCTTTTGACGTAACAAAGAAAAGAGGTATTTTGTGATTGGATTAAACGTTTTGAAAAATAATTCGATGTTTGAATGAGATATTGAAAACAATTCCACTGATAACAATGGATCAACGATAAATATTATTTTAGAGATTTGTTCGCTAAGAGAAGCAATCAACGCCCTAAAACCAATCGCCAAAACAAAGGAATGCCAGTTGCAATGAACAACACTATCATTCCATGAAAAAAAACTTTGAGTCAAAAAGCCTTACCTTATGCAACAGAAGACTACAGAATTTGACAATTGAATATCTTTCTTAACAAGCATGGATTTGTCCTCAGGGAAAATACTGAAATAGTCTTCTTCTAAAGAAGTGCAAGAGACATTCACAACCATTTGCCCATATACATCCCCCACCCATTCTCTTCAAATTGACAGGACCAAGGACAACGATTTTCCTCTTGCAAACTTCATCCTCTGACTCTATAATCTCTTGTGGTCGTTCTTGTTAGGCAAACACTTGTTCGGGGGCGGTCTTTGTAGCGTATAAATGTGTCACATCCTCAATCACTGGCTATTTCGCTCTCCTAGACAATTTTGGAGGAAAATTAAGGATCTCAAATGCTTTCTTATCAGTAGTGGGCAAGGGCCTCAATACCTTATTGAACCTATACCTGATTCTGCTGACATACTAAAGTCTTTATTCATCAAAGTCACTCTATGCACGTGGGCAGCAGCAATATAAACATCTTTCATAAAATCAATAATGAAGGCTTTAGCAGCCTCTTGAAGGCAAAGAATGGCTATAAGCTGCCTTTGTTTTTTGCAAGCCAACTTCACTGGACACCCTTGATAATCTATAAGAAAGATCTTTGACAACTCTGATAAATATTTTCTTTGGAATCACATGATGTGTTGCTCTTCGTGCCTTCCTTATCTCGATAAAACATTTCTGAACATAATAAAAGCTAGACTTTCTCTTTCTCTTAGACTTGGAAGGGTCTTCTTCTCCATGGGCATAAGAGGGTCCAGGTTGATCTGTTTGTTGAATAGGTGCTGCACTCTAAGGGAGGTTGGAAACTTGGGAGTTGTATGGGAGGACTATACATGGTGGGCAAGAGAAGACACTGTCTTTGCACTAGATTGCTTAGATTCCATGGTAGGAGATTGAGAGAACCCAAGGGTAGGAGGGATCTTAGGTGGAAAAGATTGAGGAGCTAATGGCCTTGTTTCCTCCTCACTATCTTTGCTGCCTATATACACCTTCCTTGCAATCTGATTTGTCCCAACCATCACCTACTAGAAAATGAGACAAGGTTTTAAAACTATAAATAAGAAACCTTAAACCCCAAATAGAAACAACAAATACGGTGCAAAAAGAGTGAAGTGCGGGATCAAAATCAAGCATTATATTTGCAAAAGACTGATACGATGCGAAATAAGTGAAGCGCAGGATCAAAATCAAGCTATTCGCATCATATTTGCAAATGACCAATAGGGCACAATATGGGTGAAGTGTAGGTTCAAAATAAAGGTTTTTGTGCCATATTTATAGACCACCAATATGGTGCGATATTAGTGAAGCGCGGGTTCAAAATAAAGGTACTCGCGTCGTAATTGCACATCATTGATATGACACGAAATGCGTCAAGCGTGTATTCGAAATGAATACACTCTCACTGCTACTACAAATCACTGATACGATGCGATATGGTTGAAGCGCGGGTTTGGTTTGGAAGGAGCCAAGTCATTTTGCTTGAGACTGTCCTAAAATAACAATTTTGAAGTGCACTCTATTGATACTGCACCCCATTATCATATTTTGATGCTGGTTATTGGTGCAAGGAGACAAGTTATTTTGCTTGGGACTTTCCTAAAAGAACAGTTCTGAGAAGTGCACTCTATTGATACTGCACCCCATGATCATATAGACATGATGGTGCAAGTTGTACTAGTGGTGCCCTTTAGACCTGTTCTTTAAGGATAGTCCCAAGTATACATGACTCTACTTCTTAGAAGTTCATGCAAAAGACTCTACCTTAATTCCTCAACTCTTAGAAAGTGTCCTTCAAGGCCATGTAGAAAAAGGAGTAGCAAAAACAAAGAAACAAGAACGTAGCACTCACTTGCTTCAATTGCACATGTGAAGCAAAGAACATGCTCTCATCCTAAAAAGGAGAACGTGAGGCTAAGGAGAACATGTTTCGGCATCAATCATAGGTATAGCTAATGTAGGTGAGTACTCGCATACTGTATTTTCAGATCACCGATACGGCATGATATGGGTGAAGTGTCGGTTCAGAATCAAGCTAGTCACGCTATATTTGCAATTGACCGATACGATGTGGAAGGAGTGAATCAAATGTTTTCAAATCAACCTACTCGCACCGTATTTGCAGATGACTAATATGGCGTGAATGCAATGAAGTGCATGTTCAAAATTCCCCTACTCACGCCGTATTTGCGGATGACCAACAGGTTGATGCGATAATCATAGAACTTGACATTGCTATGTATTCGCACTCGTGGACTCGAAAAGTGAGCCACATAAGCTAGCATCGGTTTTTTATACCTATTGATAGGTGACACAGGGCACTGTTTTATTGGCTAGGGTTTGCATGGGCCATCCACGTGGCTGGCTACATGGCTTTCCACCTGCCAAATAGTTTTTGGTCTATATAAGCAAGTAACTAGACATTTATGATTTTTTTGGCAAATTATTAAGCCTAGCTAGAGTTTAGGTCCACTTTCAATTTTTCATACGTCAATTTGCTCCATTTCATGCACCCCTTGACACGAAGCAAGGAGGTAATGTCCTTAAGCCCTACAGGTTCCTCCCCTTGTTTAGCGATGTGGCTTATAAACAATACCAATTCCCACAGCTTGCTCCCCTTGTTCAGCAGTAAGTGTGGGAATGCCTAGGAAGTCTCCAATCAAAGGCAAGTCACCATTGAGGGTTTTTGGATTGTCTCAAATCATAGAGGTTTCTCCATCAAAAAGGCTCCTAGACTTCCTTCAAAATGGCATAAAGTTATCTTACTATGGAACTGAAAAGGATATTTTCAACCCTAATTGGGATATTTACCATGTATTGAACTCATGCAAGAAGTTTTTCTTGGAGGAGTTTGTTGAGTTTGAAAGTCTTAGTTGAAAATGATGCAAAGGAATATGTTCACATACATATTGAGAGCTCATCTTCAAAGAAGTCTTTATTTTTAAGAAAGTGTACATCTCATTCTCTTGACAGGTTTTGTACCTCAGATTTGTTTTGTTCTACTCATTCTAGGAAATGCAGGCTAATGTCAAAAACAACTGCATTCATTGCATATACTCTTATTAAATATCATGTGAAATTTGATGAACAATAATTAGAGGGTCCAAAATGTTCCAGCTTCTGCCTTTTGGACAAAGTAGAAAATGACAAGGATGCAGAGGAATGTTTGGACCCTGAGCAAAAGGCATTTATTACTGGCAAACTAGAATTTTCCCAATTCAAAGCTTAGACCATTATTGAAGAAAACCATGCAAATGCAGATTTTGTATGTGACTCTTCTTTTTATACTATTGCTTCACTTCCAACTTTCCCTATCAAGGACAAGGAATACATCCTGCTAGTAGACATTCAAAGGCTCTTCAATCTTAGGGAGGATTATTGTTTAGCAATCATTGCAAAGGCTTCTGATGCTGCAAGTGGCATTGTTGATATAAAAAATGAATCGAAAGAAGAGTTACTTAAACTTGACACTCAAATTACGGATGACAAGTTTATTGAAGTAGGGGATGCCCTTTCTCTTTGTTTTTGTAAGGCAAAGAATGTTGAGAAAGAGTATGGGATTACTGAAGAGGAGTTCCATGGCCTTCAAGGCCAACCTAGAATTTTCAATTTTGGAAGAGAGTTGCAATATGTAAAAGAATTGGAAGATACTAATGAGACACAATTATCAATTAACATATGGAATCTAACTAAGCTAGAGAATCATGAAAATCAATTGGTACTATTATTTTAAATTCTGTAAGATATACATTAATATGTTTGATTTAAATATTCATTTGACGTTTATCTTTTTTGACAATTGGAGATTGAAGATTTCGATAACTTCTTGGGACTGGGTAAAGGACAAGAGTTGGTATTAGCTCACTGATAGATGTTGCACTTGGCCGTTACTTAGCAAGGATTGATCCACATGTTTTCTTGGTATTTCATAACATCTTCTCAAAGGAAGTAACATGGCCTATACTATGTATCAAGACACTTACAAGGCTACTTGGTTTCTCTCGATTACAGTAGTACAATGCACACAAGGTGATATTTTTGGAGAAGACTGTGGCGATTAGGATTTTTGGTTATGGTCCAGGTTTCTTTGCTTGTAGAGCAGGATACTTTCTAGCCCTCTCATCTTATGCTTTGGCAGCAAACTAAATTGATATAAAATCAATAGTTGGCTACAAGAGCAGAAAATTTCTACGTTATAGCGGAAATATCCCAGAGGAGAAGGATGATGTAAAGGCTCTTGAGAGCTAGCTTTGTACTTCTATTTCTTGAAAAGTGCTATGAATTCTCAAGTTGAAGTATTCATTCTTTGAAGTTGTCGTCGAAAAAACCAATTGAATAGCTTCTCAAGAGCATTGCTTTTCGTAACTTCTCCTCCATGTCTTGTGCTTCAAAAAAAACTTGTATGTGCCTAATAGTGAAATTTTTCCATGCCCTTGACCACTATAAGTTGCTAGGGGGACTTGCTCCTCCACAAAGTAAGGCCCACGGATATGAGGGATATGCTACAAATTCATAAGAGTAATTATCATTTTATGCCAATGGAAATTTTATTGAAGAAAGCTTCGATTAAATATTATCTCTTACCAAATAAAATGTGATATCTTTTTCTCCCCATGTCTCCTTTATTTTTTGAACAAAATTTATAATCGAACATTTGAACTCTTTTGGATACATGTATGTTTTCATTTGTTGCTTGAGGAGCTTTAGGAAGACATCGAGGTGTCTAAAAACCTCCATCCTTAGAAATGCAAGTCATGGTGTACTTGCAACATTTGTTGTTATCCCACACAGCTCTCTCCAATGCTCATAAGTAATGCTCACTTGTTTTCCTATATGGTTTCCTAAAAAACATCTAGCCTTTGAGCCTCCCATTGAGACATTAGCTAAGACATCTCTTGTTTTCCCTAAAAGTGTTGGATCTTTTCTTAAGTGAACTTGACCTCAATGAAAACCCATTTTCGAGAGTAATGCCTCACATTTGTCAATACACTCATCCGATAAAGACAAAGGCTTAATTGAAAATGCATAGTCGTGATCCAACCTAAGAAGTTTATCAATAATTCTAATCTCTCTCCATGCAAAGTACATATATGAATATTTGTAAGAGGAATTGAAAGAATTGAATCCCATATATCTTCCTTGTTTTTAAAAAAAACTTAGATCTATAGAGTCTCCAGTTGGGGCTCTTCTTATAGGGTGCAATTTTCTCCAATCTTTGGACCCAACACATTCCATGCAATAAATACAATGATATTTTGTAATTTTCCCATTATATATTCAAGCATACATTTGATAGTTTTCAAGTTAGTGCTCATGTGCCATTCCACATTAAAATTACCAAACCCATCAACAACCAACATTTCTCCTTCACTTTGAGACTTAATAATATTTGGAATACCTGTATGAGTAAATAACAATTTCAGTGTTTGATGATTCTCAATTGGTACCTGAGCTGCACCAACCCACCAAATCTCCATCTCAGACTGAAACTTATGTAGTGGTGGTTGACCCCCCACCATTTTTGTATTCCAATACCCTGTAATTCATGATGCAAATATTGACTCTTTTCATCTTTTTTCCTTTTTGAATCTATGCTTCACCTAACTTCAAGGCAAACTTCAAAACACCATGGCATTTCTCTAACGTGAGTCTATATGTGTGAACCATTGCAATCTGTACTCTTCTTAGATCAATCCATATATTGTTAAATACATTGTATTCAAAAGTAGATTTTCTTTTTGTCTTTTCATATGGCATAGATGCTTCAATATGAATGTATTCCTCAAAAAGTTGTGGAATCTTATGATTCATAATAGTCACAACCGATACTCTTAGGGCTCGAGGTAACCCACATGTAGTTATTCTATTACAATTTAGATATTAAACCATAATCTTGAGATAGCCCGATAACCTTTTTGACTAATGCCCATAGTATCACATGTCTCTACAATTTCATTTGGTTTTACTGTTTCCTTTAAGTCCTTGACCAATTCTTTGAGAGTTGGACCTCTCAAGTCCATATTTTGAGGTGACCTAAGAATCATCAAAATATCATTCTTATTCATTGTCTCTTTTAAAAAATCGGTTCTCTCCTCACTCTCTCAAATATTAATATCTGACATGTTAGAGACATATTTCTTTGCAAGATTCAATCTTCTTTTCTTTACTCTCTCACACAAGCTACTTATATTTTTTAATGGTCTCTTTCTCTCTCTAAATCCTATTGGAGTTTTCTTTAAGTGTGCTAGCTTGTCTTGTAATGACTTATTAGCATTTTCCAAAAGGTCAATCTTATTTGTAAGCTCAAAAATGCTTGTATGTGCAATAAATAATGCTTTTCTCATTTCATTCATTTGAGCCATGTATGTGTAAGATGTAGAGTATAACCTTTTACAATAGCCAAGCATCCCATTATAGCCTTCCTTAACATATCTCACATACTCATGAATATTTAAAAATTTGGGAGGTTTACCTGTTGAAGGATCCTTGGGATAAATATTTCCATCCACCTATAAATCTATATGTTTCTTTCCTTGAATTCGCAATCTGTTGGCCTCCACCTCATTTGTTAGTACTCAACGATGTATACTTCTCCAAGATGAATAAATCGGATCTAGTTGGATGGTAAGTTTATACTTACATGTGCTCACATTTGTATTACTTGCAAAGATATTGCTAAACATTTTAGCATATCAACAATCACAGTGATAAGAAAGTGAGCATAAAGAAGAGAATGGCAAGAGAGAATGGAGAAAGAGTGTGTAAAAAGAAGATGCAAGAGTAGACAAACCGTGATATAGGTGAACATTTCTCAAAAATATAAATTCTCCCAAGTTCCAAGACAAAAAACGATCGAAAAGGTGACCCTGACATAAATTAAAGATGAGGGATAATTAATGGCTTAGCTCTTTAATGAATTCAATATTCTCTCATTAATCACATCTGAGCAACCAAATTTGGCATTTTCATTTTTCCAAAATCTCAAGTAATTAGCAATTTAATTAATTTCTTACAAGTTCCTTTTTTGAAGCGTTTTTTTCCCTAATGTGGATGTCTTTTTCTTTATATCAACTACCAAGAGCTAAATTATGTAACTGTGAAAGAATAAATACCGGATCGCGAGGATAGAGCGTCTTGATCATCTAAAAGGAGCAAGGATCTTTTGATCTTTGGTTGGGATATTATCAGATGAGAATCAAGGATGAAGATATTCCTAAACCACCTTGAACACAAGATACAGTCATTTCGAATTCATCGTGATGTCATTTGGGTTGAGAAATGCCCCAGCTACCTTCAATAGGTTAATATAGGACATTTTTAGGTCTCATCTCGATGATTTTGTTCTTGTATTCTTTGATGACGTCCTAACTTATTCTAAGGAGGAAGAAGAACATAAACCACATATTCACATTGTCTTGGAAATGATGAGAACACACAAATAATATGCCAAGAAGAAAAAGTGTAGCTTCTTCAAAATTACAAGGATTCCACTATCTCAAGGATATGTGGAGAAGCACATTGTTTACATGTCATGGATTGCTCACCACAAATCCTAAATTTTCTATTATCTAACTTTAAATAGAAGTTGCAGAGGGACTCATTGAATATTAATTGGATTTATTATCTTAGAAAAGAAATGGACCAATGGCTCTCTACATTGACCACAAAAGTATTATAACCATTCCACAAGATAACCACATCTATGAGAGCTGTATGTGTCTCATCTCGAGTATCTTGATCCAAGCTGATCCACTCCCCTCGCAAAAGTTGTTATATTCTATATCGAAAGCAAATGCACAGAGTTTGTCTAGCGATGAAATACCTATAATAAAAATAAAATTAATGGTAAGTAAATGTGACTAACACAACAATTCATCTAAGAAATATCTATGTCAATTAAATCAAGGCATTCAAAGTAGTAAAAAAGATTTACTTGAATGTGAAATCAAATTGGTTGACCCTGCACTCAATCATCTCATCAAGATGTGTTCTTTTGACTTGCCATGACTCACCCAATAGCCGATTCATCCATTCCTCAAATAGACACTTGCATTGATAAGTAATCTTTGTTTTCTTTAGAATATCACATGAACCAAACAAATGTGCAAACAATGAGAATGGAATAAACCAACTAAGATGCACATCTTTGGAGTCAACAGTGGGTTTCATAGCACTATTGATGTCAGATTTTATCTTGGACTTACATGCTCCTGACAACTCCAAGCTACCAATCAACCATTCACCACTAGATAGTGGCGACAATGGGACATGCTGCAATCTATGGCTTTCTACTACATACAATGAATTGTAGAAAAAGATATTTTGAGTTGCAAGTTAACTTGCAGAGTTAATATATGTCTTCATGCCAAACATGTATCTTACCGCTCAAACATTTCACATTCTGCCATTCATGCAAAGTTGATGGATATAAAGTGTTAGTAAAATAAGATTAAATTAGAAAAATGCAAAGATTTTTAAATACAACTTTGATGCAAAAGAATAAACAATGATAAAATTTAAAAACTTATTATTTTGTTTATAATTTGCAATGTAGTTCTTGTCATGTACAGAGATTTTTTTGTGCATATAAACATGTTGGATCAATACTTCTATTACTGTACTTATTCCATTAAACACTTTTCTAAACTCTAAAATTCTACCTTTCCAATGTTTGCTAGGGTTTGCAATATCCTTACGTGTGATGTCGAAACTCCCTCGAGTACTTGGGTGCATTAAAATTTAATCCAACGTATAGTACTTATCACAAATCCAATTACTGCCACTATCTTTCCTGTTGAAGACCTCCACTACAAGTATGTTACTTATGTTTTTCCTCCCTAAAGACATCTATAATAACCAAATAGAAAAGTTACCTATCAGCATGTGTATAACTTGCAAATGTTCTCTCCAAATGAAATGAAATTTAAACGGAGCAATTTAAAAAATTAACCATTGTACATGTAATTCTTTTCACGAAGAAGCACAGAGATTTGGACAAGAAGTTGACTTATAACAAGACTATTGTTCCTTAACAAAGAAGCCCAAAGATGTTGAACAAGAAGTTGACTTATATAATGGAAGGAGTCACATACCAATTAGCTCAAGCAACCATAAAATGATCGAAGCTTACATGGAAGAGCAAGAGCAAGAGAGAGAGAGACTCACAATGTGGGAACTCCAACACTCATAATGTGTGACCCCGGCCATCTCTTTATTCATCTATTTGACTAAAAGAATAAAGAATAAAGTGATGGTGATGGGTGTCCACTATTGCAGTGTGTAGGCACGGGTACTATTAGTGTAGTAATACATGGGAAGCTAGGTGGAGGCACCTTTACCCCCATCATGCACCACATTCAAGATACATATGCATAAGGGAAGTTCCCGCCAAAGTACTATGATTACAAATGTCGCTCTTTAACTCTCTACCTATGATTTCACATTGCCACTTCTGCTCTAGTTCTAATACTACTAGCATGCAATAAGCCTTTAAGCAAGGAGCTAATGTAAGAGCATGCATAAGTATATTGTCCGACTCTATCTAGTTGAAATAGCTAAATACTTCTTCATCATAACCATGTTTTACATATGCAACAATTAGTGTAATACATAAAACAATGCCTTGACTTGGTATCCTATTAAGATTTCTTACTTCTAAAAGTAACCCATATTTCCTCCATATTTCATACATATCCAATCTTGAGATAAATGCACAACAACATTCGATGGACCTCTATACTTTCAAAACCTGAAACTCACTTTGGTGGCAATCTCTCACCTTGTCTCTCAACACTCTACTCTAACTAACCATGCAACGTTCCTTGAAAGCAAGAAAGCAAGAATACAAGGCTCACTTCAAGGTGTAGTGAACTCACCAACTTATCTTCTTTTGTTGTAGTCTCAAAGCTTGAAGGCTCAAAGATGGTTCCACAACTGATGAAACACATTCCAATACTATCGTCCATTCACACTGAACCACATGAATGATGAGAGAAGAATATAGAGAAGAAAAAGGATAGAAAGAATATGGAGAAGATCTTACCTCTCTAGATCCCTCACTCTCTCGCAATCTCACAACCTCGTACACAACTTCAAACTCGCCCTCGTACCATGAATCAGAAGACAAAGAAGAAAAGCAAGAAGAATATATAAAGCTTCACTTTCACTCAGTCCCTTACTCAACACACCTCTCATTGTCTCTCCACCTGACTCTCAATAATGAAACCAATATGATAAAATAGAACAAGAGAATAGAAAGCTTTAAATTATATTGAGGCAAAGCTTCTACACCATGGATGCATCAAAGGTGTGAATACAAATGAGACCTCCCACCCTTATATAGATACAAATTAAGGTTTGTTGAGATTTAAGCTCATGATCATCAACATTGACTCTACCTTGACAGCCGTAGTCTTAGCTATCGTCATTTGTCATGTGTGTGGAATAAATGAATCAGAGACTCAACCATAGTTAGTGACATAGTTAGTTAGTAGACTAGACTATTAAGTGTATGTGACTAGACTTTAGTCTATGAGTTATGAATAAAGAAGCGTATAACATGAGAGTACTCTACTCTCTCTGTGGGTTTTCAATGTCTATGTCTTTCTCTCTCCCTCTAAAAGTTTGACATGGGATCAGAGCCATATTAGCTTAGCTTTGTGGTACATAGGAGCTTAGACTTGAAGGATCTAGAAACTAGAAGGTAACTGTGATGTGCAACTTGAGAAGGAACCCTATAGAGGTTCATTGACAAACATAGCTTGCACTTGGTGTGGTATATATTAGTGTTTCTAGAGTTTACACTTAATAGAGTCTATTGAGGCTTGCAAATGGGGTTCATTGGCTTGTATTGGAGTCGTGGATTGTGTGCATTAAGTCCATCATTTGGAGCTGAATAGCCACGTCATTAAATCATTGTGTTCCTACAGTAGCCCATTTTTTGTAGAAGCCATATCTTATAGTAGAAATGGATTTTGGATAAACGGCCCTCACGCCCTTACCCTTTCAATGTGGATTACAACTTTGCAGAATATTTTTTAAATACATTTTTACAAATTTTGAGATATTTAGCATAGACATGTGTTGGAGATTGGCTATTTATTGCAAGAACAATAGGTTTTTTCAGGCTTCTTGACATTTATACACATTGACAACCTTAGCAAAGGCATTGGTCACTCTCTGGGCATTGATGGCTTTAATCTTGGCATCACGGTTGAGCTTCCTAAGTTTAGCCATTGGCTATGTACATTAGATAGAATGCTGGAAACTTTGTATTCAACAAGCATTTGATATGTCTATACATCAATAAAGCCTTCGTAATGGAGTATTGCTGCTTGATTGCTTTGGGATGATATCTGAAATGGTTTGAGCAATGATTGCTCTATTTTGAGCTGATGTACTTCTGGTTAAGAAGCATATCTATTGGCTATAACAAGCTACTATCTATCGTTGAGAGTAACAAGATTTGTCTTCATGTAGGCATGGTTTTTATGCATATGTTTGATGCCTATTTGGACATGTCTTGATACCCAGATGCTATGGTAGTGCTTTGGGATAATTTTGAGTTGTTTTTGGGCTACATTGATATTGGTATATCTATTTTTTTATTGTTGTTATATAGTATACAATTAGAAGACATCTTGACAGGGTTCCCATAAGGCGGTTTGCTACTGTCTAAGTACTCCAACTGGATGTATTGACTCTATAGATGTCATGTATGCATATGGACATATCTATGGGATGTTGTGGGCTATTAATACTCTAAATTTGGATTATTTTCACTACTGGTTATGCAATGGGCTGGTTGTCTACAACCTGGCATCTACCTATCTGAACTATTGTTGAAGCTTGTATGTACATGCATTGAATCCTAGAGGTTATGGTATATGTTAGAGATTGTTTGAGGCTATTTTGAGCTGGAAATACTTCAGTTTTTGTAGAGTATTTATGGCTGGTTAAACACATACTGTAGCTTGTCACAAGTGGTTGGAAAATACCTACATCAATTGTATGCTATCTACTTGGAATGCCATTGCATCTGGATGTTTTGTTACATGCTTAAGGATGTTTTTGACATGTCTATGAGCTGAGATACCCTATTTGTTACTGAGAATTAATGTTACATGTTCTTGGACTGAAATTTTCATAAACAACTGAGTGGTTTGTAAGGAGTTAGGCACTTACAAGTGGTATACAACACTGAATACTATAATTGTAGATATAACAAATGCTCAATGCACTAACAATGTCACTCAAATTGTGGGAGAGAAGCTTAATAATAAAAACTTTTCTTTGTGGAAGTTCAGATGCAAAATTTCTTGATTGGAAGAGGCTACTAGGATCTATGCACAAGAGGTGAAGCAGAACCTAAATTACTTGAACAAAATCCGACTCATGATTAGCAAAGAGCTCATTGACAATGGTTGGAGAGGGCAAAAAAAGTGTTATACTAGTTCTCTTCATGCATTTTTGATGTGATGTCTATACAAATTACAAGCTCTCAAACCCCAATGGATGCTTGGGATATTCTCAGGAAGAATTATGGAAATGCTACTCATGCAATAAAGATACAACTAAAGCAGCACTTTAATAATATGTCTAGAAATGGTAGGAGCAACCAAGCTTATATGACGACAAAGATAAAGCTTGCTACTATTGGTACTAAAGTGTCACGAGGATGACATGATTGCACTTACATTGAATGGATTAGGCAAGGAGTATAAGACATTTGACACATCAATATCTGTGAGAGCACAACCTCTGACTAGGATGGGTTGCTTGTGCTATTGCTACATGAGGAAGTTAAACTTAGATTGAACACTAGTTCCAATACCTCTTGAGGAACAGATATTGTACTTTACTCTAGTCCACATGCTAGAGGTAGCAGAGGCCATGGATCTTTTTGAGGTCAAGGGGACACTCAAAATGCACATGGATAGTAGCAACAAAATGCATGGTAGAGGTCGTCAACATGGATCTGGAGCCTTTTGAGGTAGGGGAAGATCACTTAGAGGTAGAGGTGGCTCCTGGCAGTCACATGATTAATCTAATAGGAATAAAGACTATCATTATTGTGTTAGATGCGAACACATAGCGAAGGACTATCATAAAAAGCAAGCAAATATGAAGGCAAAAGGTAAACATCATGGAAATTATGCATCTTCTAGTAGTATACATGATGATTATGGAGATAGACTGTTTGCTATGTAACATATTTCTAAGAATATTCCTAAGCCAAATAAGGATGGAAAGTGGTATATAGACTCAAGAGCATCTAATCACATGACTTTGCAAGCACGGTGAATTGTTTGATGAGTTAGTAGCAAGATCTCATGGATATATTTGCACTGCTGATGACACACAACATGATATTCAACATACAAGCGTGGTTCCCTTGATTATGCATGATGGTAAGAAAAAGATTTTACATGATGTATTACATGTACCTTCAATCACTAAGAACCTATTGTCTATTGGTCAAATGGTAGAACAGAATTTGCAAGTAAGGTTCAACAAGGATGGTTGGTTTATTGAAGAGTATGGAAATGGCTGTAAATTGATTTTGCTAGAGGTAGAAGAGATGGCATGATGTTCACATTTTGATGTGTCTATTCCTAAGTTGAAAGCAACCATGTTTGCCCATGATAGTAGAGCAGCTTAGGATGTAGAAATTTGGTACAAATGCATTGGTCATGTAAATATTAAGATGCTAAAAAATATGTAGCAAAAGCAGGTTGTACTTGGCTTGCCAAAGTTCAAGTACAATGATTTAGGACATGTTTATTTCTACCTATCAGTTTGGAAAATAGGCAAGGTTTTTGTTTATGCAACATTTCAAAAATAGTTCTCGGCCTTTGCGATTGATACATATTGATGTATGGGGTTCATTCCATAATGCCTCTTTTGGTGGTGCCAAGTATTATGTATTGTTCATTGATGATTTCCACCGATATACATGGCTATATATTCTGAAACACCAGGATGAGGTACTAGATTATTCAATGTTTTTAAGAAACATGCTGAAAATAAGTTTAGCTATTACATTTCATGTCTAAGGTCTGATGGAGATGGAGAATATGTCTCTAAAGAGTTTGACACGTACTTAGCCAAAAATGACATAAAAAGGCACCTCACATGCAGTTGCACACCTCAGTAGAATGGCGTGGTGCTAAGCAAAAGAATGGTGTCATTATGGAAGCTACCATGGCAATGCTCAATGAAAAGGATATGCTAAATGGATATTGCACTAAAGCAATGGTTACTACAGTCTATGTATTGAATCGAACACCTGTAGCTGGAATTCATGATTTGACTCCATATGAGAAATTGTATAAGCACAAATCTAACATCAGCCACTTTAAAGTGCTTTTTTGCATTGTTTATGTTCATGTGCCTAATGAGAAGAGAAGGAAATTAGACCCCAAGGTTGTAAAGAGTGTCTTTCTTGGATATGCACAAGATAGAAAGGCCTACAAGTGCTATACTCCATCTAGTTGAGAGACTTTGATTAGCATAGATGTAGTTTTTGATGAGTTGGCCTCTTGGTATAATGCTTTGAATGTAGTGGTTTCTAATGCATCAACCAAATCTACTCATGCTGAAAATTACCCTTCAATTAGTACTATAGTTAGTGGACCTTCAAGTAGTGGTTCATCTACTATTAGTCCTTGGACATAATGGCTATGTAGTTATGACACTAGATCCATTGATACAAATATCTCAAGTGGGGGAGATTGGATAAAGGCAAAGAAAAATTGCTTGATGATGTTACTAGCTTGCTAAATCTGGACATGAGTCACTTGCTAGTGATAGCCTTGACAGTGAATTAGGCATATCATTGGTTATGACGCCTAGTGTAAGAGGCAGAGCAGGTATGCGCCACCTCATGAGGGGCAATCATATAGTGAACCCCAATTGAGAAGATCTAAAAGGGTCAAAAAACCAGTTGATAGGCTAACATATAGTGGGTATTCAGCCAAACATAATGCATATATGACCAAAGTGTTAGGCTACAGAGAGCCTATGAAATTCAGTGAGGCAATTAGAGATAAAAATTAGTGTGGTGCCATGGATGAGGAATATGCAGCATTGACTGAAGATAACACATGGGAATTGGTCAGTCCACCTGAGGGCAAAGAACCCATTGACTATAAATGGGTTTACAAAGTGGTGTAAGACAAATGGTACACTGAAAAGATATAAATCCCAGCTGGTTGCAAAGGGATACACATAGCACTATGAATTGGACTATGGGGAAACTTTCAGACAAGTTGCCAAGATGGCAACAGTGAGAACATTAATTACATTAGCAACTTCAAAGGGATGGAAAATTTGGCAAATGGATGTTAAAAATATCTTTATAAATGATGACTTGGTCAATGAGGTTTATATGGAATAACTTGAGGGGTATGTACACCCTGACTATCCCAAACATGTGTGCAAGCTGAAAAAGGCATTGTATGGGCTGAAACACGCATCAAGAGCATGGAATGATTAGCAAGTATTTGCAGCAGCTTGGTTTCTAGATGGGTCATGTAGACTACAACTTGCTTACGAAGAAAATAGAAAATGGTAATGTTTTTCTGGTGGTTTATGTGGATGATCTAATCACATCACTGGAGATTATAATCATGGGATTGCTAAAATTAAAGCAATGTTACAGGTTGAGTTCCAAGTGAAAGATCTTGGAGAATTGATGTACTTTCTTGGGATTGAGGTTGTGTCTACACCTCATGATATATGGCTGGTCCAAAAATAGCATGCTCATGATACGCTGCAGAAATATGGGATGATGGAATGTAAACCCATGGAAACACCATTGGGATTAGAATGTGAAACTTGTAGTTGATAATGCTATCAGGAGAATCATGTGGTACGTTAAAGGTATTGTTGACTATGGATTATTTTATGAGCATGGGAAACCACTTGACTTGACAGGTTATACGGATGTTGATTGGGTTGGTTGTGTCTATGATAGAAGGTCAACCAATGGTTATGCTTTTATCTTGGGTAGTCATATGATCAATTGGAGCAGTAAGAAACAACCAACTATTGCATTAACTTGGATATTCAGTTGGACAAAAAAGTCACATTGCATTGTGACAATCTTAGAAGCATGATGCTAGCTAACAACCATGTCTATCATGCAAGATCTAAACACATAGAGGTTCATTGCCATTTCATTAGGAAAATGGTGCTTGCTGGAGAGATTGATGTACTTTATGTGAAGATAGAGGACCAAAACCAAATCACTTGGTAGAGATAAGTTTGTTCATTTCACAGAGCTACTTGGACTATAATAGTTAGTTTGAGCTTGAGGGGTAGTGTTGAGATTCAAGCTCATGATCACTAACACTGACTCTACCTTGCCATAGTCTCAACTTTTCTCATCTGCCATGTGTGTCCAATAAATGAGTCGGAGACTCAACCGTAGTTAGTGACATAGTCAGTTAGTAGACTAGACTTTTAAGTGTGTGTGACTAGACTTTAGTATATGAGTTATGTGAATAAAGAAGAGTAGGACATGAGATTACTCTACTCTCTGTGTGGGTTTCCAATGTCTATGTCTTTCTCTCTCCCTCTAAAACTTTGACAGGGTTAGGGTTGGCCACTACTCTAGGGTGGTGTCCTATTAATATTTTAGGGTTTACATCGTAGTTTATGTTTTAGGGTTTGTACCCAGCCTCTAAATTAGGGTTTGCATCCCTTTTTTATTTTATGTTTTCACAATTGTGAATTAGGATTTATAGTATCTTTTGGGCATCCTACCCACTTTGTGGGATCTAGACCAATCATTCCTTGAAGCATGCTTTAACCTTAGCCTAATTAGACCATGCCTACACTAATAAAATAACAAATATATATATGCACAACCCATGCAATAAATGCAGGTGCAACAAATACAACTGCAAGTGATGATACAATATGCATAGGAGTGAGTCCAACTCTCACAAAATTATATATCCATAATAATCATGTGTCTCTGAAGTACAACAAATTAAATAAGTGTCTATAAGTAATATGTGATTTGGTTGTCAAAATCCCCATTTCTAGTTAGCTTTGGAGTTGATTTGCTTGCAATGATATCAATGAAGTGGAAATGAAAAATGTATAAGTGACTCAAGGAGACAGATCTAATCCAAGTGAGCCAAGACTCTCTAGTTATATCCTGACCATGATGTGTCCTAAGTAAATATAAGGGAAAATGGAGAAAGGACGAGGGGTGATAGATGAAGCTAGTGGACTAGGATCACCAATGGACATATCCAACTTGAGGACACCTAGGTGTCATGTGTAGTGCATGTAAGTGCATATATCTTTATCTTTTCTTTTCTTTTCTCTTTTTGCTATCTTCTTTAGGTTTTTTTATTTTTTCTTTATTTTTTTATATTTCTTTATTTATCGATATAGTAGTAGTCTTGGACAATGACAAAAGAGTAGCAACGGTAAGGGAGATGAAAGGGGCATTTGTGTTGGTGCACGATCTAGTTATTTGAGGGCATTGGGGACTCCATCCATTACTTGGAATGGTTGCCAAGATTTACTGTTGATTTATGAAACCTAAGGTGTTGGTTAAGTTGGGTTAATAAGGTATGGCCCTAACCCAAGGAAAAACGGGTGAACAAACAAACCCTTGGGGATCTTCCCAGGTTGCAATTGATTGCGGATCGAATGCTGGATGCATTCGGAGATAAGGAATCACTCCTTAGAAGTTGGCCAAGTAAACGACCACTGGATTGATTGTGCTTGTAACAGTTTAGGAGCACTATTTGCATTGTTTGCTCAATGAACTAAGGATGGAAAGATAATTAATGCTTCATATTGAAGGCCTGAAGGGAGAGGCAGCATCAGTTACCCCCGACTGCCTGCCTCTGACCCTAACCAAGGGGGTTGTTAGCCGCGCCGGGAACGTGGATCAAACCCGCCACAAGAGGTCTCCTTGTTGGGCACTACTTGGAGCAGGAGAACACTCACTACAAGGATTTAAGCTTATAGCGATGGCGGGTAGCGACGCGGGTACCGGCATTGTTATAACAACACAAATAGCGACGCTCCATATTGAAAAAAAACAGGCCAAAACTGAGCGCGAGTTTATTTCGTATTTTTGCGTCTTATGTTTTGAGAGTGAGAGCGAGAGATAGAGCAACTGTCGTGATAGAGGGAGAGGAAGAAGGCTTGCCATCGCCGCAATCGTTGTTCGCGAAGGAGAGGAGGAGCCTTCATCGCGAAGAGGAGCCGCCCCACAGTCGCCATATCTCATCGGTGAGTCTCCCTCTCTCCTTCTTTTACTTGTTTAGGGTTTAAATCACTTTCTCTTTTGCTTGTTTAGGAGAGGAAATGAGAGAGAAAGAGAGGGAGATGGAGAGGGAGAGAGAGAAAGAGAAAGAGAAAGAGAAAGAGAGGGAGAGGGAGAGGGAGAGGGAGTGCATTCTCTCTCTCCCTCTCCCTTTTGCTTTTGGAGAGTGTTAGGATATATTGTGAGAGGGAGAGGAAATGAGAGAGAAAGAGAGGGAGAGGGAGAGGGAGGGGGAGGAAATGAGAGAGAGAGAGAAAGAGAAAGAGATGTATACTCAAATGGATAGCTTTATGGAGATGTATGTCTACTCAAATGGATAGCTTTTGTCTACTCAAGATGTAGTCCACCTGTGTGTGTATATATTGAAACGATAACATATCCATGATTATGGTAATGGTATGCACTTTGCTTTTTTATGGGTAACATTACATCAATGACTCCTTAGGAGGGCTAAAAATTGGTCATACACTTTATAAAGTCTAATTAGGAGATTTAAGATGCACGATAATGGTATGCAATGTGCTTTACCATGGGCCACGCCACGTACATTGATGACTCTTTAAGATGGCTTAAAATTGGTCATATCCTTCATAATGTCCAAGTAGGGAATCTAATTGTGATATGCATAATTCATTGTTTTTGTATTAACTTTATAGTCATAACAAATTAGTTACCATGCCAACTAGTCAACGGAAGGACTAAAAGAAAATGATCCCCTAACTAATGGTCATTATGGTACTTCATCAAAATGAACCCAAAAGTGTTACCATAGAAGAATAATCCCTTAAATTGAGCATAGGATATTTTCTTCAAAGGTTATGACTATGAGTATAATTGATTGGAATAAATTTTATAACTATGGTACACACACACACACCCCTACACAGGCACAAATATTTTTACTATTTGATATTGTCTTTGACATGGTAACCTTGTATTACATTGTTGCATTTGATGTCTTCCAATCATTACAAAAAAAGTTGATAAATTTCATAGATGGCATTAATATATACATGGACCTAGGAAAAAAAACCACATTATTAAGATGCTTTTTATTGAGATTGGTTTATAATATATTAGACTAAGAGATCCTCAATGATACTCATAAATTTTCTATACCATCAATGTTGATGTTGTGTTAGAAAGAATATATAAATATATGGGTAAGTGTACATAAGCATATAGAATTTACTTGACATCTTGATATCCCATAACTAGGGTGTATGCTGACACATATCGCTACTTCATGATATTACTTCATACACACACATTCACACGCATGCACACACATAGCACGTGCACATGCACACGCACACGCACACGCACACGCACACGCACACGCACACGCACACGCACACGCACACACACACACACACACATGCATGATTAATGCATATTATGATATATATGTAACATTTGAGGGATGAGTATGAATTTTCCCTATTGTATTTCTCTTTAATTGATGATTATTTTCTTTAGTTTATTTTATGGCCTCAATAGACCATAATAGAAACATAGAAACACTAGTTTTGCCTAAAATATTTCTACTACTGCATATAACTTCTTGAATTGATTTACATACATATTGATCATTAATTCTTTAGGACTAATATGCAGACATAAGATATACATCATAATCATTTACAAAGCGCTGCTCACCTAAAAATTATGAATCAAAATACTCTCAGCACGATCATTCTTGAACAAATAACTTATTATAGATAGGACTAATTTCTAGGAAACAAGAACAAAGTAGTAGAATCAAGCATCATCGACCCTATACGGGCACTGCCCTAAAGATCTTTCATTCGTCATGACTGAAAAGATACATATATTGATTTCATGCACCTACATGCTTACAAGTACTAAGGTAGATGATGCAATTTGAGCCCTAACACATGGCACAACCCAGTGTATTACTGGGATAGTCAGGACTCAAAACCCACTAGTATGCAATTAAGTAGTATATGGCATGAAAACTAAGTAGCATGAAGACTAATGCATAGAACATAGTTATACCTTGCTAAAGGCCTTGCATCCCTTAATAAACCATACGGAGCAAGCAACATTGAGTAGAGCCCCTCTAAGATACTCAAAGCCCTCTAGTGCAATTGTATAAGTAATCCTAGGTTGATATGTCTCGTCCCAAGGGAGAGTGCACCCTTTGAGGCCAATTAGAAGAGTTCGTGGGCGTGCGATGGATGGAGTGCAGGAGCCAATCCACCACTCGCAAGGCCAAGCTATACCATCAATGCTGGAGGAGACATGCAACCTTCAAGACCTACCTACAATCTTGGAGCCTGAGATGGAGGCAATGATCGATGCATTGATTCCCATGGATGTCGAGACTTCTGATCCGCTTAGAGAGGAAGAATCCATACCATTATATGATGGGTGTCAAGTATCTCAGCTGAAGACACTACTTGCACTCTTAAGTGTGCAAGCAAAATACGAGTGGAGCGATATGAGTGTGACCGAGTTGTTCAAGTACCTTGTACATACGTTTCATTGATTTTTTTTTTCGGTACTATTATTACAAACATTTGTGCTTTTTCAAGGTGTTTTATGATTTTTTTCAGGTTATTAAAATATCATATATTACCACCTGCAAATACCATGCTTGAGTCTCGTAATGATGCATGACATATTTTACGGAAGCTTGGCATGGACTACAATAACATCCATGCATGTATTAACGATTGCTGTCTGTTTCAAGGAGAATACGAGACTATGGAGACATGTCCAAAGTATGGTGCTCACAGGTATCAATAGGACTTGCAAGGGCAAACCATCCCTCAAAAAGTTCTCAGACACTTTCCGCTCATCCCCCGCATAAACCACATGTTTCGTACGTCCGGCATGGCGAGCTTGACAATGTGGCATGCGCAGAATAGGTCCACGGATGGAGTTCAACGAATATCAAGGGATTCGTGCGCATGAAGCCACATTGACTCTACCTTCCCAGGCTTTGCCCGAGAGCCAAGGAATCTTCGTCTCGGTCTCGCAATGGATGGCATGAACCCATTTAGTCTGCGCTCAACTTTTTATAGTGTGTGGCCTATAGTCCTTGTCAATTACAACATCCCTCGATGGCTTTCTACGAAGAAAGGACATCTCATCCTTAGCTTGCTCGTCCCAGGCTGCTACAAAGTAAAAAAAGATGGACGTGTATCTTTGTCCATTAGTCGATGAGCTTAAGATTTTGTGGGAGGAGGGGGTCATTGTGCAAGATATGAGCAGGCGCGATGGTCGACGGTCAGCCAATATTCGAGCCATTCTCATGTGAATGATGCATGACTTTCTGGGATTGGGAGAGTGCTCAGGTGAGCAAGCCTCCGTTCTCGCTAGTAATATCTATATTTTATCTCATTCAATCAAGTATTCACTAGGTCGTGGTGTTGAAACATGTCTCGTTACCTCATGTTATCATGCATGTCCATTGTGCGGGCCACAGTTAGACTCTCGACGAGAACCATGAAGAAGATGTTATATCAAGGACACGCTGCTTTCTTACCGGAGGATCATGAACTTAGGGAAGGTTTCCTTGGACGAGCTCCAATACATATGAATGCCGCAAGCTAGTACAAGCTGAAAATGGTCCATACGGAATCACATCCAAATGGAATGCGGCGGTTCTCAGTTTTCTACGAGTTGCCATATTGGACCCACTTACAAGTCAACCACTTGTTAGATCCCATGCATATTTTCAAGAATGTGGGCAGCTTGTTATGGGACCACATCACAGGAAAGAGAGACACTATAGGGGCACGAATGGATTTGAAGGAGGTAGGTAAGATGGAGGGACTTTGGACGCACTCGAGTGCTGATGGTCGCCTGCAGCTTCCTTGTGCTCCTTGGGTTTTGTCCACTAAAGAAGAGTGTATTGTGAAGAAGTAATCAAGTCTATCGGTACTTCGACGGGTCTAATGCATTCTCTCATGTTTGCATTTTCTAAAGACGACCAATTATCAGGGCTAAAATCCCATGATTGGCATAAGATATGTCAGATTTGTACTACGAATGGATTGTCATTAGCGTGGGCATTTTTCTATTTGGAATGTAGCCATTATTCATAATGCTTTCTCATTTGTGGCAGTTTGTACTACCGATCGCGATTGCAGGATGTCTTACTTCAGAAATTCGTGGGGCCATTTACAAGTTGTTGACTTTGGTGCAATGGATCTCACAAAAGGAGATTAAGATGCCCTATATTGAATCCACAAGGTGGAGAGTAGTGGAGACAGTCTCTCTCTTTGAGAAATACCTGCCCACCAATATGCTCACGATACAAATCCGCCTTCTTGTGCATGTTGTGGATGAAGTGGAGATTGCTGGACCTGTCCATACGTGATGGATGTTCTTCTTGGAGCGCTTCATGAAAACCCTGAAAGGCTTTGTGCGACAACGAGCACGGCCAGAAGGTAGCATGGCCGAAGGTTGGTTTGTGTCTGAGGCGCTAGGTGGAACCAGACAATGAAATGCTATGGTCGTTGAAGGATGATGATAGACTGACTGGAGATGTGGTGGTTGGAAATGGGGTAGAAAAAAGAATGGATGCCTCAATGGAAGAGAAGGTGAATCGCTTTTGTATGTTGCACCATGTCTCTATGGAGACGTGGCTTGCCAAGTACCAGATCACTAGGCAAGATTGAGAGGAAGCGTGAGCTAAATTCCGACATAGTACGCGTCATCGACCGATTTGATATCTCGAAGGCATGGAGGAGATGCCGCGGTTTATTTCAACGCGATGGTTGCATGGAGCCTTGATCGAAGTGTCTCGCGAAGGGACAGAGGTCTCAATGGAGGAGTGGAAGTTCTCGAGGGGATATAGTCCAAAGGTGATGAGGGGTTTAGAATCTGTCGTATCTAAATTTTATATGTGACATCTAATTTGAGTGTTTCAATGTACAGTACAAAATATATAGTGCAGCGTGGTCGCGCAAACGGCATTTTCGCGTGGAGCGTATTAACAAAATGCGCTCCACAATGGACTGTGGTGTCATGGCAAGGTTCGAGCAAGAGAGCTGGTGACGAGCAATGGATCCAAACACAGTTGTGGATGAGATGGAGTATTTTGGAAACTTGCAAAGTATTATTACGGTGGATTACCGTAGCTTCTCCATGATACTATTCGATGTGCAGTGGTTCAAAGTGGTACTTGGAGGAGCTGGAGCAACAGTTCGATGAGGTCCATCTAGATTTCTCGAAATAGATTCCGGAACAAAATGGACGGATTTGCACGACACCTTTGTGTTGCCGGTCCATTGTGAACAAGTGCATAGAGTCATTTGCTTGCTAATTGTATTACAACATGGTTTATATCACAATGGTTTGAACTCTCTTGTATGTGTTTGTGAATAGGTAATCTTCTATCCAAACCCCCAACAACCTCGATGGTGGTATGTTATACCTTCAACTCCCCAAAGTGCGAGAGTATATTATCAAAGCGATGTTCCAAGCATAGATGAAGATAATATGCAAATAGAGGGGTCGATATTGCAAGGGGTGGAGGCCGTCCAAAGCTTGGAGCCAGCATCGGCTAACAATGATGGAAATACAGGTTTCCAAGAATTCTTCGAGAAGGAGGTGGACTCATTCTTTTGTGGTGACATGTCTATTGACCTTCTAGTGTATGCGGAGTTGTGTCAGGAGATTAACATGGGACCATAGGATACTTCATACTTGGAG
Source organism: Lygodium microphyllum (assembly GCF_053477565.2). Taxonomy (NCBI): domain Eukaryota; kingdom Viridiplantae; phylum Streptophyta; class Polypodiopsida; order Schizaeales; family Lygodiaceae; genus Lygodium; species Lygodium microphyllum. The sequence goes on from NC_141139.1 coordinate 29,322,317, forward strand.
CATCCACTTACTCAATTCATTGACCAATCGCTTATAAGGGTACATAAGATATGCATTTTAAGTGAGATTTTTTTTAATGATTTATATTACTGTGCTTTGTATGATTTAAATTGATTATTCTAACATCATTTTTTATCTGTGCAAGTAACATTTTTAGGATGAGTCGAGGGATGAGCGATAAGGAGTTACATGACATCTTCGCATGCATATCTCCAAACCAGATCGCCAGATTCAGAGAGATGGCAGACCAAGAGCTGTCTCATTCTTTGTCAGGGCGCTCTACTATATCTGCTTCAGCGTGATCGGAAGCTTTGGCTTCGAGCAGATGATCTCGACACTCATGACTTGGGCCAGAGGGAGGGAGTGCATTAGGATCAGGGGGATACTGCAGAGATACAGAGGCAGTGAGCCCGCAGTTGACACAGGATACAGGTGCGACTCCTCGCTCTTGTGGCTCAGGTGGATGCTATGGAGACACGGATGCGGTATCTTCGTCTCGTCGTTCAACTGGAGCTACATCACATCCAAGATTTGTCACACCTGTGGGGATGTCTACTCTAGTTACTCCATCTTTTGCGCAGCCGTCAGCAGCAGCAGGTGGCACCCCTTTGGGTACCACTTCGAGAGAGATTACCCCCGTCGGTACACTGGATGCAGAGGGGTCTCCTGAATATGCCCAGGAGCATGGAAACAGATGGGAGAGGACCCATCTTAGGCATACTCCTAGGGGTTATGGATATCTAGTCGATAGTAGGTCAGGAGCCATCATCATGAATGATGAGGGGACGAGGGTGACGGCTCACATGAGAGAGTTGTGCCAACAAGTTTTTTAGCACAATGTCTTGGATCATTGGAAGAACATATTAGAGGGGAGCAAGGACTACATAGTAGCATCCTTGCACGAGGAGTTTTCCGTGCCAGCCGCAATAGATAGATTCTCTATAGGCTGGATGATGGATTGCATGTGTGCATACATGTCACATAGACGATCCGACACACACAAGGCAATCAAGAGTGGGGCTGTAAAGCCCGAGTGGTTAGATGCAGACGACTGGCGCCAACTGAGGGAGGAGGCTACAGATTCTCCAGGACATTGGAGTCAGCAGTGCGAGACGGCAAGGGCACGACTCGAGGCTGGAGTGGTCCATCGTCTTGGGAGTGGCAGTCACATGACATATTTGGAGGACTTTGTAAGTTTTTCTTTTGTTTTGCTTGTTTATTTTTTTAAAATATTCTTTGTACTGACAATCATGTTTCTAACAGTTAGCATTTTTTTTTCTTTACAGCACTCCATTACAAATCACGATCCGACTGGCCTTAAGACTCGATATGCAGAGAAGCACAGTCTCAATGCATTGATCGACCGATTGTATAAACACAGTGGCCCTGTAAGTCACTCATCTTTCTTGTTCGTAGTTACCATGAGATATTTGAATGCATTATTGTATGGTGGAATGATGTGTTGTTTCTTTTTCTGCAGAGTCCGTTCGATGCTCCTTTGCGACGGAACGAGCTTTCGGGGGACGAGGATGCATAGCTCGCCCTTGAATCCCTGGAGCTCACACACCTTTATTTATGATTTCAGTATACATTGTTTTTGTTTGCAAGCGCAATTTTTTTTTTCCATGTTACCATCGCTATTAACGTCGCAAATTTTACTGCTCGCGTCGCTATTGGCGTCACTATACACGTCGCAAACCGTTGCTATCAGTGTCGGTATTAGCGTCGCTATCAGCGTTGACGTCGTAAATTATCGCTAGTAGCGTCGGTATTAGCGTCGCTATCAGCGTCGACGTATATAGCGATGCCAATAGCGACGCTGATAGTGATGCCAATACTTACATTTCTATGGCATCGTTAATAACGATTCTTTTTGCAAAGACGGGGGCAAATTTTATTGTTTGTATTTTTGTCGCTTTAAACGTCAGTATAAGGCCTATATCTTGTAGTGGCTTGGGTGCCAAGGGGGCTCTGACCTTGAATCCCTTGCTTTCCAAGCCCTGCACAAGAGGCCAACGTGACTCGGGATTAGATCTCGAGGCTTGCATAATAGTCTACGAGTGAAATCTTGGATTAGTAATCCCTGTGGATTGCTGGATAGCCTTCAAGCGGATTATGGATTGCCTTCGGGTGGATTATGGATTAGCCTACCGGCTGGATTATATGAATGTAATCCAAAGATAAGTAAGATAACATGTTGAAAAGGAACTTGTTTGGTATTGTCTTTCTTTTTCAAGTGCTAAGAATACGTGAAGGAACCGGTGTCTAACTAGCTAATTAAGAAAGCTTCTTGATGCATGTCCAATTAAATGTGGTAGGTAATTAGACCACTAAAGCAACCTTGAGGAAAGTGCGGTGGATGTGGCCATGGGTCCCCGTCCTATGGATGGGTGGTCTCAATTAGCCAGGAAATTTTCTCAATGGAAATGGTTAGCAAGGAGCTTTTCTCAAAGGAAATGAACAGCAAGAGCGCTGACCTAGGGTTTAGGTTACTAGAATCCCGATTTATGCTGTTTCAGGGGAACGGAATGGGACTATGCCTTATGGGCAGAGAGGTTCAACCTTGCATCCCTCTCATTTTCCATTCTCCTTGAACCAAGTGCAGCATGAATCCGCTTCGTCCCTAGCATTTCTGCATAAAGTAGTTAGACGCTAGCTACCATTTAGGAAAGTGACCATTAGGGGAAACCCTAATTCAGGTTCGTCCTAAGTGAAAACGGTCGGAATACTTCCGCTACATGGCAGACGCGGGAAGTCCTAGATCGCAAACCTCGTAACATTCCATAGGAGTGCCGGGCGGAGCTTTCTAGACTCTCTTTTCGATGGATCGCTAAGATGTGTCATAAAAGGGAACAGGTGGACACGTTACAGTTGGTATCTGTAATATATATCAAATATATATTCACCTCCTCACGCAGCATCACGTCATGCTCGAAGGGGGATGGGGGTAGGGAGCCAGCAAGCTCCTCGCTGGAGCTTACTCAGGCCCATCGCCATACAGGTGGACACATCAAGGGGGGGAGGATTCCCTCCCCTCCCCTATATAAAGAGGGAGGGCTGTAGAGTTTTTGGGGGAGGAAGGACGGAAGGAGATACGCCTTGCCTTGCCTTCGAATGCTGCCGCCTAACGTCATGTGGTGAGGAGGATAGAGCTGAGCCGCCACCTCTGCAGACTACCCCCATCGTCGCCATCTCCAAATTATTGGCTGACGTCAACAGCTTTTCAGAAGCCTTGGAAGCTTCTAAGAAGCTTCCAAGGATAGGGCCTCCTAAGCCCCCTTTCCTATGGCTTAGGACTACCCCCACGAATTTCCTTCTAAAGGGGACCACCTCAAGCCCCCTTCCTATACCCATATCCCTTCTACTCTTTCATTTCACCCCTGGGTTTTTAAAACCCTCAAGCCCTTCCTATACTTTACCCTTTCACCCCCTCCCGGTTTTACCCCATTTTGAATCCTTTTACCCCGCCCTAATCGTAAGGCCTTAGCCCCTTGCCGAGGGCCGTTAAACCCCCACAACCCTTGGCCTCATTAACCCACAAATCCCTTTCCCGTGCCTAAATTTGTAAAGTCCCTTATTGTGTTTTCTTGAAATCGTGTTGCACCCCTCCCCCCCCCCCCCTCATATTCCTTTTAACACACCCCCTAAGCTCTTTCTAACCCCGTGTTCCCTTTTACTTACACACCCTTTTCTCTCTTCCCCCCTACTATAAGCCTTCACCCTTCACCTTTCTCTCTCACTCCGGGTTAAAATCCCAAAAACCTTTACTACTCTAAAAATTCCCTTTCTATACCTTTTACTCCAAGCCGAAAGTTCTCCAAAGGGTCATGTGGTTGCAAAGCCACACTCACCCATAACCTTTTTGCCGTGTATATACCCTATAGGGCCTTCTTAGGCTTTATAAACCTTTTCCTCTCCGAAGAAGCTAAGAACCTAAATTTCTTATTATTCCTTCTCGTGGTCAATCATTTTAAACGGCTCCTTGCCTCGAAAGGGAAACGGTGAAAATCCGAAAGAAAGAGTAAAAGATGCCTTCACATTCGAACTGTGATGCCGCCTAAGAAAGTCCAAGGAGTAGCTGCGGAAGCGTCATCTCCCAATATCCATGTGGATATCTCACCCCAAAACCAAGTTTTTCCTTCTTGGTTTTATATCGGTTTTAAGTCAATCACGCAAAGATGAATTGTTAGGGATAAGATATATTTTTTTTTCGAGTTATTTACGATGAAGGAGTTTAGTTTAATTGAACATGCAAAAATGATAATGTATAAAACATAGTTCCTTCGAATAGCATCATGCATTGAAACGAATTACGAGCAAGATTATCTACCTACTATAGTAGTATATTTCGGTTAAATCTTGAAGGTATAAAAACTGCATCTTGCACCATTAGCCCCTATTCCTTTTTGCAACGAATCATCGTAGAAGATGAAATTCATGAAAAGTTTCTTACGTTGCTTGAATTCTAGGAAGTTATCATTGCTAATTGCATATCTTAGCAAGGAAAAGATTGTTATTTGGCATGAGTTTCGTTTGCAAGGAAAAAGGAAGATTAATTGAATTTACCTAACCTCAAAGCATTAAAGTTTAGGACTGAAAAATCAATTGTCACAAGGATAACAAATCGTGCCGAGGTGATCTCAATATTACCTTCTAAAAGATAACCAAATTAATGTAAACTTAGAAATACCTATGCTGCAAAATATGCCTTGGGAATGATTTAAAGACCAAGAAACGTTTATACCTTAAACATTTGACTATTTTCCTTGATTGTAGGGTTAATAAATTCGTAAATGTAAAAGAACTAGGGTTTGTCCCTGAGGTTCTTAAAAAGAGACCCTAGGTCCGACAAACATTAGCTTAAAGAAACTAAAGCGGATTATTTCATTGTATATTACGATGCAGGACTTGCGCAGCAAGTACGAAATCATATAGTCTTGTGATTGATTCACAAGAAGAAAGGTTAAATACCCTCAACAAGGATGGCGGATCCTTACGCAAGTTATCTTGCAAAAGTATGTATTCTTTGATATCCTTCTAAATAAGGAAAGTTAAAAACCAAAAACTAAAGTATCCAATGAACTTTAGGGTTGACCAAGTTGGGTTAATAAGGTACACCCTAACCCAGAATATAAGGGATCTTGCCAAGTTGAAAAACACCTTGGAACGAGTGCTGATGCATTCGAAAGGAAAGAATCATTACTTAGCAATTTACCAAACAACAAGGTCCATTAATGGAAATGTTTATGCTTGCCAGAGATTTTAGAGCACTATTTGATTTATGAATTACAAATTAAATGAATATCTATACTTCGGGTTGAAGGCCTGAAGGGAGAGGCAGTTTCAGTTACCCCCGACTGCCTGCCTGACCCTAACCAAGGGGGTTGTTGACCGCGCCGGGAATGTGGACCGAACTGACCGCAAGAGGTCTCTCCGTTGAGCTCTACTTGGAGCAAGAGGACGCTTGGGTGCCAGGGGGGGCTCTGGCCGTAAATCCCTCACCTTCCGGGTCTTGCACAAGAGGCTAACGTGACTCGGGATTGGATCTCGAGGCTCGCATACTAGTTTACAAGCGGAAGCTTGGAATAATGATCCCTGTGGATTACTGGATAGCCTTCGGGCGTATTATAGATAAGCCTAAGGAGGGAACTCCTTGTATTTCAAAGATAAAAATGATAATATGTTAATAAACAACTTGTTTGATATTATTTTTCTATGTCACATGATAAGATTACGTGAAGGAGCCAGTGCTTAACGGATTAATTAAAGAAGATGATTGTTACATGTCAAATTAATGTGTTAGATAATTACATAACTAAAACAAACCGAGGAAAGTGCGGAGGATGGGCCATGGGTCCGTCCTAAGGTTGGGTGGTCCCGGTTAGCTGGGAACTTTTGTCAAAAACTCGAAGAGAACAGCGGGATGATCGTCAAAGAAAACAAATAACGAAAGCGATGACCTAGAGTTATGTCTTAACCTATTTACGCTGTTTTAGGGGAATGGAATGGTACTATGCCTTATGGCAGAGAGGTTGAGCTTTGCATCCCTCTCATTTCCCATTCTCCTTGAACCAAGTGCAGCGTGAATCTGCTTTGGACTTGGCGTTTCTACGTAAAGTAGTTCTCTTGGGTCCGACGCTAGTTGCTAATAGTTAATGACTAATCAGGAAAACCCTAATTTTGATCGATCCTAAGTGGGAACGGCCAGGATACTTCCGCTGCATTGCAGACGCAGAAAGACCTAGATCGCAAATCCCGTAACATTCCATGGGAGTGTCGAGCGGAGCTTTCAAGACATCCTTTCTGATGGACTGCTAAGACGTGTCTCGGATGATACTAATGGACACGTTACAATATCAAAGCATACCAACGAAGGATCTATCTTTATAAGAAAACTTAATAAGAAGAAGTAAAGCAAATGTTGCTGTTAAGAACATTTCCTTACTTATCGATGCTGTCTTGTAGAGTCATGAAGCATGGAACAAGCTCATGGTGTTCCAGGTCATGTTTATGACCGCAATGCATGCTTCAGATTATCGATGAAGGCTCGATATGATGAATATCCTAGACCGAATCTACAATCCATCGCCCTTGTACATGGAACAGAGATGGATGGGTGTTTCAAGGATCTATTACATAGTTGCCCACCGACTTGCATACCTTCGAACCAACTTGAAGAGAATCAAGTGGATGGAGGACTTAAAGATCGTGAAGTTTTTCGTCTTTGTTGAGGCTCAGGCAAACGCAACTCTACCTATCGGAGGTCGAAAGGTTAAGCAAAACAAGTATGTGTACGAGGAAGTGACTTGAGTAATCTTTGGCGACAGAATTAAGGTGTTGGGACATTATGAGAAGAACAAATATCAAAGGAAAAGATACCCTAATCTTCCCATGACCTATTGATTCCTGAAAATCGATGACCCCAATCCATAGTACTACTTAGTTCCAGTAGAGCTGAATGCAACAACGTCTTTTTCTCCTCGAATTAATGTATCCGCTTATTCCATCTTCCCCAAAAATATTGTATCCAAAAGGGCTATGCCCATATGAATGGAATAAGACTTTTTTTTATCAACGATTGTCTTAACTATGAGTATTGATAAAGAAGTAAAGTGATTTGGTCACTTGGCTAAAAGCTGAAGTGGACATGTGATACAATGTGGAATTCGACTTCGGTCAAATTCAGGGTCATGTCATTCGGGTTGACGAATGCACTTGCCACCTTCAATAGGTTAATACAAGATATCTTTAGCCCATATCTTGATGAATTTGTACTCGTCTTCTTTGACGATACCTTAATCTGTTCCAAACAAGAAGAAGATCATGAACCCCAGCTTCAGATTGTCCTTGAGACAATGAGGGCACACAAGCTTTATGCCAAGATGAAGAAGTGTGTATTCTTCAAATGTCAGATTGAATATTTGGGATTCATCATGTCAACAGAAAGAATCTCAGTGGATCACCAAAGTCAGAGATGTTCTAGAATGGCCAATACCAACAACTGTCAAAGAAATACACAATTTTCTTGGATTGACAGGATGGTATAGGGTCTTTATAAAATACTATGCTTTGATTGCAGCACCTCTGACGGATTTACTGAAGATGCAAACATCGATTGCATGGTCAACTACAGAACAATATAGCGTTGATAGACTCAAGAAAAGTTTTTTATCAGCACCTATCCTGAAACTTGCGGACCTCAGTAAGGAGTTCGAAGTAGTAACTGATGCTAGCAATGTTGCCTTAGGATGTGTGCTTATGTAAGAAGGTCATCCTGTAGCATACTCTTCAAGGAAACTGAAGAGCCATGAGAAGAATTATGCTACCCATGACCTAGAGCTTTTAGCTGTTATCCATGCTCTCAGGCTTTAGAGACACTACCTGCTAGGTAACAAGTTTACCCTAGTGACGGATCATAAAAGTCTCAAGTGACTAGAATGAACTCAACATGAGGCAGCGTCGGTGGATTGAAGTGCTGGAGGAGTATGATTTTAAAGTCAAATACTAGCCTAGAAAGGAGAATGTAGTTGCCGATGCATTTAGTCGCAAGGCATTCCTTAATTCTCTAATATTGCAAAATCCATCAACAGCTACATCTCTAGCCATAAAGGTATCCATGCCAAACAATCCAATACTTGAGCTAGCTAGAGAAGAAGCATACCATGATCCAACCTGTCAGAAGATGCTAAGGGAGATCCCTATCAAGGATCAAGACCCGAAGCTACAGGCTAAGTATCAAGAATTCTCTATCAATAGTGGACTTGTCTACTATAGAACGAGATTATGTGTACTGACAAGCTAGTCACTCAAGAAAAAGATACTTTGGGAAGCTTATGATTCCCCCTTCTTAGGACATCCTAGCTATGCCAAGACCCTCAATGCAGTCACAAAGAGCTACAATTGGGAGAGGCTTAAGGGTGATGTTCTCAAATATGTCACTGAGTGTTTGTCTTGTCAATGTATTAAGGCCGAACATGTCAAAATGCCATGAAAGGTGCAACCACTTGATATTCTCCAAATGAAATGGAAATTCATCAGTATGGACTTTGTTGTTGGCCTACCCCAAGTTCAGGGAGGATACAACTCCATTACGGTTGTGGTTGATATGCTTACTAAGGTTGCACACCTTATTCCTGTTAAGTCAAACTATAAAGCCTCAGACATTGCAAGGTTGTTCATCAAGGAGATATTCAAGCTACATGGGTTGCCTAGAAGAATCATTAGTGATTGTGATTCTCTCTTCACATCACACTTCTGGAGAGCTATCTTTGAAGCCATTGGGACTCAACTCTATTTTAGTACAGCTTACTATCCCCAGACTGATGGTCAAATAGAGCGAGTCAACCAAGTCATCGAGGATATGCTAAGGGCACACTACTGCCGTGAACCAAAAAGGTGGATTCAATACTTGCCACTGGTTGAGTTTGCTTACAATGCTTTGCCTACAATGCTTTTTACCAACAAAGTATTCAGATGACCCCTTTTCAAGCATTGTATTCCGTATGGTTTACAAATCCATTCTGTTAATTGATTCTCCTCTCTCTCTCTCTCTCTCTCTCTCTCTCTCTCTCTCTCTCTCTCTCTCTCTCTCTCTCTCTCTCTCTCTCTCTCTCTCTCTCTCTCTCTCTCTTTCCCGTTCTTCTTCTCATCTCTCATGGTGAGGAGATTCCTTGGGGCATCTGTTTTCTATATAATCTAGATTCCACACTTTGCACATATTGTAGATGTGTTGTACCAGTTACTTTGGAATAAGCAGAAGTTCTTTTGGGATGAGATGCATACTAGAACTATGAGAAAGCTAAAAAGGTTATTGTAGTTTGCTCTAACCCTTATCAAGACAGACTCTACATATAAGAGGCCTAGTATGATTACAATGGATACTAGCTCTATCGGGCTTTGGTGGTCTATTGGATAGGATGATGATGAGGATCACAAGTATGCTATACAATTTACATCAAAAGTCTTGAATGAGAGGTAGAGAAGGCATCCATAGATTGAAATAGAGCTTTGGGGAGTCATGATTTCTCTTAAGTGTGACAAAAAATATTTTATTAGTGCTTCTTTTGTGGTTGAGATTAATTTTTTTCCTTTATTAGGGATGATCACTAGTTGCTCTACACTTGACACTGCTATGTTCTGGTGGATAGCATATATAAAGTCCATGAATCGAAAATTCAAGCATATTAGAGAAAAATAAAATTTGATTGTTGATATGCTATCTAGGGCTAGATTTGAGGATAAAGATACACTTATTGCAAATGATGGAGAGGCTAAGGTTTCAACCATTGTTGATCACATACATTATGGCTCTTTAATTGATGAATTATTAGAGGATGATTACATAGGTGAATGGCTACAAATAGATCAGTATTTAAGTACATTTAGCAAGAGATATTAATGGTTAAATTTAGAGTTCATAAATTTTAGATGAAAGGCATATAGATATTTCTTGAGAGATGGACTACATGGAGGCATCCTAAAAAGAGAGCTATGGCACCACTAAGAGTAGCATGTTATAGAACTACATAGTTGCAAGTTATTAGAAATTTTTATGAGACCCTATGGGTTGGACACAGAGGTGTGTGGGCTATGTATGAGAAGATCAAAGAATATTACTAGTGGAAAGAGATATACAAGGATATATCTCATTTTATTAAGACATTGAGGCATTTCTAGTTATATTCTTCAATGCAACATAAAAAAGAGCTTAATCTAACTTACCCCCCACTATGTGTTCATTATAAGAGGGTGATTGATTTGGTCACTATGCTTGTTGGTCTTTGACAAACAAGATACATTATTCTTGCAAGGAAACACCTAACCAATTGGGTTGAGGATAGAGCATTGAGGACAACGACTACCAATGTTATATGTAAGTTTTTGCTTGAGGAGACCTTTTCCAATCATGGCTATGTTGGAAAGATCATTGTAGATTGGAAAGATCATTGTAGATCGAGGTGAGTTGGATGGAGATGAGGCTAAAGGGTTCTTCTCTACGCATGGTGTCAAGCTAGCCTTGACTTCTATATATAGTCCAGATAGTTGTAACGTGTCCTGTCCAAGCACGTTTTAGCGGTCCATCGAGAAACTATTCTAAGCATTGCCGTCCCTGCCCATAAGGCCTAGTCCCATTTCGGTCCCCTAAAACGGCATGAATCGGATTCTATTCTAATATTACCTAAAGGTTGTTCATCTATAAAACCTTGTGATAAGCCTCCCAGCTCTCTTGGACCACCCTCCCATAGGATAGACCCTTCAGGGGTTCCACCCACCCGCTTTCCTCATTGGGCATTTTTTAGATACCTAATTAGGTCCTATCACATTTATGTGGGACATTTAAAAATAGTTACCTTAATTAAGCCTCTTAAGAAACATGGTTCGTTTGCGTAACTGATGGCAATGACACAAAAATAGTTTAGACCCGTTCTTTGGAAGTAAACTTTATATTATCATCTTAATTGAAATACAAATTCTTGTCCAAAAGGGACAGATTCTGCAATTCGTGAGGATGCATCTTGTTTCCTCCAAGTATCTACCTTGCACTAGTAATACGGCCTTGAGATTCTATCCCGAGTCACATAAATTGTTTGAGTAGGACCCAAAGGCAAGGAATTTATAGCCAAAGCCCCCCTAGCATCCAAGCATCCTCCTACATTCAAACTAACCCACGGAGAGACCTCTCGTGCTGGGTTTGGTCAACGTTTCTGTCATAGTTATTTGGAAACCCCTTGGCTAGGGTTGGCGGTCAGCTGGGGGTAGCTTGGCCTGCTCCCCCTAGAATTCAACTTGATTCATTATTCAAATTTTCCGTTGTGATCTTGGGTCATTTATTCCTTTCACAGACATTGAACCTAGATGTATAAGCACACACAAACAATGACGGCGAGTGCTTTCAAGACATCTGCTAAGGTGGAGTCCTCATCTTTGATGCTAACGTCGCCTTTCTTGATCATTCCTGCCTTGGCATCATTTTCCATTTTTTCTCGAGGGATGGAGAAAACCCTCTACTCAACCTCACTACTGTGTATTAGGTTAGAGCAATTACACTATAGTTTCAAATGATGGCTCCCCTAGGTTACTATCCTTTGGTCCTCCTATCTTAAGATTTTGGTCTAGGGTTTTGTTAATTGGTAGTTATCTTTTCCATCTTAGAACTCTCTCGGGTTTTAAGTTCACCCTAGAGTCTCCGCGTACTCAAGATAATGAAAACTTGCATTTACTATTTTTTTTTCCAAACAACGTAGACCAAGTCTACTTACCATTCCGAGATAGCTATGAGCATCGAATGTAGCTTGGCGAGTAGTCATTCTCCTTGTAGGTACTACATTTGAGCTTCCTTGTGTTGGTCTCGGGGTGTTTCATATTTCGGAAATGATATACTTAAGCATGTTTTGGGTTCATCGTGGTTGGCTATTGGGGTAGAGACCAATGAACATGTTGACTTCAAGTCAAAATATGGTCGTAAAGACGAGCGGATTCATCTTGTGACTAGGGTCCTGTTACAACTATATATATCATCTCTCACTTGACTTGGGTCTCACCTATATATACTAACTCTACATCAATATGAATCATTCTTTCGAAGCATGTCTTGTGTATCTCTCTCGTACTCTCTCTCTCTCTCTCTCTCAACATGGTATCAGAGCTATGGATGCGTAGCAACAACAAGGAAGATAAGTTGTTTCATTGTTTATACTTGATTGAATTCTTTGCACGAGTGATGATTTGATACATGAACTTGTTCAAATTAGAAGTATTAGTTAATTTTGTCCTTAAAAACAAAACCAGGTTTGGGTGCGTAGCTCTTGTCGTGCTCTCAAATCTTATCAAAATCACTTGTCAATCGGAGTTCTGGATCAAAAGTTATGACAGTTCAGGATTCAAGACAACAATTCTGCTCGAATCTACGATTCTTTATTTAAAATTGTAATTCTAATTGCAGTTCGTTAATCCCCAATTACAGTTAATCGCTCATCTTCGTTAATGATGTTGATTATGACAAGTAAACATCTTGCTATTTTTAGCAATGTTTTATTCTCGTTCACGTTCGTTGTTCGACCGAAATAGCACTTTTCTTATACGCGTCATCTCATATTGCACGTTACGTCTCTCTATTTTGGGCTTTCTTTTGAGTCACTCAATAATTTTCATCGTTCTTACGTGCATCTCCCTATTTTGATTGTCACGCATCTCAACTACGCTCGACGTTCATGGTTTGCAAATTCTGCAATCTCATCTTATTTGTTTTCTCTCGAGATATAGGCATGGCCAATTGCATAATTGTTAATGGATATCCATCTGGCCAACGTTCCGTTCCCTTCTTCCAAGGACAAGGCTTTCCTGGGTGGAAAGCAAAGATGATGCTAATTCTTGAAGGTGACGAATTATTTGATATTTTTTGGGCGACCTATCTTGCCCAGTTCAACCTATTGATGTGATGAATGACAATTCTCTGATTACTGATGGACCGTTATTTGAACAATGGAAAATTGATCATACTGATTGGATTTGTCATGACAAAGTGACTTGTCGTTATATATTATTTGCACTTCCTGACTCACTTATGTTGGATGTCTTTCATCTGGAAATCTCTCATGCTATTTGGGAGTATCTTATCTCAACGTTTGAGAAGAAATCAGTCACCAAAATTTTATATCTCCAAACTTGTTTGAAAAATCTTCAATATAAGGTTGGTACTTCTATGCACTCTCATATCAAGGCTTTTAAAGACATTATCAATCAGCTTGGTGCTGCGGGCGCTGCTGTTGCTAAAAATCAGATTATTACTCAACTTCTTCATACCATCAAAGATTCTTTATATGATAATATCATCACTATTTTGTCTAACAAGGATGATATCCACTTTGACAAAGCATGTATATCTCTTATTGAATATTCTCAACGTCATGAGCATCATTTGGAAAAATCTGATGCTGTTTTGGTCACTCGCGAACAAAGGGATTTTGATGCTGCTTTTGTTGCTCGCAAGCGTCCCGCTTCATGTTTTCAGTAGGGTGGATGCCCTAATCAAGGTGGCAAATCTTTTCGTCTTGCTTATCCTAACAAACATTGTTCTTATTGTGATAAGAGAGGCCATGTGGCTTCTAATTGCTGGGCACGTCAATATGATGAGGAGCATGGAGTTACTACAAAGCGACCTCGCTCGTCCAAAAGTTTTCCTCCTTGTGATTATTGTGCACATACGGATCATCCATCTTGTCGTTGTTATAAATGCAGATATGATGAAGAACATTCTCGAGCTTATATTGTTCAAAAAACTATAACTGATGATGATCATACTTATCAGGAGCTCAATTTCCTCCATCATGATATCTCTCCAGAAAAGGTACTTCATGTTCATGATGGTTCTCTATTCATCGTTGATTCAGGTGCCACTGGAAAGATGACATATCAATCGCAGTGGCTTCACAATTATCATTCTCTTCCTGTCAAAAAGTTTGTTTACCTTGCGGATGATACGACTTGTCAAGTCAAAGGAGTGGGTGATTTATATCTGGGGACTGTTTCATCCACTAGAATATTAAGAGGAATTCTTCATGTTCCAGATTTGCAAAGAAATCTTCTTTCTGTTGCTCGTCTAGTTGATCTTGGTTTGTTTGTTGGATTTGATCATAATCAATGTCGTATAGAGAAATACGGACATACTATAGCAATGGCTCCTCGACATGGTAATCTATTTGAGCTATCATTGAATGATACGGTTGCAAATATTGTTACTGCCCATGGAGATGCAGATTGCAAATTATGGCATCAACGATTTGCACACTCCGATTTTGCCAAAATTCTTGATCTTCATCATCATGGTCTTGTGCAAGGTATGGATCTTAAATCTCATCCACATATGGAAATATGTGAGTACTGTGCACTTGGAAAACACCATCGTTCGCCTTTCCACACTTCTACTTCATCACATTCCTGTTCTCTCTTAGATTTGGTTCATGCTGATATTTGCAGTCCTTTTCCTGCCTCAAAGTCTCAATATCGATATTTTATAACTTTCATTGATGATTTCTCACGGTACATACATGTCTATCTTCTTCGACATAAGTCTGAGGCTTTATCTATATTTAAACAATACAAGATAAGTGTGGAGCTTCAAATTGGATTCTCTATAAAGACTCTTCACAGTGAAAATGGCGGTGAATATGTATCCAATCTATTTGATGACTTATGTAAGGATCAAGGTATTCATCATGAGTTTATAGTTCTTTATTCTCCTCAACAAAATGGTGTTGCTGATGCTGAGCACAAAAATCGCATTATTCTTAATGCTATACGTTGCATGCTTATACACTCTGGTTTGTCTCAAAAGTTTTGGACTGAAGCACTTCTAACAACTGTTTTTATTCAAAATCATCTTCCAACAGCTGCACCTGCTGGTAAAATTCCTATAACAATCTGGACAAAGAAGATACCTTCAGTCTCTCACTTTCGCACATTTGGCTGCATTGCTTATATTAATGTGCCCAAGGACACTCGACATAAGTTGGATCCTCCACGTTTGAAGGTTATTTTTCTTAGTTATTCAGATCATTCCAAAGGTTACAATTTTTATGATCCTTCTACTCAAAAGGTTATCATTAGTCATGATGCTATATTTGATGAGAAGACTATGGGTGGCACATGGTCGTCAGATGTTTCAGATGATACACAGTCTTTGCTTAGTGCATTTCCTTACTTGCTTTGTGAGTCTACTAATTCTGATGATCATAAACCTCCTTCACCTCCAAAGAAGATTGATGAAAATTTGGAGATATATGTTGATCTTCCTATTGAGATAGAGCATGGATTCTATTCTATTGAATATGATGTCTTTGATGATGCTATGTTTGTCCAAGAGAATCCAATATCGTATATGGAAGCTATCAATTCATCTCAAAGGGATCAATGGCAAGAAGCTATGCAAGTTGAGTAAGATACTTTAATCTCCAAAGGTACATGGATTCTTACTGAACTCCCCCCAAATCATGTTCCTATCAAATGTAAATGGGTTTATAAAACCAAGACCAAAGTTGATGGCTCGTTTGATAAGTTCAAAGCATGACTTGTTGCAAAAGGTTACTCGCAGATTGCAGAAGTAGATTATCAAGAAACATTTTCTTCCGTTGTGCGCTCCACAATTGTTCGTATGCTTTTGGCTTTTGCAACACTATTTGATCTAGAAATTCACCAAATGGATGTTAAAACGGCTTTTCTCAATGGAGATCTTGAAGAAGAAATCTATATGGAGTAACCTGAAGGTTTTATGATTGTAGGAAAGGAGCATCTTGTATGCCAACTTCATCGTGCATTATATGGATTGAAGCAAGCCTCTTGTGCTTGGTATATTAAGATTGATCAGTTCCTCACATCTAAAGGTTTTGTTGCATGTTTTGGTAACCCAAATCTTTGTATCAAAAGGGAGGACAAATGTTTTATTATTCTTGCTCTATATGTTGATGATACTATTCTTGTGTCAAATAATATTGCTTTCTTGGATGCTATGAAGAAGCTTTTATCGACTGCATTTGAAATGGTGGATCTTGGTGAGATACATTCTTGTTTGGGTATTCAAGTTCAACGACACCGACAACAAGGCATTCTTCTTCTTCGCTAGACAAAGTTTATTAATGATATTGTTAAGAAGTTTGGGTTGACAAATGCACACTTTGCCAACACTCCCATTCTTTCGAGCTCTACCAAGGGTACATCTACAACATGCAATGAAGAATTAGCCATTCATCAACCTTTTGCTAATCTTGTTGATTGTCTTCAATTTATTGGTTTGAAAATAAGACCAGATATTTTATTTGTAGCTAACTTTTTGGAACAGTATCTTTCTTCCCCTTCCACTATTCATTGGAGTGCTGCAAAACGTGTTCTTAAGTACCTCAAGGGTACTAAGGAGTTTGGTCTTATCTATCGTCATCGAGAGGATTCTTCTTTATCTTCTTCAACTTCTCTTGACCTTATTGGATATACAAATGCTGATTGGGAAAGTTCACATTTATCCATGCGATCTACAAGCTGGAATTGTTTCTTTGTAAATGGATGTTTGGTTTCTTGGTCCAGCAAGAAACAATGATGTGTTGCAGTTTCTACAACTGAGGCCGAATATATTGCTGCGTCATTAGCAGCTCGCGAGCTAGTTTGGCTTCAACAACTACTTTGCAGATTTGGGACATCCTTCATCATCTAGTACACCTCTTTGATACGACAACCAAAGTGCTATTAGTCTTACCAAAGACTATATACAACATAGTAAATCAAAGCATATTGCTATTCATTATTATTATGTTCGACATGAAGTCAAGAAAGGTTCCATTATGGTGGAGCATTGTCCTAGTGATCAAATGGTTGTAGATATCTTCATAAAAGCTCTTAGTGAAGCTCGCTTTAGTTCATTAAGACATGCACTTGGTATTGTTCCAAGTTCTTGTGTCACTGATTGAGGCATGTATCATTGTATTCAAGAAAACTTTATAGTAAATCATTTTTGTATCATAGGTATGTGTAGGGGCTTGGGTTTTTCCCTTGTTCTCCCCAAGGTTTTTTCACTCACAGCCAGAGACCTTTGTTTGAGTGGGGATGTTACAACTATATATATCATCTCTTACTTGACTTGGGTCTCACCTATATATACTAACTCTACATCAATATGAATCATTCTTTGGGAGCATGTCGTGTATCTCTCTCGTACTCTCTCTCTCTCTCTCTCAACAGGTCCTAGGTGGGTTGAGCTAAACCCTAGCTTCACTTATCAGCCAGGACCTTATTTACCAAAAGATTCCTTTCAAACGAGCTAAAAATTACACGTGCATATCCTAATCTACCTTTTTAAATGCATACCCCATTATGTGGTGTAATTGAAGCTATTCATGATGCCATGCAAGTCACAATGCAACTCTCCCCTATGTTGTCAATGTGATGCAAGGTCCCTATTCGTAGAAATCCCATCCAGTACATTTATGCAACTCAAAAGGCATGACTTAATTACTCAAATGCGAGTGTACATGCATCCATTGACAATGCAAGTTAATTCTCTACAATGGTCTGTGGAGTATAACTGACCTAGACTGAATATTTATGTACTTTGACCACCTATGATGCATCTGCAGAAGTTAGATCTTATTTCTTGACTTGTTTTCGCTACACCTATAGTTATCCAATTTATTTTCAAAATTCCATGGTTATTAAACCCATTTTTTGCTACCTTTCAAAATATGCAAACTACCCGGTGCGAAGCATGACTTTATTTCTAATAGTGTCTATGCTTAAATATTCGATTCTAGTTCCTAACATAGTAGTGGTACCTGGTTTTGGGGGGCCGAGTTAGCGCTTTCACATGACACACCATTCGTGTTGATAGTGGTGTCTTTGCTTGATCCTTCTCCTGTAGTCGTGTCTTTTTTGGTTACTTGGGAGGGCTTACGCTTTTGGGCCATTTCGGAGTTGGAAGTGACCTTAACTTCCTTCGAAGGACTCCTTAGTGCCGGAGTTCCCTGCGCTCGCCTTAACTCTCGTGGTCTCTGGAGGCAGTCAATGGAGTGGTTAGGGGACCTACAATGAGGAGAAGCAATACTCGGGCCTTTGCCCAATACGGAGTTACTCTTGAACCACTTCTCTCCCTCCCTCACCCTTCTTTACTCTAGATTTCCCTTCCCTCTCCACTATATTTCATTCTCTCCTTCATTGAATGCCCCTCCCATAGACACCAAGAACATCAAGAAGACTAGAGAACACTCCCACAAAGTCTATGTGGAAAGCTTGACTTTCAACCTCAAGCCCATCTCTTCTCTTCCACAAACAAGGCACAAAATAGATATTCACTATCATCATCCTCACTATCTCCCTCTTCCATAATAGAACCAAGGAACACACAGGGGGAGAAGCAAGAGTTGTGCCCAAAAAGAGAGAGAGAAAGATACGTGAGAATGGGATGATAAAGAGAGAGCAAGTCAGTTGCAGCTCCCCAACCAACCATCACACGAATCTTCCCATATTCATATTTCTCTATAAATAAACATTTGAGTACATAAAAAATTAGGACTTTAGAATCTTAGCATTTTTGTCCTCCTCTTGTCCACATATTGGACCATACAACATGGTTCATTTTGTATTTGGGAATACATAAAAGGATGGCTCTCATGACATTTTGATACAAAAACTTCACTTTGCATGATATATATTTTCCACATATTTGAACTCCATCATACTCCCACACTGAGAAGTGAAGTGTCCTCGCGAACCACTGAAGAAGAATCACCATCAAGGAAAGGAAAACCAAAGGGGGAAAGTTGACTTCCACAAAGCTTGCAGGGAAGGGACCCTTGCAAACTCCCATACTAAGAACTTTGATATATCTCCAACAAAATAATCTTCCACAGCAATCCTCAAAGATGCTATTCTTCTCGCCCGGAAGCAAAATAGCTTGCCCATCATGTGAACACCTCTCTATTGGGTTTTTTAAATGTTTATTTCCATAGGTTAATAAGAAAGTATTATTAAGGTTAATAACTAAATAGGATGAAGGGTTTGTGGAGAAAGAAACGATGGAAATGTTGCCCTATTGATTGACGAAAACCAATCCGACATATCCGCAGAGAGAGGTTGACGAATTCGCGTGAGGAAGAGAGGTGAATGCTAGAAATTCTACGTCAGATCCTTTGCCAAGTAGCCTAACCCGTTTATTGTGGCAAGCTTTTTTTGGCATTTCTGGCCTTTGTCCTTTGCCTCCTTCTTCATAGCCAGAAAGCGTGGCCTCTTCTCCTTGAATAACAAGGTGAAGGATGCATGAGCCAAAATCAGAAGAGCAGTCCTTCCTCATCTTCTTCTCTATCAACACATTCGATTCTGCTCAGAGCCTTTGCTTCACCTTCTCTTCTTTTTGACTTGAGATTGGAGTTTCCCCAATTGCGCACCACATGAATACCCCTCCCACAAACACCAAGAACATCAAAAAGACCAGAGAACACTCCCACAAAGTCTATGTGGAAAGCTTGACTTTCAACCTCAAGCCCATCTCTTCTCTTCTACAAACAAGGCACACAATAGATATTCACCGTCATCATTCTCACTATCTCCCTCTTCCATAATAGAACCAAGGAACACACAGGGGGAGAAGCAAGAGTTGTGACCCAAAAAGAGAGAGACAAAGATACGTGAGAATGGGATGATAAAGAGAGAGAAAGTCAATTGCAACTCCCCAACCAACCATCACACGACTCTTCCCATATTCATATTTCTTTATAAATAAACATTTAAGTACATACAAAATTAGGACTTTAGAACCTTAGCATTTTTTTCCTCCTTGTCCACATATTAGACCATACAACATGGTACATTTTGTATTTGGGAATACATAAAAGGATGGCTCTCATAACATTTTGATACAAAAATTTCACTTTGCATGACATATATTTTCCACATACTTGAACTCCATCATTCACTACCTCCCCCCTCTCCTTCTCTTTCTCAAAAATTTGGTGACGGGAAAAAATTTAAGAATAACGGTCTCCAGAAGGGAAAAGGGGAGGAAAACGAGCTATAATGGAGGGGGTGTTGGTTAAGGGAGGCGAAAGAAGAGGATTATCCCCTTTGTCAGGGGGAGGGGATTTTTTTATAGGGAGGGGGAGAAGGGTATTACGGGGATTTTTTAATAGGGATTTTTTAATATGGAGGGGGAGAAGGGTATTACGAGGAGGGGGTGTGACACGAAGCCTCCTTCCTCTTCCTTCATTCTGATGGCCAAAATGGACGTTCTGCCATGCAATTGCTAGTTGTGTCCTCCCTCATCTCGTAGTTTGACTCCTTCTCCACTCAACTCTTCCTGCCCTCGTCGACGTGCAGATAAACTCCCTCTCCCTTTGCCAATTAGATGGTGTCGACAGGGAGAGGTGACGAAATATAAATTTCATTTTACTATTATTATTATTATTTTCTTATAAAAGGGAGGGGGAAATTTGATGGCGACGATGGGAAAAAAAGAAAGAAAAATAATAATAATTGACAGCAACAAAGGGATAAATAAAGGAGGGGGTGTTGTTATCATGGCGGCGACGGCCTGTTACAACCTTCCCCCCTTAACAAATCAAGATGTCCTCATCTCGAAAGGAATTGGGGGGTATTGTTGGTTGATGTAACAGTCCCGTCATAATTTCCCCCTAATAAAATGAACTTTTTAATTAAGAAAGGGGATAAATCACCCCCCACTAATGCCACCAACCGGCGGATGGTAGGGGGAGGGGGGGAGGCTGTCATGATAAGGCAGCAAGGGCCGCCACGTGCGGTAGAAAGGCAGGGGGCTATCGTGACATCCACATGAGGGGGGGGTTCTGCCATGTGCTCTCGAGAGGAGGCAAGAGGTTGCCACGGTCATTGAGAAGGCAAGGGGGTTGCTGCCACGTGCCCTAGAGGTGGCAGAGGGAACTGACATTACTAATCCCCCCCCCCCCCCCCAAAGATCCTATAAAAAGACGTAAGTGTGGGGAGATGAGGAGGCAGGGACGCTAGTTAAAGAGCTGAAGAAGGAGAAAGTGGAAGGGAGGGTAAGAGGAGAGAGAGAGAGAGAAGAGAAAAGAGAGAGTAAGAGAAGAGAAAGAGAGAGACAGGCAGGAGAGAAAAAGGAGGGTTAAGAGAAGAGAAAGAGAGAGAGAGAGAGAGAATGAAATTGCTTTTCTTCCCTCATTGAAGAACTCGGAGCTTGCCATATCTCTTTCTTTTCCACCCCCTCTTGGAGAAGATCCTCGGAGAAGACTAGTCCTTTCTGCGAGGAGCCGTCTCTCTCGCAATCTGGGTGCATAGCCGCAAAGCAAAAGCTAAATCATACAATGCCTCCCAAATGAAGTAAGGTCCAACCAAACACGAATCCTACCTCAACCAATGGGACTGTGGGGCAAGGAACCACATCACTTAGTAATCAGGTGTGTTCCATACACCCTACCCTGATGGGGAGTCTTAAGGACATAGGCCGAACTTCCTTGGGAAGGGAAAACTATTCGGTGAAAGTCTATCATAAGTAACCATCATTTAGTTTACATCATTTTTTCATATTGGAAATTGTGCTTACTTGCAATCAGGTATGTTTTTGAACGAGTAAATCACACGGGAAATTTTGCATTCATGTATGCAAAAAGAAGAAGCTAGGACCTTATTGATTATGCTTGTAATACTTTAGATTATGCACTAACATTAGTATGCTTAAAAATGGGTTGCTAAAACACTTATGCATATTCATCAATCAGCAGAAATTGTACTTTTTTTTCTTTGCATCACAAAACTTGTGAAATTGGAAAGGTAGAAGTAACGGTAGAATCAAGTACATGAAATTCGTGAATTGCTACGATGAGGTTTAAGTATATCTAGGCCATTGCAAGACTAAAACAGATATTAGGCCCCCATAAACCTTCAGAGGGGAGTGTTTCCTTTTGCCTTAGGACTGATAACTTCACGTCATCCACCCAAAAGAATATGTGTGTGTGTGTGTGTGTGTGTGTGTGTGTGTGTGTGTGTGTGTGTGTGCAAGTCTCTATTTGTGTTTTGCATAAGCGCGTCGAAATGAATTCCCAAAAGCAAAGCCTACATTACAGCATTGTATTGTCTAGGAAAGATATGCCTCTAAATTGCATGGCATCATGATCAGTTTTAGTTGCACTGCTAGGGATTCATCTTAAAGATAACTATAAACTGCACTTACGAAATACAAAAATTTGTTCAATCGTTCAATAAAAAATAGACCCTATACACGCAAGGATAGGGCTCAACTCAACTTATTTAGGGTTTTGAAGAAACTAAGCCAATCTATGGTTACTTCACAGGGGGGTGGAATGAAGAAATTCCCTACCCTTCAGAGGATATTGGAATTTACCACTAAGGCAAGGACAAACGCTAGGGTCAAGAGAGGGACCCCACCTTAGCAAATGTCTTGAGCACTCACTTGCACCTTTGTTCGTGCTTGTAAATTTAAGAACACTGCTTCTAATTTTTTTTATAAAAAAAACAAAGGGGTTGTGTAACCCCAAACTCATAAATGAGTATAGTGAATCAGGTTGACTTTTGGAGGGCGTGCCAAACCATCCCCAATTGGCCGCCAACCCTAGCCAAGGGGGCTCTAAATAGTTGTGACAAGAACATGGATTGAAACCACCATGAGAGGTCTCTCCGCAGATTGGTTTGAACGTAGGAGGACACTTGGATGCCAAGGGGAAAACTTGGTGGAAATAAAGTGCATCCTTACAGATTGGAACATTGTCTTTTTTTGAACAAGACTTGTAACTCTGATAATTTGCTAATATTAAGTACTTCCAGGGAAACTGTTTGAATTTGTTTTCGTGTCAATACCGTAAGATTACGTGAAAGAACCCTCTCCTCTAAAAAGGTTAATTAAGAAAGCTATTTTTACATGTCACACTTAAAAGTGATAGGGCTAATTAGACAACTAAAGTACGCCAAGTGAGGGAAGTGGGAGGGAAGAACCCCCCGATGGGTCTGTCCTATGGCAGGGTGGTCCCAAAAAACTCAGAGGCTTCTCACACGATTTTACTGACATCCAACACTTAGAAATTGTTAGGCTAGAACCCCGAATCATGCCAATGACTATCTTGCTTGACTGTGACTAAAAACATTGTATGTTCCTTAATGCAATAGCACTATATGAATGGCTCATATACTGAGGGGCTTGAGAAATATCATGAATAACGTCCCTAGCATATTGATCACTATCGGATGCATAATCGCATGTTCATATGCTTTGTCATCACTAGATAAGTGAAGCTAACTCCCATACATCTCTTCTGACTACATGCACTTCAAGTGTTATACATAGGAACCATCATCAATGAAAGGGTGTCCAAAGGGGATCATTTCATTGGGAGAAGTGGTGATCATGGGAGAGTACCTGCACCTTCATAAAAGCATTGAGTTTCAAATCACCAAGAGCTAGGAAGACTTCCCCAAGCCAGGTTGCGCACCCCTTCAGGGTCTTAAGTGGTAATGGAGGGTCACCTCTCTTTTGTCTTACCACCTTGCATGGCATTAGCCTTTTTCCTCACCTAGAGTATACATGGCAAACATTTTTCTTAAGCAATTAGTAAGGAAACATTGGGTCATTTCATGAGATGTGAGGATCAACAAGAGCTTAGATAGGGATTACCTTGGCAATCCACTGACTCACTAGCTGCTACTTACCCATTTACAAAGGTTTATGAGTCACTTGAGTTTTATCCAAGGCAAACAAGATAAAGAGGGGCTAATGTTAGCAATTACAATTGATTAAGGATTAGCTATGATGCATTAGGAGGCAAACAAGATATTGAATTTCAGTGGACACATGCATACAATGAGGGATTTAACTAGTAAGCCTATGCAATCTTTAATCTCTCCAACAAAGGGATTAAGCTCAGCAAGTGGATTAATACAAGAGATTAAGATGACATTGACATACATCTTCATTGTTTGGGAAATATGGTTGAAGCATAACCCATTATGATGCCGATTGCTCCATCAAGCAAGCTTGGTTGGTGGTTAGAGCACTCCAATGGATGAAGACTTCAAGTATTTGAATACTTCCACTAATGATGGGGGTTCCCTTGTTTGTTCCTAAGCTTGAACTTCAAATATGGAAAGCTTCAAGTATAACTTTGATGGGTTCCCACAAAAATACTTTGTATATGTTAAGCTCCATGTCTTCAATCTGGGGTAGAAGTGGTGGCAAGAGGGATGAAGGGTCTCTTGAGGCCTAAGTTTCCAGAGGTTGTGGCTGAAGTAATAGCTTGGCCTAAGCTTCGATGGATGCCTCACACAGTGTACAACAGTGTTCACATTTGGGAGCTCAATATCAGGGGGAGAGGTGCCAATCTTTCTCAAGGAGGGTTCAACTGATTGCCTAGGGGGCTAAGAAGGCCAAGGGAGCTACAAGGAGCTAGAGTAGAAGGTAGCAAGAGGGCAGGGAGAAGTAGCACAATTTGTGCCAAAAATTGTGGGCTACTGCCTAGTGCTTATGTTAGGGTTTCTCTAGCCTCTAGGGTATGCAAAATGGAGGTGGGGATGTGGGGGATCAGACCCTGGTGGTGGTTAATGTCTTGGAGGGGGACCGGAGCAAGCTTTAGGAGGTTGTAGGGGCTAGCACTCCTGGCAGCTTGCAAGAGAAGAGAGAGAAGGAGGGATAAGTCAAAATGTAATTGGGATTTTTCCCTCTTCTAACTCTTGGGTCTCCACACTTGGCCTAGAACCCATAAAATTTGCACAAAAAGAAGTGACGACTTGCTAGTTTAGCCATTTTACCTCTAGAGATGTCTGAGTCTCTAGCCATAACTCCTGCTTGCTCCAAAAAGTTGAGACTAACTATGGTCCTTCTTGCTATACCTATACCTGTAACCCGAGTAACTAGGGTTTTGGGATTTGAAAAGGGAGAAAGGGAAAATAAGAAAATGAACAAAGCATGATGCTCTGATATAATGAATGAAGCTGAGAGGAGAGAGGAGAAAGGACTCAAGGGAGAGAAAGAGAGCAAGAATAAGAAAATGGAAAACTAGAAGAGAAGAGAGAAAGATAGAAAATAGGAGAGAAAGAAGGACGAAGCCATAGAAGCTTATGAAGATGAAGGTGAAGAGTATGTTCTTGATAATAATTGGTTGCCCTAAGCTAGGATTCTTACACCTTATTTACCTTGGTCAATGTGACTAGGTGTCTAATCCCTAATTTCTATGTATCTCACTCATTACAATTTGATATTTTAATTATGTAATAACCAGGAAATATGTGAAAATACAGGCACCAAAATGTGCTCAATATGGAAACATCCTTTGCAAATTGACACTTTTCTTTTGTACTCTCTTGTAAAAAAATCAAATATAAAGCAGAGTAAAATGTGCAGTCCAAAAGGCTCACATGATAAAATATTGTGCTACGAAAAGGAAAGGTCAAACACCTTTGTCCCATTTCAAAAATGAGGGGTCTGAAAGACCTTAGTTTATGTATGCACTTTCAATTTTAATAACAAGAAAAGCAGGCTTGTCAAGTGATTTGAGGTGGGAGGTTGAGGTGTTACAACCTCTTTCTTCCCAGCCAAGCAAAAACATAGCAACTATCCGTATCTATGACTTTGACATATGAATTTTTCTCAATAAGCAAGCTTTATCTTCTCCTCTCATGCTTCATTTCTCTCTCTCCCATTTTGGCACAACTCTCATCTTTCTCATTCTTGTTTATTTTTCTCTTGTGCTTTCATTGCTAGATCTCATGGAGAGTGAGGATGGAAGTAGTGTTCAAGTTCTTGTGTGCCTTCCTCTTGTGTGTTTTTGGAGCAATGGTTTCTTGGTGAAGAAGAAGGTTTCTTGCATGTTTTTGTGGCCAGCAGGTATGCTTGCAGGCTCTACCTACCGTGGTTTTGTGGTTCGTTGATTTGTGCCGTGGCAGGGTGCTCTTCATCATGACATAGATATTTTTTACTCCACGTATAGATGAAAAAGAACGCTTTGATTCTAACTAAGAAGTCTTCCAAATCAGAGTTGTGAAACAAAAGTTATGCCCAATTTTTTATAGGTGGTTACTAAAAATAGCTCGTGGATAGCTAGGTAAGGTATATTGTTTTGGTCTGGGACTACCCCTTACCCAATTGCAACTTATAATTTCAGCAAATTTTCCCTACCTACACATTCTAAGATTCATTTTGATTCCATAAACACAAGGATTGAGGGGTACAACTCTTGATATGGCCCATTTATTGACAAAAAGTCTTCTTTTATTGCAACCATTCTAATGCCCAATGTAATATTTATGCTCGAAATATTAAGTCAACATTAAACCCCACACACCCCGCGCAATAAGGCACCCCAAAGTGATCTCCCACATCAAAAAATGTTGGCTGTTAAATGATTACCCTGTGCACGCGATAATAATCCCCATTCGCATTGTGAAAATAAGGCCGAGGTTAAAACCCACAAGCTGCACGAGAACACCCCTTACGGAAAGGCAAATGGATAAATGATTAAAGTAGTGCAATTTTTTTAATTATTTACCCCCTTCCCTCAGCGGATGCATGGCAGGGGAGAGGAATGTGAGAGGGAGTGTAAGGGAAAGGCGTAGTGGTGTGGGGAAGCATGAGGGGGGAGGCATGCACATAAGCCACGTGTCTGGCTACCTCTCCCCCCTATCCTATATGAACCCCCCTCCCCTTGAGCTTGAAAGGAAGGAAAGAGGGAGCCGTGCTGCTACTGAAAGGAAGATAGAGAAAGGAGGACGATTGCTGTTGATGCCATGCCATGCTGCCTAAGCCGTCGCCATTCCACCACACAGTTCTCGCCTAGAGCCGCACTGCTGCCGCCACTCCATCGCCTTCATAATCAGCATCTTCATTGTCAATCTCCTCCAATCATTACCCCCCCTCCTCCATGTCATTCTGCTGAGAAGCAGAAGCTTCTTGGAAGCTTCTTTAGAAGCTTCTAAAGTTAAGCTCCCATAAGCCTTGTTTTCACGTGCCTCCCTGGTTTCAGAAACCGGACTCATAAGCCCCAACTCCTGCACGAGGAAAGAAGTATCGGCCTAGTAGAAAGTTTGTAGATCACATAAAGATGAGAACAAATCGTGGAGTTCAAGTCCACTACATCAATGATGGCTTCGAAGCCAAAGATGCAAGGCACACGTGCGGAAGTCTCGAACCCAAGTTTACACGTGGACATCACTGCAAGTCCTCATGCCCAAGTTCTTAAAAGATTAATTCCGCATAAAAGGAATGCATTGGGCACATTTGAATTTCATGAGGAAGTTATGAAGACAAATTACTCATTCGTCTTACGAGTTTTAGTTGCATGTTGCTCTTTGCTTACATTTCCAAAGTGACAATCCCAATTGCATAGGTTAAAAGGATGAAAATTTGTTTAAATGCATCCTTGTTTTTCTCACATGAAAGAACGAGTGCATAATGCATCTAGGCAATGATTTCCTAGATATGATTCATAAGAAATAATCGTTAAACATCTGTTAGAATATTGTCCAAAGTAGTTGCATTGCATGGAAATGAAACCATGGACTTGCATGTTGCATGCAAAGATGCTTGTATTTTAAGACGGATTAAGTGCTGTAGAATGGATTAAGTCAACAATAGTCTTATGATATTCGTCATGCATGAACTTCATTTATCGAAGCTGTATCTAAAAAAGGTTGAATGTTATTTAAAGCCTAAAATTCAACTGCATTAAACGAAAGGTTGTAGGCAAAGTTGTTAATGTAAATCTATGTAGTTTTATGCAAGTTATCCCCCAAATTGTCAATCATTATGATTCTAGCAAGGAAGAGAAATGGTCAATTGCAAACCCTATAGTTGCGTTGAAGGAAAACTCTATGATTTGCATACTTACGTGGAATGTTGCATCTTGAATTTATCTATTTGCACCTCTTAGCAAAAGTATTTGCATATCTTCTAAGCAAAGATCATTCTTGTTGCAAGGCAATTAGATCATTTTAGATAGATCACTTGTAATGGTATAACCCGTAATGGATTCTTAAAAGCATAAGTAGTTAGTACAACGAACACCTCAAAGTGCCAGCTAGGGTTTAGTATGTTAAAAATTCTTCCTAGTATCGCACTTGGGATGCCAAGTCAAGACTTTTGATCCCAAAGGATCCTGCCCATAGTCATGGAATGTTGGGTTAGTTAGATGCCCATAGGGTTTTACCTTAAGGATCGATCGACCTAATTCTAAACTTTTGATTAAGTTTAGGAACCCTAGGGCCAAACGTTATTGGCCTAGTAAGGTTAGGAATTGGGTTGGGTCAAGAGGACTCCCAAACCCTACATCTTGACCAAACATATTTCTTGACCAAGAAATGCCGTGTGATGGGAGAAATGATCCCACGAGCTAGGTGCAACACCTGTGCAACAAGTTGCAACATCGCATGGCTTTGAGCTTTAATCATAAGATAGATTTGCCACTCCTTGGATGTAACATGTCCACATGTTTCCTTTCAGGACACATCTTAACAGTCCATCGAGAAGAGAGTCTAGAAAGCTCCGCCCAACACTCCCATGGAATGTTACGGGGTTTGGGATCTAGGACTTCCCGTGTCTACCACGTAGCAGAAGTATTCCGCCCGTTCCCACTTAGGACGGACCTGAATCATGGTTGCCTCTAATGGTCATTTTTCTAAACGGCAGCTAGCGTCGAACCTCAAGCAAACTACTTTACGCAACACTAGGGACGAAGCGGATTCATGCTGCACTTGGTTCAAGGAGAATAGGAAACGAGAGAGATACAAGGCTCAACCTCTTTGCCTATAAGGCATAGTCCCATTCCGTTCCCCTAAAATAGCATAAATCGGGATTTTAGTAACCTAAACTCTAGGTCAGTGCCCTTGCTATTCAATTACGATTGAGAAAAGTTCCCGACCAACCAGGACCACCCATTCGTAGGATGGACCCATGGCCACATCCACCGCACTTTCCTCAAGGTTGCTTTAGTTGTCTAATTACCTATCACATTTAGTTGGACATGCATCAAGCAGCTTCCTTAATTAGCCCGTTAGACACTGGTTTCTTCACATAATCTTAGCACTTGACATAGAAAAGCAGTGTCAAGCAAATTCCTTTACAACATGTTATCTTATTTATCTTTGGAATACATCCATAAAGTCCAGCCAAAGTAGGCTAATCCATAATCCGCCTGAAGGCAATCCATAATCTGCACGAAGGCTATCCAGCAATCCACAACGATTACTAATGCAAGATTCCGCCCATAGAATAGTACGCAGGCCTCGAGATCCAATCCCGACTCACGTTGACCTCTTGTGCAGGGCTCGGAAGGCAAGGGATTTACGACCACAGCCCCATTGGCACCTAAGTGTCCTCCTACTCTAAATAGCGCTCAACAGAGAGACCTCACGCGACAGTTTCAGTCCATGTTCTCGGCGCGGCTAACAACCCCCGTGGTTAGGGTCAAGCAGACAGTCGGGGGTAACTGAGGTTGCCTCTCTCTTCAAGCGTTCAACCTGAAGCATTAAATATCTTTGGATCCTTTAGTTCCTTGAGCAAACAATGCAAACAGTGCTCCTAAACTGTTACAAGCACAATCAATTCCAGAGGTCGTTTATTTGGCCAACTGCTAAGGAGTGAATCCTCCCCTCTGAATGCATCCAGCATTCGATCTGGGATCAATTGCGACTTGGAAAGATCCCCAAGGGTTTGTTTGTTAGCCCTTTTGTCCTTGGGTTAGGGCCATACCTTGTTAACCCAACTTAACCAATACCTTAGGTTTCATACATTAAGAATAAATCCAGGCAACCATGTCACTCTAAATTGTCAACTGATCCTTTGCTTTCAAGCACATACCTAATTTCCCTTGGCTTGGCAATTTTTCCCAAGAAAGGAGTTATAACAGGATGACTACTCATCCTCGTGCAAGTTAAACTTGCGCAAGAACCTGCCAACCTCATTCCAAGGAATGGCAAAATTCTCTTGTGAACAAACCACAAGACCCTGTGACGATGCAACTTGTTGCACAAGTGTCACTTCTATTCCAAGGGATTATTTCACCCATTGAATAGTGTTTTATGATTAGACAAGAAGCAGGGTTTAGGGTGTCTTCTTACCCAACCCACTTCTAATTACACTAGGCCGACGATCCTAGCGGTTCCAACTCAATCCGAGTTTTATTATTTGAATGAGTGATCCTTAGGGTAGAAACCCTAGATCGTTTAATGCATGGGCATCCGATTGTCCCCACATTCTGTGAACATGGGTAGGACCTTTGGGTATGAGGGTTTTGACTTGGCAACAAATGCGAAACTAGGTCGAGTCCTTAACATGCTAACCCTAGTTAGCACTTGGGGTATTTATCGTATCGCTTGAACTATCCTATGCGAATCCCTTGCGGTTTTAGGCGATTTTAGATAATCCGATTTACTTGTCTTGCAACAAGGACGAACCATTCCTAGAGATGTTAACTTGAACTAAAAGAGAAAACAAGTTGCAACATGTCACAATTCACGTAAGCACGTGATTCATTGCTTCTACGTACGACTAGATTCACAATCCCTAACTTTTCTTGTTAAGACCAAAACACATGTTAAATTTTGGCAGAACTTCCATTGATCCTACTAGGACTTGCATTCGTGAATCATGCCCCCAATTCTTTTCCTAAGCTTTTAAGATTTCATGCTTTAATGAACCATGAAGCCTTTCCCTAAATACTCTTTTGATGAATGAATTTTTTCGTACGACGAATGTGCTACGTGCAATCCTTTCCTAACTACAACGTAGTGAAATTCATGCAAAAAAAACTAGAGTTAACCTATTCCAATTTGCAACCACATGCCATACGCAAGTTCATAGATTCATTTCCACGCTCTTCTCTTTCCTACGGGTAATAACGACTTTGCCTAATGAACCACTACAATGAAGATTTGCCTAAAAATGCGACATGTGATTGATCTTTCCATGCCTAGCCAAAATTGCGCTTTAATAATTTCAACCTTATAATGATAGGCAACAGTTGATCTAGGCTCGTCACTTTGAAATGCACAAAAAGCAACTTATTGATAAGGTCCTAAAATGCATTAAAAACTTATGTTTTTTTCGTTCATTCCATTGAAAATACCAATGACCAATTTTATATCATGAGCTAATTCTAGTAAATTTAAAATAGCCAATTTTATTTCCAATTGCATTTTAGCTAGGTGGATTTGACATGCATAGACGCATCCTAGTCCATGAAATTATCATGCATAATGCAATACTTCTACGTGAAATCAAAATAGAAAAAAACATGGACTTGTGGGCTCGGGGAAATATGCATGTGAATATTAGGAGATGAACCTCCTGCATGCGTGACTTGCGACTTCTTGGGGCCCATTGTGGGCGTAATTACAGACTTCTGGGTTGCCTTTGTCCTTACACAATCGGTGAATTTTCTCACCTTGGTACGTAGCCTCAAGATCTTTGTCTTTCTCCCTCGTACACAGGAGATACCTTTGCGGGACTTCAGATCTTTAAAAGGCCGAGCTTGTGAGACTTGGGATTATGGGATTTGGATGTATGGAATTTGGAGCTTTGCGAGGGGTTTTGCGGAAAGGCTCTTATGAATGGTGCTTGCGGGAAAGGAGGCTTTATGAGCTTCTTTAGGGAAAACCGGGGTGGCTAGGAATGGGCTTACAGATGGCTTGTGGGCTTTGAAGCCTATTTGCGAAAAAGGCCTCTTGCAAATGAAGCTGCAGGAAAAGCCTATGAGAAATGGACTTTAAGGTGGCTTGTATGAAAGGGGCTTATAGAAGCCCCCTTAGAAGCTTTTGACGTGACGCATGTGTCGAATGGGGAGGAGTGTGGTTGATCAGCTGGGCTTTAAGGTGGAAAATGGGCTTTAAGGTGGCTTGTGTGAAAGGGGCTTATAGTAGCCCCCTTAGAAGCTTCTGATGTGACGTATGTGTCGAATGGGGAGGAGTGTGACTAATCAGTTGGCGGCGATCTTGGCAGCGGCAGCAGCAGCGCCTTCCACCTCCCCCTTTTGCTCACAGCGCAGCACATTGTCATCTTCCTAGTCCTCCACGCAGCACGGCAGCACGGCATCATCACAGTCTTCCCCCTCTTTCTTCACACAGCACGGCCCTCTGCTTCCTCCTCTCCCACCCCCCCCTCCATTATGGGGGTTTCTATAGGCCAAGGGGGGAGAGGGGACCTCCCCCACGTGGGCTGTGCATGCAGCCCACGACTCCCTCATGTAACCACCTCTCTCACCTAGCCCATCCCCTTGCCTCAGCCACGCATCGCCTGGGGGAAAATTAGCAAAAAAATTTGCAATTAATTGCGCATTATCCACTTAACCCCCTCCCAAGAGGGTGTTTCCGTGCGATTTATGTGGTTTTGAACCCCCCAATCTCGGTTTGCCAATGCGGAGGTCTCAATTTCTTGCGTGCGGGTTACAGATTACACTACCAGTAATTCCAATATCGAAAATAACCTTTGCACAAGTTTCATGCGGTGTGTGGGAAGTCGGGTTTAGTAATATTTTTAAGTGGAAATATTACATTCTCTCCCCCTTGGAGGAATCGAGATGTCCTCATCTCGAGAAGAACCAGGGGTATTGTTGGTTGAGAGTGCTTTCCTCCATCCAAATGGCATCCTCCTCAGGATAATCTTTCCATTGGACGAGGCATTCACTCAAGGTTCTGGATCTCAGTTGTCTCTCCCTAACATCTAAGATCTTGTCAGGCCATAGCATCTAAAATCTCCTTAGGAAAATCTTCTTTGGGCGTACGCGAATGAAGACCATGTCTCCTTCCTCAAAGGTTCTATCTTGACGTTTCAAATCCGTGCATGCTTTTTGTCTATCCTTGGCGGCTTGGATGTCCTGTCTTATTGACTTTCATTTGGTCATCCATCTCTTCCAGCATCTGCCTTGAAGCTTCAACCCTCAAGGTTGGATCTGAGAAGTTTAAAGGATTCAAGAGTCATGCCCATACAATGCTTGGAAAGGGGTTATCTAAATCCTTTGTTAGTAAGAAGCATTGTAGGCTAATTCAACCAAAGGCAAGTATTGAATCCACCTTTTTGGTTCACGGCAGCAATGTGCCCTTAGCATATCCTCGATGACTTGATTGAGTCACTCAGTTTGACCATCAGTTTGGGGATGGTAGGCTGTACTAAAATAAAGTTGAGCTCCAATGGCTTCAAAGACAGCTCTCTAGAAGTGTGATGTGAAGAGGGAATCATGATCACTAATGATTCTTTTGGGCAGCCCATGTAGCTTGAATATCTCCTTGATCAAAAACCTTGCAATATCTGAGGCTTTATAGTTTGTCTTAACGGGAATAAGGTTTGTAACCTTAGTAAGCATATCAACCACAACCATAATGGACTTGTATCCTCCCTGAACTTGGGGTAGGCCAACAACAAAGTCCATACTGATGAATTTCCATTTCATTTGATGTCAAGTGGTTGCAATTTTCTTGGCATTTTGACATGCTCGGCTTTGATACGTTGAGAAGACAAATACTCGGTGACATATTTGAGAATGTCACCTTTAAGCCTCTCCCAAAAGTAGCTCTTCTTGACTACATTGAGAGTCTTCGCATAGTTGGGATGTCTTGAGAAAGGGGAATCATGAGCTTCCCACAGTATCTTCTACTTGAGCGATTGGCTTGCCGGTATGCATAATCTCGTTCTATAGTAGACAAGTCCACTATTGATAGAGAATTCTTGATACTTAGCCTGTAGCTTTGGGTCTTGATATTTGATAAGGATCTCCCTTAGCATCTTTTGATAGGTTGGATCATGGCATGCTTCTTCTCTAGCTAGCTCAAGTATTGGGTTGTTTGGCATGGATACCTTTGTGGCTAGAGATCTAGCTGTTTATGGATTTTGCAAGATTAGAGAATTAAGGAATGCCTTGCGAACTGAGTGCTTCGGAAACTACATTATCCTTTCTAGGCCGGTATTTGATTTCAAAATCATACTCCTCCAGCACTTCAATCCACCTACGTTGCCTCATGTTGAGCTCGTTTTAGGTAAAGATCCACTTGAGACTTTTATGATTCGTCACTAGAGTAAACTTGTTACCCAACAGGTAGTGTCTCCAAAGCTTTAGAGCATAGATGACAGCTAGCAGTTCTAGATCATGGGTAGTATAATTCTTCTCATGGCTCTTCAGATTTCTTGAAGAGTATGCTACAGGATGACCTTCTTGCATAAGCACACATCCTAAGGAAAGTGTGCTCGCATCAGTTACTACTTCGAAATCCTTACTAAGGTCTGGAATTTTTAGGATAGGTGTTGATACCAAACTTTGCTTTAATCTATCAAAGCTAGATTGTTCGACAGTTGACCATGCAATGGATGTTTGCTTCTTAAGTAGATTTGTCAGAGGTGCTGCAATCAAAGCATAGTCTTTGATAAAGACCCTATACCATCCTGTCAATCCAAGGAAACTGTGTATTTCTTTGACAGTTGTTGGTATTGGCCATTCTAGAACATCTCTAACTTTGGCCGGATCCACTAAGATTCCTCTCGTTGATACGATGAATCCCAGATATTCAATCTGACGTTTGAAGAATGCACACTTCTTCATCTTAGCATAAAGCTTGTGTGCCCTCATTGTCTCAAGGACAATCCAAAGCTGGGGTTCATGGTCTTCTTCCTATTTAGAATAGACTAGGGTATCATCGAATAAGACGAGTACGAAGTCATCAAGGTATGGCCTAAATATATCTTTCATTAACCTGTTGAAGGTGGCAGGTGCATTTGTCATCCCGAATGACATGACTAGGAACTCAAAGTATCCATATCTTGTGTTGAAGGCTGTCTTTGGGATATCTTCTTCCTTGATCCTTATCTGATAGTAACCAGACCTGAGATCAATCTTGGAGAAGATCTTTGCACCCTGAAGACAGTCAAGAAGCTCATCTATTCTAGGAATAGGGTACTTGTTCTTAACAATTGATTAATTCAACCCTCTGTAATTAATACACAGTCGAAGCGTTCCATCTTTCTTCTTCTGGAATAGCACTGGAGCTCCCCATGGTAAACTGCTAGGATGGATGTAGCCTTGATCTAACAGTTGCTTGAGTTGCTCCTTCAGCTCGATTTCTTCTGGGATGGACATTCTATAAGGCCTTTGCAATTGGCGTAGCTCCTGGCACTAGCTTAATCTCATGATCCACTTCCATTTGAGATGGAAGTTCTATCCGCTCTTCAGGAAATACGTCCGCGTACTCCTTTAGCCATGAAGGTTTTTCACTAGATTCCTGCTTCTGATCTAGCTTATTAAGCTTAATCAAGTAGACAGGTAGTCCCTTTCTAACTCCCTTTATGATCCGAGATGCTTTGGCAAATTGAATTTTCGGCTTTCCAGCCTCTCCTTGAGTTGTGACCAATTCCCCTTCAGAGTTTTGAAAGGAAACTTGGCCCTTTCCAAAATGAATGTGGGCATCATTAGGTTTAAGCCAATCCATTCCAAGCAAACACTCATGGATACCTAGGTTCATGAACCTGAATTTGACCAAAGTTGTCTTTCCTCCCATAAAGAATTCCACCTTAGTAGTTTGCCTCGTACAAGTGACCTCATAAGCATTCATTAATTCCACAAGCAAGGCAGGTGCTTCTACTATGTCTATTCCTAATCTTCTTGCACAAGCTGGTGAGATAAAGGAATGTGTACTGCCACAATCAATCCAAGTTTTGAAACCTTTACCTTGATAGTCCGATGGTGTCTAAATCACTGAAAATTGGTGATTCGGGCCTTTCTTGTGAAGGGCGGCATGGATTGTTGCCCTTTCAAAGTCTGATTCCATGGTCGGGTCTTCTTCTTTGCACAATTCCCTGTTGGCAACACAGGCGGTTCTTCCTCTGCCTCAGGTGGTGGCTCCTTGGCCACGAGCGGTTCCTTGGAAAGGAGCTTGACGTTGTCCTCCGCCAAGTTTGGGACATTGTCTTTTGAAATGACCGGGCTCGTTGCAGTGGAAACAACGGAGATTGCGGCCATTACCTTGGGTAGGGACAAAGTTATTGACATTATTGGTCCTTGCTTTCTTTCTTTGTCCTTGGTTTTGACCTTGAACTCTCTTCGCTTGGGGCCTATATGCTCCTCTGTTCTAATCATTATAATACCGAGTCTTGTTACTTCTTGGCCTAGCCTGCATCTCCTGAATTATGGGCGCAGCTCGAATGAGTGCGTCCTATAGATTTTTTGGGCGCATAGATTAGGCAGGTATTCACTGGTGGGTTTAAACCGGCACAAAATTTTGACACTTGTTGTGTCATATGCATGTGTGGCGCATACTTCAGAAGTGAGACGAATTTTGAGTAGTATGCATCAAGAGTCAGACCCAACTATCTCAATGGTGGTATGTGTTAACACAACCTTCAACTCCCCGAAGTGCAAGAGTATATGATCAAAGCAATGTTCCGAGCATAGATGAAGATAATATGCAAATAGAGGGGTCGATATTGCAAGGGGTGGAGGCCATTAAAATCTTGGAGCCAACATCGCCTAACAATGATGGAAATACAGGACTCCAACAATTCATTGAGAACGAGGTGGACTCAACCTTTTGTGGTGACATGTCTATCGACCTTCCAGTGTATGCAGAGTTGTGTCAAGAGATTGACATGGAACCATAGGATACTTCATACTTGGAGCATCCACTTACTCAATTCGTTGACCAATCGCTTATAAGGGTACATAAGATATGCATTCTAAGTGAGATTTTTTTGAAATGATTTATATTATTGTGCTTTGTATGATTTAAATTGATTATTCTAACATCATTTTTTATCTGTGCAGGTGACTTTTTCAAGATGAGTCGATGGATGAGCGATGAGGAGTTACAAGATATCTTCACACGCATGTCTCTAGACTAGATCACGAGATTTAGAGAGATGGTAGACCAAGAGCTGTCTCGGTCTTCGTCAAGGCGCTCTGGTAGATCTACTTTAGCGCGATTGGATGCTTCAGCTTCGAGCAGACGAGCTCGACACTCTAGACTTGGGCCAGACAGAGGGAGTGCTTCCGGGTCAGGGGGATGCTGCAGAGATACCGATGCAGTGAGCCCGCGGTTGACACAGGATACAGGTAGGACTCCTCGCTCTCGTGGCCCTTCCAAGGAGCATGGCTTAGGCTCAGGTGGATGCTATGGAGGCATGATAGCAGTGTCTCTGTCTTATCGTTCAGCTAGATTTGCGTCACCTCAGGGATTTGTCACACCTGTGGGGACGTGTACCAGTTACTCCGGCTTTTTCTTAGTCGTCAATAGGTGGTACCCCTATGGGTGCCACTCCGAGAGATATTACCCCGGTCGGTACATCAGATGCACAAGGGTCTCTTGGATATGCACATGAGTGTTGACGCAGATGGGAGAGGACCCATCTCAGGGAGACTCCAAGGGGATATGGATATCTAGTCGATGGTAGGTTAGGAGCCATCATCATGAATGATGAGGGGAGGAGGGTGATGGCTCGCATGAGAGAGTTGTGCCAACAAGTTTTTCGGTACAATGTCTTGGATCATTGGAAGACCATACCGGAGGGGAGCAAGGACTACATAGTTGCATCCTTGCACGAGGAGTTTCCGTTCCTAGCCTCAGTAGATAGATTCTCTACGGGTTGGATGATGGATTGCATGCGTGCATATATGTCACACAGACGATCCGACGCATGCAAGGCAATCAAGAGTGGGGCTGCAAAGCCCGAGTGGTTAGATGCAGATTACTGGGGTCAACTAAGGGAGGAGGCTACAGATTCTCCAAGACGTTAGAGTCAGCAGTGCAAGGCCGTGAGGGCACGACTTGAGGCCGAAGTGGTCCATCATCTTGGGAGTGGCGGCGGCCACAGGACATATTTGCAGGACTTTGTAAGTTTTTTTTAAGTTTTTTTTTGTTTATTTTTTTGTAATATTCTTTGTACTGACAATCATATTTCTAAAATTTAGCATTTTGTTTTCTTTGCAGCACTCTATTACACGACTGGCCTTGAAACTCGATATGCAGAGAGGCACGGTCTCACTTCATTGATCGAAAGATTGTAATGACGTAGCGGCCCTGTAAGCCACTCATCTTTCTTGTCCGTAGTTACCATGTTTAATTAGAATGCATTATTGTATGGTGGACTGATGTGTTGTTTCTTTTTCTGCAGAGTCCCTTCGATGCTCCTTTGTGATGGGACGAGCTTTTGGAGGGCGAGGATATGTAGCTCACCCTTGGATCCCTGGAGCTCACACACCTTTATTTTTGAGTCTCCTAATCTATGTAGACATTTTCTATGTATTAGTGATATCTTCTCATGATTGTACCAATCGCTTATTATGAAATCATGTATTTATTTTATGTATCAGTGTTATGATTTCAGTATACATTATTTTTGTTTGCAAGTGCATTGTACACAGTGCAAAAACTATTTTGTATGGCTCTAATAAAGCACACAGTGCTTGCCCTACCACAAATTTTTTTTTCCTTGTTACCGTCGCTACTACCGTCACAAATTTTACTACTCGTGTCGTTATTTACGTCGCAAAACATCGCTATCAGCGTCGGTATCAACATCCATGATAGCGATAGTGATACAGACTGTTCTATGGCGTCGCCAATAACGACGCTTTTTGCAACGACGGGGGAAAATTTTGTTATTTGCATTTTCGTCGCTTTTGATGTCGGTATAAGGCCTATATCATATAGTGAACATATGATGATGTCTATCTTCAAATTCGAAAATTTGATGGCAAAGATGTCCACCCATGGCAGGTACTTATCAAGTATAAAATGATGGAGAGAGGGTATTGGCCTCTCATTAAAGGCACTAGAGTTGTTAACTCTGCAAATCTAGTTGATATAGAGGATGACCAACATGCCCAAGCAATCATTATGTTACACCTAGATGAGTCATTGATTCATCATGTTGATCAACTAAATATTGCTAAAGGAAAATGGGATGAGCTTGAAAAGCTCTATGGAGCCACTAGTACTAAAAATACTAAAATCTTCCTTAAAATTGAATTCTTTAGCATAGAATATCGATTAGGAGAAGACTTGGGAAAATTCATCTCTCACATGAAGGGACTTATGGCACAGCTTGCCTCAATACAAGCTCCAATACATAGAGAAGATGGTATAGCTATTCTCCTAAAAGATGTAATATAGGTGTTTCCTACTCCTATAACCACTCTTACCAACATTCCAAATCCTACATTGGAAAGTACCATCGAATCTTGTTTGGATGAAGAAAAGAGGAACCACAAAGAAGGCAGCAACAGTTGGGCATCTTCAATTTCCCATGATCAAGTATTGGTACATACAGCTCTCACTAGATGTTCTTTCTGTAAGAAAAAAGGACATCCTGTAAACAACTATTAGAAGAAGTATCTGGAGAAAATGAAATGTAACAAATGCAAGAAGACATGGCATATCACTAGTAAATGCCCCAACACTCCTGATGTACCCAAAGAACTGGTTGCCAATTAGGCCTCCAATTCATCTGAAGATCAACTTTTTTGAGTCTTTAAACTATCTACCTAAAAACACTCTTGTAGCCTAATTTATAAAGGCGTCTTAGTTATTTAAAGGGGGGGATACCTTACATGCCTTGTAATCCAATGCCACCCTGGCATTGACGGGGGGTGTTAGAAGATAGGCATAGGAACCCACTATAAGCAAGGGTGCATAAGGGAAGATGGGTGTGAATAGCCTTAGGGGCACGCAAAACCCTAACTCTATCTCGGCAAAGGCTATATAAATAGCCTATGGGTCACTATCAAGTGTGTGAGAGTGTATCCAAGTTGTACTTGTAAGAAGCTTAGTAAACAAGATCTTTTTCTTGTACTTTGAGCTCTCTCCTTCCTCTTGTGCACACATTCCAATCCTGCAACTCTGATTTCTCACATTGCTACTCATGAAACCCTTGCTGTCCATACATCCCATGACGTCCACACATGCCTTGTTGCCCATACATACCATGTGGTGCATTTATCCCATGTTGCCCATTATTGCCATGATGACCATTAGAACCATATTTTCCATGATGGAGCTAATTCATATAGGTTCCATTGGGGCTCTTAGGGAGAGTGGGGAACCTCTACCAATGGTAGGAGAGGGCCTTAGTGGGGGGTTGGCTACATGGTTGATGGGGGAGCCCAACACGGGCTTGTCATGCACATGAGAGGGTTCACCAACCTCATATGTAGAATGGGGAGTTCCCTTAGCTCTAGGGATGCCATGTGGACCATGCAGTGGCTCTAGTGGTTGCGAGTGTCTAGATTCATGCTTAGATTAATTTTCCTTCTCTTGGGATGAAGCTGTAGCTAGCTGAGCAATAAGAGTGGTGAGCTGCTCCAAGATTTGTTGAGTTTTGTCTCAATGAGATGGCCATTTTCTCAATTGCTTCATCGAAATTGGACATCATTTGGCAGTGGTTGGTGACCACATCATTATGCCTCTCCATGTGAGGAAGCTCATGTTGACATAAGGTGTGGTTGAGTAGGCTCTAGGGATTCGTGGTATTGGGCATTTCTCCTGTATATCACCATGGTAATATTGTGCCAAGCTAGGTTCATAATTCATGGAGGTCTCATAGTCTCTAATCTCCCTCTATAGTTCTTCATGGGCCTTACTTTTTCCTTTCTGGCCTGCCATTTGGATGCAATCCACAAGACCTACTGTCAGTAAATGGGGTGTAGCTTTTGGGAGGAAACTTTGATTTGGTGAGATTTTTGATTCAAATAAGAGAGGACAAAGCCCTCTTTGATATGAGCTATTAATATTTGTGACGAGAAATTATCAGAATATTCTACAATGGGATTTTTGTGTCTCTGTCCTGGAGTGGTATGCACCCTATCCATAGTGATCCTAGTGCACAAAAATGGGCATAACCTCCAGACCGTAGCTCTGATTGGGGAGAGTTTTGATTCAAACTAGAGGAGAAAAAGCCTCTTTGAGATGAGCTATAAGGTTTACTCCTAGGTGCAATATAAAATTTTCTATAAGTGTATCTTTATGACTATCTTGCTTGACTGTGACTAAAAACATTGTCTGTCCCTTAATGCAATAGCACTATATGAATGGCTCATATACTGAGGGGCCTGAGAAATATCATGAATAACATCCCTAGCATATTGATCACTATCAGAAGCATAATCGCATGTTCATATGCTTTATCATCACTAGATAAGTGAAGCTTACTCCCATACATCTCTTCTGACTACATGCACTTCAAGTGTTATACATAGGAACCGTCATCAATGAAAGGGTGTCCAAAGGGGATCATTTCATTGGGAGAAGTGGTGATCATGGGAGAGTACCTGCACCTTCATAAAAGTATTGAGTTTCAAATCACCAAGAGCTAGGAAGACTTCCCCAAGCCAGGTTGCGCACCCCTTCAGGGTCTTAAGTGGTAAGGGAGGGTCACCTCTCTTTTGTCTTACCACCTTGCATGGCATTAGCCTTTTTCCTCACCTAGAGTATACATGGCAAACATTTTTCTTAAGCAATTAGTAAGGAAACATTGGGTCATTTCATGAGATGTGAGGATCAACAAGAGCTTAGATAGGGATTACCTTGGCAATCCACTGACTCACTAGCTGCTACTTACCCATTTACAAAGGTTTATGAGTCACTTGAGTTTTATCCAAGGCACACAAGATAAAGAGGGGCTAATGTTAGCAATTACAATTGATTAAGGATTAGCTATGATGCATTAGGAGGCAAACAAGATATTGACTTTCAGTGGACACATGCATCCAATGAGGGATTTAACTAGTAAGCCTATGCAATCTTTAATCTCTCCAACAAAGGGATTAAGCTCAGCAAGTGGATTAATACAAGAGATTAAGATGACATTGACATGCCTCTTCATTGTTTGGGAAAGATGGTTGAAGCATAACCCATTATGATGCTGATTGCTCCATCAAGCAAGCTTGGTTGGTGGTTAGAGCACTCCAATGGATGAAGACTTCAAGTATTTGAATACTTGCACTAACGATGGGGGTTCCCATGTTTGTTCCTAAGCTTGAACTTCAAAGATGGAAAGCTTCAAGTAGAGCTTTGATGGGTGCCCACAAAAATACTTTGTATATATTGAGCTCCATGTCTTCAATCTGGGGTAGAAGTGGTGGCAAGAGGGATGAAGGGTCTCTTGAGGGCTAAGTTTCTAGAGGTTGTGGCTGAAGTAATAGCTTGGCCTAAGCTTCGATGGATACTTCACACAGTGTACAACAGTGTTCACATTTGGGAGCTCAATGCTAGGGGGAGAGGTGCCAATCTTTCTCAAGCAGGGTTCAACTGATTG
Organism: Lygodium microphyllum; assembly: GCF_053477565.2. Lineage (NCBI taxonomy): Eukaryota > Viridiplantae > Streptophyta > Polypodiopsida > Schizaeales > Lygodiaceae > Lygodium > Lygodium microphyllum. The sequence continues at coordinate 29,364,567 of NC_141139.1, forward strand.
CCTAGGGGGCTAAGAAGGCCAAGGGAGCTACAAGGAGCTAGAGTAGAAGGTAGCAAGAGGGCAGGGAGAAGTAGCACAATTTGTGCCAAAAATTGTGGGCTATTGCCTGGTGCTTATGGTAGGGTTTCTCTAGCCTCTAGGGTATGCAAAGTGGATGTGGGGATGTGGGGGATCAAACCTTGGTGGTGGTTAATGTCTTGGAGGGGGACTGGAGCAAGCTTTAGGAGGTTTACAGGGGCTAGCAGCCAAGCAAAAACATAGCAACTATCCGTATCTATGACTTTGACATATGAATTTTTCTCAATAAGCAAGCTTTATCTTCTCCTCTCATGCACTCCATGTCCTCCACTGAACTAGAAACAGTAGATGATCCATCTAGTAGTGAGACGTCATCGAGTGATGGATCTAAGGAAGGGTCCACTACAGAGGATATCTATCAGATAACCTTGAATGAGCCGATAGAGCCTCATGATCAAATAAGAGATGCAGACGTTATTGAGCTGGATCTTGGTACGCTAAATGATTCACGGCCAATTAAATTAGGGTCCATGCTCAGTTTGGAAGAAAGAGAGGGTTATGTGTCAAAAATTAATGAGTTCCATGATATCTTTGCTTGGAGCTATGATGAACTTCGGGGTATTCCTCCTAGTTTAGCTATGCATACTATTCCTGTAAAGAAAGGTGCCTGCCCTGTATGTCAGAAAGTAAGGCATATGCATTTTGAATTAAGAGATGAGTTGTACGAGAAACTACAGAAGTTGCGGAAAGCGAATTTGATCTTCCCTATTCAGCATACTAAATGGTGCTCACTAGTTGTGATCAGAAAGAAGAAGAATAATCAAATCCATCTTTGTTTAGATTTTAGAGAGTTGAATAAGCAGACTGTTAAAGATTACTAACCGTTGCCATTTATTGACCAAATTTTGGATCAACTAGCGGGTAGGAAAATCTATTCATTCATGGACTGCTTTGCAGGGTATAACCAAATGGCAATTGCTGAGCAAGATAAGCTAAAAATGACGTTTATTATAGTCTTCGGTACCTTTGCGTACCATGTGATGGCATTTGGGTTTTGTAATGCACCTGGTTCATGGCAAATAACAGCCGATAAGACCTTTGGTGACATCTCCCTAGAGGAGCTGAAAGTATTCATTGATGATCTGGGGGTAGTTATTGTAAGGGATAGACAGTTGATCATTTTGTGGAAGTGTTTTGAGCATTGCAAAAAATTTTGCATAGCTCTTATCCCACGGAATTGCATTTTCGGAGTCCCTTATGGGCTCTTCTTAGACCATGTGGTTAGTTTCGTAGGATTGCGACTGATCCTGAAAAGATCAAGGTCATAGTTGCCATGAGTCCGCCTCGTACTCCAAAGGAAGTGCACAGCTTTCTGTCTCATCAGTAGGGTATTATCAGAGGTTTATCAATGCCTTGGCAAAGAGAATGTTGCCCGCTGACAAACCTATTGTCTTTTAATTGTCAGTTTTCATGGAGTGATGCTTACAAAGTGTCTTTTGATGATGTGAAGCAGGAGCTTTGCAAAGCACCTGTTTTAAAAGCACCAAAAAAGGGGCAAAATGTTCTATATATTTTCAGCGGCAACCATAAATAGTATCAGCTATTGTTTGGCCTAAATTTGGGAGGAAAAGTGGTATCATTCGATAGCTTTTGCTAGTCGAAAGTTAGGCATATCGGAAATTAACTACACCTATATGGAGAAGTTGTGCCTTGCGATGGTATTTGCGAACAAGAAGTTCAGACACTACATTCTTTATGAGAGGGTGGTTTTTTATATGAAGGCAGAAGGGCTTCGATTGTTGTTGAATAAGTTACAGCTGGCTGACCGTTTAGCAAAGTGGTTAATCACTTTGCAGGAATTTGATTATGCGATTAAGAGCAAGCCGCCAAAGCTTCAAGGCATTGTAGAGTGTCTTGTGGATTTCGAAGAAACAAAAGAGGTCTTCGCTGAAGAAAGTGACATGGAAACTTTGCTCAAGATTGATACGGCGTCTATTTCCTCCTGGTATGCTGCTATAATGGACTATCTTTCTACGGGAAAGACTGGAGCTACTTTATCAAAATCAGAGAAGAGGGAAATTAAAGAGCACGAATTGAAATTTTCATTGATCGTAGGCACATTATATCGATAGGGCATTGATGACATCTATCGCCGATGTGTGATGCTATACGAGGTTTCCTTTATCTTGGAAGAGTGCCATGACTCCGCTTGTGGAGGGCACTTTGCTGGGAGGTTAATGGCACAAAAGGCTTTAAGAGCTAGATATCGGTAGCCGTCCATTTTTCAAGATTCCTTTGAGTACGCTAAGAGGTGTGATACATGTCAAAGGCATGACAACAGAAAGAATAGGAAACGTCCACTTACACCTATCCTGGCTATCCTTCCATTTGAGAAGTGGGGCATTGACTTTGTGGGTCCTATCACCCCGTCGTCTACTACTTAGAAGAGGTATATTATAGTAGCAACTAATTACTTTATAGAATGGTCAGAAGCACGGGTGAGGAGGCAAGACAATGCAAAAGAGACTGCCAGTTTCCTACTTGAGTAAATTATTTGCCGATGTGGTCCGCCAAAAGAAATAGTATTGGACCGTGGAACTTACTTTTTAAATAAAGTGATTAAAAGTCTAACTGAAGCTTGGAAAATCAAGCATAACAAGATGATCCCCTATAATATGCAAGAAAATGGACAAGTCAAAAGTATCAATAAGCATCTTGTGGGTATGCTATCCAAGATAGTCTATGAAAAGAAGCGAAACTAGGATACAAAATAATATGTGGCAGTTTGGCCGTATAATACAACATTTCAACGAGCCACTGGCCACACCCCATTCAAATTAGTTTACCGGGAGGAGTGTGTATTGCCCTTAGAAATTGAGTTTCTGACCATTAGATTCGCAATCAATCATTCTCTAGGTGATGAAGATGCCCTATTTGAGCGGTTTATGACTATAGCCCACTTAGACAAGCTCAAATTACAGAGTTTGTTGCACCAGGAGGTAGCTAAACGTCAGATGAAACGGTTGCATGATCTGAAAGCGAAGAAATATACTTTTAAAAAGTGGTAATTAGTTCTATATTACAATGCGCATTTGGAACCTCGATGGGATGGCCCTTACAAGTTAGTTCTATATTACAATGTGCGTTTGGAACCTCGATGGCCCTTACAAGATAGTTCGGATAGGTAAAAATAAGTCCACAGTTCTATTAGCTGATCTACAATGAGTGGAATTTAAGATTAAGGTTAATCTTAATAAGATTAAACCTTATTATTTCTAAATATGCTAACGTGAAAAAATGCATTGCAGGTCCATGCTGGGGATGATTGGAGACCTGTGGGAGACCTTAAATTGGTTGATGAGGCGGTTAATCTCTTATTTGGAGCACCCATATCTCGAGCAAAGATATCATCAGGGGAGGCTTATCTGGTGGAGAAAGGGATATAAAGTGATTGATCAAGAAGACGGTACCTTTGTGTGGAAAATTAAAGTTTTTTGCCATCACTGCTTACAAATCTTGACAAGCATCCTTGTTGAGTTTAATGAACAAGGTGCGATGGAGCCGTCGGTTCATCCTCTAAATATATTGATCTTTGATTATCATAATTACGAATAGGGGAGTTCTTGATGGCTGGCTGTGTAAACCCATTATGGACGTATACATTGTACTTTGATGGAGCATCCAGGTGCCCTAATAGAAAAGGAAGTGTTGGAGTAGTTATCCGCGATCCCCGACGTAGAGTTACAATGAAATTAACTGCTTATCTCGGGGTAGGATTTACTAACAACATGGCCAAGTATAAAACTTTGATTATGGGATTGAATATTGCTAAGAGAGGTGATATTAGGTGGTTGTTAATAAAAGGGGATTCCCAGCTGATCTTAAATCAACTCAATGGGACATATACAGTCCGGAATTCTCTCCTTCGTATATATCATCGAATTGATATAACCCTACTTGATGAATTGGAGAGTATATCTCTTTAGCTCATTCCACGTTATTGGAATCAATTTGCGAAATCCTTAGCTAATTTTGCTTATGAAGAGGACCTCGTTTTCAACTGTGGTCCTAGTCCGGATGTTGTTATTGATAATGAGATAGGACCAGGTCGCTTGTGGGGAATGTTATCATACCATGCATTATATGGCAGGCAATGGTTGATATGGGTAATGCGAAGAGTAGCCGAGACCCATCTACCACTATTATCTTGGACCCATAGGTTGATCCGAAGACATGTTATGCATACACCTCTTGCTACATATGCAAGAGGTATGGGCCATAATTTGATGCATTTAGTTTAGGGTTGTGAGCCCTATTTTTCCCCTTGGAATGGAGTGTATTTGTGGATATCTACCCTCTTCCAAGGAGGGATCTCTATGAGCTAGTTTGTTTGTTTCATTAGGCCAAGAGAGCCAGTTGCTTTAAGTAGTTAATGTCTAATTTCTTTAGGCCAAGAGGACAAGTTGTTTTTAGGTTTTAATAATCTATTTCTTTAGGCTAAGAGGTCCAGTTAGTTCACGGTGAAATGTGCTATTTTTTAAGGCTAAGAGAGCCTTATCTCTATTTGGTGCAGATACGTTCGATGCTTTGTTGTTTTAGTGATTGCGCCATACAGGTTGACGAAGTCACTGGAGGGAGCCTTTGCTGTGAAGAAGCTTCTTATGGCAATTCCAGGTGGTTCCATCCCCTTTTCTAGTCTTTTCCCTTAAGCAATTAATGATATATGTGCGGGTGAGGGTTTTCTTTCTTGTTGGGGACCGGCAATCAAGGCATGAAGTCCCAGGTTTAGGTTAGGTATGTCTGGGGGAGGTTTGAGTAGTCATTGCCTCTTGCAAGGCATTGTCAGGCATTGAAAGACCTGTTTTTAGATGGGAGTTCTAGTGACCTTGTTCTATTGACCTACTAGGCGGTTGTTCTAGGAGTTCCTGCTAGTTGTGAGGTAGTTAGAGAAGCCTATTAAAATAATGATGGAAAGAGATAAAATCCTAAAGATCTGAAAGAAAGTATATGAATACACAGAGGTGTGTAAAAAGGGGTTCTAACCCCTATAAATATAGAAAAGGAAAGCAAGAAAAATCCTTGAGCTGTTGTTTATCACCTTGCGAAGGCTTGGTAGGTTCCTGGGGATGAGACAAGATCCGGGGCCAATACCTTACCCTTCCTTGGGGTGACATCTTGCCATAAAAAAAGAAAATAAAAGAAAGTTGGAGCAAAAATAAAAGTGAGTGTTAGAAAAGGATTAAGTGTCGTCTCACGAGGGCTTGGTAGCTTTTTGGGTACCAAGATAGGACCTGAGGCCGATGCCATGTTCTCCTTGGTTCACTACACTCAGCTCCCTCCTTTTTACACGCACGAGTATGGAAAATAAGATGCTAAAAGCCTAAAAGAGAAAGAACTGTGCTAAAAGAAAATATTTCTTGCTCAGGCTATAGGAGTCCTCACCTAGTAGGAGCTCCTAGTTGAGTTGTACTTAGTTAGGTAGGTAATGCAGACCACCACTTAGGATGAGCTCTTTGATAGTTCTTTTTAGCTTGGCTATGATGCAACAATTGGTTAGTGACTAGCTTCGAGCCTTCTATCAGATTATGCCAGGCCTACTCCTCGTGGATTTCATGCCTTGGTTTTGTCAAGGGGTAGGGTATGAGCTGTGATGTGTTGTGTTGTGTATTTTTTGTATCAGTTTTATGCTCCTTTTTTGTTGTTTATGTGCAGATCTCTTCATGGGATTTGACGGGCTGAGTCGCCCTATCCCGTGGTTGCCAATGTCAGATGATTTTTTATGCCGAGAAGTGCTTAAAAATAGCCAAAAGTTATGAATATTAGGGAAAAAATAGATTTCGTCGAAGGCGGCGGAGGCAATCAGTATGATTTTAAGCGGCAATGCTCGAAAATGCCTAAAAGAGCCACTAGACGGAGGTCGGAGAATTTTCATAATGTTTTGGCGTGTGAGACAAGACCCTAGGAGATGCCCAGTAGTGGAGGACTTCAAGATGGATGCCCAAGATTTTTCAGACTAAGAATCAGACACCGGACGTGGAAAAGGGAGTACCTGAGAGGCCAAGCCCAAAATGCCAAGTGAAAATGGACTTTAGGAAGGCCAAAAGTTGTGACCTTTTGGGGCTCCCTTGAGGGAGCCCCCTCCAAAATTTTTGTGAGTATTGGGGGGGGGGGGGGCATTTTTTTCACCACCTAACAGGGATGGAGACGCTATATCCATGTTTGGTGAGAAGGGGGGTTGGAGAGCCTACAAGCAACCCCCCAACTGATCTCATGGCTATTTTTCTTTCTATCTTCACTCTCCATCACCAGTCTGGACTCCTCCATTGGCTGCCTAGTTGTGGAGAACAAAGACCATTCTTTCTCTCTCCTCCCTCTCTCTCCTGGATAGAGGCAATTCATGTGCAAGAAATCAAGAAGAAGAGGGGTTGAAGGATGCTTGTCATGTGATCGGATAGCTCCAAGATGAAGAGGAGGCTAAGGAAAGAGGTTCAGCACTAAAGAATTTTTGCTGGTCGGTCTCTAGGTTGTCCAAAATAATTATTTAAAAAAATGCACAACACGCAAAATACGCATTATGCTTCAATTTTACAAAGAAATTTAATTGTTTTTGTTGTTTCATGGTCCAAATGTTATTCATATGCAATCAATTTTTATTCAAATCTTGTTTACATCATGTTTGAGGGCTGTAACTACAAAAATGCAGAACTTGTAATGATTTAGAGCCATTATTAATTCTTTAAAACTTGCAAAATATCATTTTTAATGGAAATTAGTGGTTTTTTTCGATTTTGAGTTGGGAGAAAGGGGTGGAAATGGGATAAACTCAAAGAAAATGTTAAGTTTCAATAAAAATAATAAGCTAATACAAATAAATCAGAAAATACCTATTTTTTTATGAATAATAAATAGGAAAAATAGTAAAAAATAGAGAAAATTAGGATTTTCACACTCAAAAAATATAGAAAAATAAGATTTATGTGCGTGAATTTTTTGTGAGGTTAAGCCTCATTTTGGCCTCATCCTTTGTGTTATAGTACGTGTTTATTATTTTTTACATACAAAAATGACACAAAACAATCATTTACACCTATGCACCGCAGCAACACCTAAACGGTGATGAGGGGGGAGGAAGTTTGTGCGACAATCTAATTACTGAAAAGATACAAATTTTGATTTCCCTCTTCGTACATAGCATTTAGGGATCGTTCCATAATTAAATATAGGCGACTAGTAGCACGGAAATTCCGGTGCTAGTCCCTAAAGCAGCACAACATGTAACGCTTCATTAAAATTCATGAAAGGGCTATTCTCTGCACCCGACATGGCTAGTTTGTTTTAATTATAAAATGGTTGTGCATAATCGTCATACACCTTGCATCAAGCATGTCACGTGGTATCTTCTCGAATGCATTGCAATTGATTGATAAACTTTGACCAACACTGAGAGGACAAGAAACCCAAGTTGTGGGTTAGATGGGTGCTTCCGTTGGCAAAAGTTTTGTGAGGCAAATCAAAATCTCCTGGAATGCTGAATTATGAAAGAGTGGATTTTATGCGAATGTTTTATATGTTGGAGCGACGCATCTTAGGGCCAATCCACGAGGTGTAGGAGAGTCGGAGTGGAGCCGCGCAATCAACCGAGAGGTGCTTCCCTATGTGTGTATTATGAGGCATTATGCCTATATCTTATGGGATATCCCTCTGAGGAGAAGGGAAGGTGTATATTGGACTACATATTGGATACAAACGCAAAATCATCATAAGCATTTAGTGCAAAGTGATCTTTAGACGCTCTTGGCCTGCGAGGTCGTGTGGTGGGGTTGTATGTCGTATGCATGAGGTCTGGCTAGTGCCATAGCTTGTGCCGGCCCATTTTAGGTCCCATCACTCAGATACAAAGTTAGAAACATCGAATTCCATCTATGGCCAATAAAAATCTTCAATCAAAGTATGTAAAGTAGAAGTAATACCTCTATGGCCTTGATATGGGAGGCAATGAATTTCGTACAAGACAAAAGAGCAAAATGGAACAGTTACACATAACCTTTTCTCATAAAACATAAAGCCATCAATGTAAGACAATGAATCAATTGGAATCCACTTATTGGTAATCAATTTATTCCAATCAGCTTGAAAACTAGGGTCTTGGTCATATGTATCTTTCAAAGGGATAAGAAAATCAAAAGATATCACTGAGATATTATGAATAGTTGGTCTTCTACTTAAGGCATTGGCAACAACATTTTCTTTTTCGGGTTGATATTGGATAAGTGGATGAAAACTTTGAATAAAAGCAACCCATTTAATATGACAATTAGAGATTTGTGGCTAACTAAGGAGATGTTTGATACTTTATTGGTTAGTTTTAATCATGAATTCAGATCCCATTAAATAGTGTTTCCATTTATGTAAAGCTTGTACTACAGCTAGCAATTCCTTATCATAAATAGATTATTTGAGTTCAGAAGGTTTAAGCTTGCAGCTGGAGTAAGCTATGGGATGAGAATCTTGCATAAGGACAGCTTCTATTCTAGATCCACTAGCGTCAGTGACTACTAGGAAAAATGGTCTAGTAAAGTTAGGAAGTTGTAATACAGGAGCATGAGTTAAAGCATGTTTCAATAAATCAAAGGACTTTTGCTGATTGTCAGACCAATGATACACAGTACATTTCTTTAATAATTTTGTTAAAGGTAATGCAAGCAATGAAAAATTTCTCGCAAATTTTCTATAAAAGCTAGCAAGACCTAAGAAAGAACGTAATTCATGCACATTTTTAGGTATCGGCCAATTCAAATTTGCTTCTATCTTTTTAAGATCAACTTTAATACCTTCAAATGAAACAATATGTCCTAAGTATTCAATTTGTATTTGGAAAAATTCACTCTTTTCAGGATTAGCATATAGTTGATTCTCTTTCAGTAATTTGAAAATCAAAGATAAATGTTCATTATGCTCATTTTCATTCTTACTGAAAACCAATATGTCATCAAAGAAAACTATGACACAATACTGATGCTTCAAAAAGATGTGATTCGTCATACGACTGAATGTAGCTGGTGCATTAGTTAATCCAAAAGGCATAACTAGGAATTTATAATGTCCAAATTGAGTTCTAAATGCAATTTTGAAAATGTCAGATCTGTCCAATGGTACTTGATGGTATCCAGATTTAAGATCTATTTTGCTAAATATTGCAGCCCCTTGTAGTTTGTCCATAAGATCGTCTACCCTAGAAATGGGATATCTATTTTTGACATTGATTTTATTTAGGGAATGATAATCAATGCACATTCTATAAGTGTTGGTTTTCTTTTTAACTAATAAGACAGGTGCACCAAATTGGGTCTAATGAGTCCTCGAGTTAACAAGTCTTCAACTTGAGTTTGAATTTCTTTTTGTTCAATTTGATTGTGTCGATAAGGTGCTTTACATGGTGGTTGAGAACCTGGAATTAGGTCTATTTTATGATCTTCAGGGCATGTGGATAGCAAAATAGTCTTAAAATTGTGAAAGAAATTGTGTGTGCTTAGGATGTATCTTATTTTCCTTAACTTCAATTTCATTCACCCAGATTAAATAAGATTTGCTACCTTTTCTTAATACACGTTTACCTTGTGTATGACTAAGCAATGGAAAATTATCAAAGGTGTGCATACCATGGAATGTAATTTGTTTCCCATGAGAATGAATCTTCATTGAATGCATAGAATAATCGATATCAGGATTATATTGATGACGCCAAGGCATGCCTAGAATAATGTCACTAGATTACAAAGGCACAACTAGGAAATTTCTACGTTCAACATAATCACCAATTTTAATTTCTAAGTCATGAACTTCTTGTGCTCCATTGTATCTAGTGCCTAATAATGGAGTCTTGATGCGATAATGAGTAGAAACAGTGTGTAATTTCAATTCTTTGACCAATTTTGCAGAAATAATATTGTGTGTACTCCCATCATCATGTAAAACAGTCTTTTCTTTACCATGCACAAAACATTTCATTGTTAATAAAGAATGGGGATTTGGTATACCTGGTAAAGTATCTGAAGCAGTACTGTTATCGTCATCGTATTTTGTGAAATCTGGCATTTCTTCATGGTCTTCATCTTCAATTGCTCCCAAATAGTTGATGTGAGAAGTTGGCTTTTTGGATTGACAATTTGCCGCTAGATGTCCAGGTTGATGACATTTGTAATAGACTATGGATTTGGCTTTAGACACATTATTCGTAATAGCGGGAAGTTTAGGAATGTTGGGATTTGGTTGAAGAGATGGCTTAGGATTTGGATTTGTGTTTGATGATAAAGCAGGGGGCCGTGTCTAAGATTTACAGAATAAAGATGGAAGGGAATGATTTTGATAGAATCTTCAAAAATTGGAATTGAATTGTTTTGAACCAAAGTTACCATTTTTTGAAATTTGTTGTGGTTCCTTCTCTCGTCCTCAAATCTTATCTTCAGCATCATGAGCCAATGAAATTACATCTTCGAGAGTCATTGGCTTAAACATGTTCACTTCTGCATAGAAGTGACCAAGTAACCCAGACATAAACTTACACTTATGAGTCGCCTCAGGGACATCTTCGAGCATTCGTATTGCAATAAAGCATTCCAAAAACGGTCGGTATATTGGAAAATAGGCTCGTGATCCCTTTGTTGCAGAATATCCCATTATTTGATTGCTTTTTCGTGGAATTGGAGTGGAAGAAAATTCTGCAAAATTTTCTTTTGGAAAGTCTCTCCTAAGTAGTAGGACAATCAATGCTTTTGTGGACAACAGTCCACCATAGGGATGCTCTGTCCACTAAATGATTAGTGACACACTTAATTTTGTCTTTTTCAGCATATTGTTCTTTATGGAAATAATCATCAAAGTGGCTGATAAAAGCAAGTACATTCTTTCCATCGTGTGACCCATTGAAAGTACGAAATTTGAAATTTATTTTACTTATCTTTGTTTCTTTTCGAATAGATTGCGATTCAAGTGTCACATTGATTGTACGTCTTATAATATTTTCAGATTGCGGTCCATCTTGATTGGCAGTAGATCGTGCAGATTAGCCAATTGAGCTTGCAAAGTTTGACATACTCTTCGTTCCTCTTGAAGCTGCATCATAATTAGGTCCAGTTTTTGCTCCATCATTGGTTCTAGTAAATCACCTTCAGCCATAAAATCTTCCATATTTTGATCGGTCATCCTACAAAATTTCAAACAACCTCACACACTCAAAATCCAATTCGTGGGATGAGCATAGCTCAAATACCGGGTTACAAGGCTTGCTTTTTTTATTAAAAAAAGTGACTTTTGATGATCTTTCTTCTTCACGGCTATGGAAATTGATGTCGGCTTTCTTCCAAAAGAATATGTCATCCGTGTAGACTGTGTATAGCAATCTGTGTGCTGGAATCTAACTCTATCAGACTGCAAGTGCGTATGGGGGCTTACATGGAAGTCGAAAACCCGTTCAAGAGTTGTTATGTATGAACTTTTGCTATGGGAGAGCTTTTAGACCTTGAGAATTTAACCTTTGTATCTTATTAGGATTTAAGCTTTAGTAAGATTAGTCTCTAATAGAAGGAAAAAAAAACATGACCTCCCTAAATCATTCATGACAGGACGGCAGCAGCTTTTTGGCGACGACGGCAACCTTTAGTACATACTGTCGCCACCGATAATCAAATTTTATAGGGCTAAAGTTTCTCTTAAGCTTTGTTGAGCTTCATTAACTCTAACTTGGTTAAAATTCTTGCATGTTCTTTCTGAGAAGAAGACTTAGCAAAGGAACTTCTAGGTGGTCCTCCGCCTGTAGAGGCTGGTCCTTCACGATCTGAATGCATATCAGGGGGTTCTTCATCGCCAGGAACACGCTGGTATTGATAGATTGTGGCGAGACTGACTGTAGAGCTCAATCATTCCAGGAGCTTCGGCTTCATGTGAGATGGTAAGCGATTTGAAGCCCTCGATCTCAACTTCACTCTGATACCACTGGTGTGCAAATCGGATGCTGTATGCATACGTAGTGAGCACCGGAAGATCCCCAAGAACAAAGAATTCTACTTTTTGCTCAAAAACTAAGAGAGAAAATTTACACGACATGAAGCAAGAAGACTAATTGGGTACAATCTCCCCCCGTGTCTTGTGTGAGCGCTCCACAAAGCATGTATTTAATATATTATTCATCTCCAAGCTCAAAAATAGCCTAAATTTACAATTAGCATGCTTTAGCTTTTGTGTTTGCTTTTGTCTAAATAAAGAATAAAGCAATTGGGTGCCCAAATACAATATCCAATAACAAATATTTAAATCGTACACCCATGCACATACAAAATAATAAATATATGTCAAGCACTTTAATAAATAAGCGTGTCTAAATAAATATTGGCGCCACATCTAAGATGGGCATCCATAAAAAATGATAATTTCTTCTAAAAAACTTGAATACACACTATCGCCCCAGTGCTTCCCAGTGCCACTTGCTCTACACATCAACTAAAGCATTCACAATTGTTAGAAAATAATAAAATTAAACCAAAAAAAGTGAATGCCTAGTAGTCTTCAGCTACAAAATAAATAAATTGATTAGAACTCAGTCCTAACCTTAATTTATTACGAGTGCGCACTCCAAACTCATAAATGTCCATTAATTTAAATATGTATTTTGCGGAATTACCCGCTATGGAATCACCTACTTGCATATTAAATTAACGAGACGCCCGAAAAGGACAAGTGTCCCCATCAACTTTTTGCACAAGGAATCCACCTTGTGTATGAGCCCCGGCAATAAATATAATTTTACGGAATCCACTGCAAAACCTCACGGAATCCATCATGGAATATGCCTCATGGCATCAGGGTGATCGTGGAAGATATAAGCAAGCATGATGGTCAATGACCCACCAATATTGGAGCCATTCTCATGTGGACCATGTATGACTTTTTGAGATTCGAAGAGTGCTTAGGTAAGTAGGCTTCTGTTCTCATTGGTAATATCTATCATAGCTCGTTCAAGTTTGTCCATTGTGTGGGCCACAGTTAGACTCCCTAAGGTCACAAACCATGAAGAAGATGGTATATCAAGGACACGTTGCTTTCTTTCCAAAGAGTCATGAACTCAGGGAAGGTTTTCTTGGACGACCTCTAGCACATATGAATGCCCAAAGCTAGTATGAGCTAAAAATGATCCACACTGAGTCACATCCAAATGGAATGTGACAGTTCTTAGTTCTCAACGAGTTTTTGTATTGGACCCACTTACAGATCAACCACTTGTTGGATCCCATTCATATTTTCAAGAACGTGGGCAGCTTACTATGGGACCACATCATAGGAAAGAGAGACACCGTAGGGGCACGAATGGATTTGAAGGAGATAGACAAGATGGAGGCACTTTGGCCGCAGTCAAATAATGATGATCACTTGCAACTACCTCACGCTCCTTCGATTTTATCCACTAAAGAAGAGCACATTGTGAAGCAAATAGTCAAGTCTATCCACACTCCGATGGGTATGCTGCATTCTCTCAGGTCCGCATTTTCTAAAGACGACCAATTATCAGGGCTAAAATCCCATAAGATATGTCAGGTATATACTACAAATGGATTGCAAGTGACTTGCATATTTTTCTATTTGGAGTGTAGTGGTTGTTCATAATGCTTCCTCATTTGTGGCAGTTTATACTACCAATCGTGATCGCAGGATGCCTTACTCCAGAAATACACAGGGTGATTTATAGGTTGTCAAATTTAGTGCAATGGATCTCACAGAAGGAGATTAAGACATCCTCTATTGAATTTGCAAAGCGGGGAGCAGTGGAGACGGTCTGTCTCTTTGAGAAATACCTGCCTACCAGCATGCTCACGATACAAATCCACCTTCTTGTGCATTGTGTAGATGAAGTGGAGATTTTTGGACCTATCCATATGCGATGGATGTTCTTCTTGGAGCGCTTCATGAAAACCAAGAAAGGCTTTGTGCAACAATGAGCTCGGCCAGAAGGTAGCATGACTGAAGGTTGGTTGGTGTCTGAGGCGTTAGTGGATAAGGACGATGATAGACTAACTGGAGATGTGGTGGTTGGAAATGGGGTAGAAAAAACAATGGATGTTGCAATGGAGGAGAAAGTGAATCGCTCTTGTATGTTGCACCATGCCTCTATGGAGACATGGCTCGTTAGGTACCAGCAAGCTAGGAAAGATCAGGAAGAAGCGTGATCCAAGTTTTGACGTAGTACACACCATCAATCGATTTGATATCCATATGGTGCACAGATCGGTCGCAGATAGCTCACGTGGTGAATCCCGGAAGGTCCCCAAGAACAAAGTACTCTACCTTTTTGCACAAAAAACCATGTAAAAGCATGCACAACAAGAGGCAAGAGACAAATTGGGTTCAATCTCCCCCATGCCTTGTGTGAGCGCTTCACAAAGCATGTATTTTATGTATATTTCCAATCTTCATGCTCAATAATAGCCCAATTACAAAAATATGACAAGCTTTTAGCTTTTGAGTTTGCTTTCTATAAAAATAGGAAAATAAAGCTAATGGACGGTGCCCATAGAGTCTGGCACACCCAATCTCAATGTCCAAATAGAAATAACATATCCGGGCGCATAAGCGCATACAAAATAATAATCAATAATCGATGTCTCAATAGACATAACAAAATATAGGCGTGGCGCCTATCAAAATATAGTCCAAAGGTCGAATACCCGCTAGACTCCAATGCTTTCCTCCGCCACTGCTGCTATCTCTACACATCAACTGAAGCATTCACAATCGTTAATAAAATAATACAATTAAACCGACAAAAGTGAATACCTAGCAGTCTCCAGCTACATAAATAAATCAACTGGTTAGAAATAAATCCTAACCTTAATTTATTACGAGTGCGCACTCTAAACTCATAAACGTTTATTAATTTAATATGCATTTTGCGGAATCACCCGCTATGGAATCACCCATGTACACACTAAATTAATGAAACGCCCGAAAAGGACAGGCGTCCCCATCAACTTCTCGCACAAAGAATCCTCTTTGTGTATGTGCCCCGGTCATCTAAGTTTACGAAATCCACCGTAAAACCTCACGGAATCCACCGTGGAATATGCCTCCTGGCATCACCATAGGGCATGGAGGAGATGCCGTAGTTTATGTCAACGTGATGGTTGCATGGATCTTTGACCCGCAGTGTTTCGCAAAGGGGCGGAGGTCTCAACCGAGGAGTGGGAATTCTCGAGAGGATGTAGTTCAAAGGTGATGACATATTTAAGGTTTGTCATATCTATATTTTATATGCAACAACTAATTGATTGTTTCAATGTACAATACAAAATATATAGTCCGGTATGGTCGCAAGGATGGCATTTTCGCATAGAGCATATTGACAAAATGTGATCCACAATAGATTGTGGTATCATGGTGAAGTTTGAGCAAGAGAGCTGACGACGAGTAACGGATCCAAACACGGTTATAGGTGAGATGGAGTATTTTGGGAAGTATTGTCATGGTGGATTACCATAGCTTCTCCATGATCCTATTCGATGTGCTGTGGTTCAAAGTGGTACTTGAAGGAGTTGGAGCAATAGTAGCAATAGTTTGGAGCAATAGTTTGACAAGGTCTATCTGGATTTCTCGAAATAGATTTTGGAAAAAAATGAAGGATTTGTGCGACACATTTGTGTTGCCAACCCATTGTGAATAGGTGCATGAACTCATATTTTTTTAAATTTTATTACGACATGGTATATGCCACAAAAGTTAAATCTCTCTTGTACGTGATTTTGAACATGTAATTTTCTATCCAAACCCCTGACAACCTCGATGCTGGTATGTTATACCTTCAACTCCCCGAAGTGTGAGAGTATATGATCAAAGCGATGTTCCGAGTGTAGATGAGGACAGTATGCAAATAGAGGGGTCGATATTGCAAGGGGTGGAGACCACCGAAAGCTTGGAGCATGCAGAGGAGCCAGAATTGAGTAACAATGATGGAAGTACAGGAGTCCAAGAATTCTTTGAGAACAAGGTGGACTCATCCTTTTGTGGTGGCATGTCTATTGACCTTCAAGTGTATGCGGAGTTGTGTCAAGAGATTAACATGGGACCATAGGGTACTCCATACTTAGAGCATCCACCTACTCAATTCATTAACAAATCACTTATAAGGGTACATAAGATATGCATTTTAAGTAAGATTATTTTTTTAAGATTTATATTATCATGCTTTGTATGATTTATATTGATTATGCTAACATCAATTTTTGTCTATGTAGGTAACCTTTGTGGATATTTAGATCATCACGATGAGTCGAGGGATGAGCGATGAGGAGCTATAGGAGATCTTCATGCGTATGTCTCTAGATCACCTAGCTCGATTCGGAGATATGGCAGACTAGGAGCTGTCTCGAACACCATCAGCTCGTTCTGTTAGATCTACTTTGGTGCGCTCTGATGCTTCAATTTCCAACAGAGGAGGTCGACACTCTAGACTTGGGCCAGACGGAGGGAGTGGTTCTAGGGGATGCTAGGAGACATGGATGCTGTGAGCCCATGGTCCGCTTGGAATACAAGTGCTACTCCTTGCTCTCGTGGCAGCTCGAGAGAGCATGGCTCAGGTGGTTATTGTGGAGGTACCAACACAATGTCTCCATCTCATCATTTTGTTGGAGTTGCATCACCTATGGGATTTGTCACACCTATGGGGATGTCTACTCCAGTCACTCTAGCTTTTGCTTAGAGCTGGCCATAGGTGGCACCCCTATGGATACTACTCTGAGAGATACTACCCCCGTAGCTACACCAGATGTACAGGGGTCTCTTGGATATGCCCTGGAGCGTAGTCGCAGGTGGAAGGGGACACATCTTAGGCATATCCTAGAGTGGTATGGATACCTTGTAGATGATAAGACAGGAGGCATCATCATGAATGATGAGGGGAGGAGGGTGATGGCTCGTATGAGAGAGCTGTGCCAATAAGTTTTTCTACACAAGTCTTGGATCATTGGAAAAACATACCAGAGGGGAGCAAGGACTACATAGTAGCATCCTTGCATGAGGAGTTTCTGGTACATGTCGCAGCAGATAGGTTTTCCACATGCTGGATGATGGAGTGCATGCATGCGTACATGTCACACAGACGATCGAACACACGCAAGGCAACTAAGAGTGGGGCCTCAAAGCCGGAGGGGCTAGATGCAGATGATTGGCGTCGACTCAGGGAGGGGGCTACATATCCTCCATGATGTTGGAGATAGTAGCGCGAGGCGGCAAGGGCACAACTAGATGTAGGAATGTTTCATCATCTTGGGAGTGGCAGCCATAGGATATATCTAGAGGGCTTTGTAAGTTTTTCTTTTATTCTACTTACTTATTTTTTTGTAATATCCCTTGTACTGACAATCGTGTTTCTAACTGTTGTATTTTGTTTTCTTTGTGGCACTCCATTACAAACCATGATCCCACCGGCCTAGAGACTCGATGTGCAGAGAGACACGGTCTCACTGCATTGATCGACTGATTGTATGGATGCGGTGGCCCTATAAGTCACTCATCTTTCTTGTCCATAGTTACTAAATTTAATTAAAATGCATTATTGTATGGTGGATTAATGTGTAGTTTTTTCTTTTTTTGCAGAGTTAGTTCAATGCTCCTTTGTGACGGGACGTGATTTCGGATGGCAAGAATCTATAGCTCACCCTTGGATCCATGGAGCTCACATTCTCTTCTTTTTTGGTCACATGATTTGTGTAGACATTTTCTATGTAGTAGTAGTATCTTGCCATGATTGTACCGTCGCTTTCATTATGTGATCATGTATTTATTTTATGTATCAGTGTTATGATTCAAGTACACTTTGCCTTCATTTACACGAGCCTTGTACACATTACTGAAACTCTTTTGTATGGCCCAAATAAAGCACATAGTGTTATTTGTGGCAGGGCAGCTTGTTGCTCTGCCACAATTTTCTTTTTCCCTATTACTGTTGCTATTAGCATCGCAAATTTACCACACACATCGTTATTAGCATCACAATATGTATCACAAAGCATCGTTATCAGCATCGTTATCTATGTCGGTATCAGCATTGCAAATGCGACGCTAATACTGACACAAATAGCGATGCTGATAATGACACTGATATCGACTGTTCTACGGCATCACTAATATTGACGTTTTTTGCGATGACGGGGAAAATTTTATTATGAACATTTTCGTCGCTTTTTAAACGTCGGTATAAGGCATGTATCTTGTAGTGAGAGCTAAGGATCCTAATTGTAGATAAATAATATATTTAAGAGAAGAGAAACCAAAAGGTATATAGTGCAAGAGTTGACTGATCAGGCACCATAGGATGACATTGCAAAGGAAGAAGAAGAAGAGCTTATAGAAAATGAGGAGTTTGGAGCAGAATCAGAAGACTTTGAGTTAAGTGTTGATCTTAGAGATGATGATGAGCAGTGATGGCACATATCAAAGGATGTGTAGGTTTAGAGGGGATGGATGTCATGTGGTTTCACATTCAATTAAATTAAGGAAAAGATATGTGTGTAAGTATTCCACCTATATTCTTATGGGATATTTACTCGTGATCTTTGGGGGGTCACCTTATAGAAGCCCTCTACATAATGTGCACTAGAAATGCGTTTTTTAAAATTTTGTATAATTTTATATAACCCTTCTGTGAATTTGGGAGGCAATAGTTATATCCATTTTGTAAATCTAAAATTTAAAGAGAAGGTGCATTTTTGTGGCCCCTTCTATACAATTCAAATTAAAACATAGTGAATCAAATTTTAGAGTGGCAAATTGTGTTTGGATTTTGAATTGATCCTTCATAGATTGGAGACATGGAATGCTTGGCATACCCCTATATTTTCATCCTACTTGGAGATTTACTCTTCTACCAACATGGAGGTATCCCTCCCCTGGTGGATCTTGAAGCATCTCTCAATGCTACCACAAAAGTTGCTCCTACCGTAAGGTAAGGCAAGGTAAGGAGTTGCTTAGATAGAAGGAAGGCAAGTTGATTGCTTTGGGTATGGCTAGAACTTGGAACTTGAGAGGAGGTGGTTGAGATGACTTCCCTTTCTCTCAAAGGTTTTGTATCCCATTGTGTATGATAAGGTTTTTCCTTGATTCCTCTTGCGTATGTAGTAATGCTGTGGCATAGCCAGCTTGCTTCTTAAGTTTAAATCAATTCATGTTTATATTTCTAGATCAATTTTATATCCTTCATCTTCTTGGATATGATATCTACCATATAATTCTCTTGGGCAAGTTACTCAAGAATATATGTGTGTATCACGGGGGTTGAAAATAAGGTATTTTTAAAATACCATTTTATATACTTTTTACATATATAAGGGCATAATATAAATGAGTTATTTACAGATTGAATAGAAAAGGGTCATATTTTAGTTAAAATTTTTCACTGATAAGGATACTTATAAAAAGGCCTTGAATGCACATGATGTAGAGGATATACAAATAGTAACTTCCTTGAGGTAATTCTCTATCTACCAATTCTATTTTAGCAAAAAATTTATGAGTATTTGATGAAACTAGTTTTTTAAAAATTTTAAGTCAATCTACATGTAAATTACAACAAAAGGCAATCATAGGAGTGGCCTAACAAAGCCCAATAGGTGCAAATCATTGATGCACAATATCTTATTAACCAACAAACATACAAGATTGATAGTAATTATGAAAGTACAACAAGCATGCATGAAATAACTAGAATATATATGGAGTAGCGAATTTGGGAAGAAAAAAAGTGATAATATTTTATTTTTGGAAATAACTATAGATCTACAACAATGGGTAATAGCATTCACAGCAGCAAGTCTATTTGCAACAATAGTAAGACTTATAAAAGTAATATTTTATTACAATCTATGATTTAAAATTTGCAAGCATTTAGAGCATGTAGATCTAAAGCTAATAGCACAAGGTACAACTAATACGATCTCTATCAAATTTGACATGATGTATAAGGATGCTAAACCAATTTACGCTTAAATACTTGTTTTGAAGCATTGTTATAGCTAGGATATAGAAAGTATGCTTATTGTTTTTTTAAAAGATGACTCATCTTTATTGAAGTAAGAGAATAATAGATACCATCTCCTTCTTCATGATAATTACACAAAAAGATTGAAGTTTTGTCTTGATATAGAGTCACCACTCTAAATACATGCTCTCCATGTTGAGATTGAGTGCATATCTCAAGGAGTTGGATTGCAAGATTTTAGATTTAATCCAACATGGATAGAGGTAGTTATAGTAATCTTATATGTTTGCCAGGCTATCTAGAGTGTAAGTCATAATCACGATTGTTTCATATTTGATGAGATTGTGATGATTCCAACATTCCCACTACTTCACATATAGAACCTCAAGAATTGTCGATTTCATCATCTATAACGGTAGATCGTAGCTTGAGTAGCAAAAGTTATTGAAGAATACTCTAATCCCATAACCAACACTAAAATGACGCTAGCTCAAAACCAAGGTTGGGAGCTAGACAACAAAATACAAATGCATATTTCCCAAAGAATGGCTACTAATACAAAATTTGATGTCACCAGCATGTGAAAGGTCACTTGTGAGTCAGAGGTGGAGTAGTAGCTAGGCGGCCAAATCTACCCCAAAAACACATCCCTAAAGCCACAACCTAAAGATGATGGAACATAGCACTAACATTAGATAGCACAAGAGAGTTCTCTACAAATTGAGGTGTTCTCTACATTGGGGTGCATATAGTAAAGGAGAGGATAAAGAATGATGGAATACGAGATTATGATATGATGGATGGATGATGAATGAAATGTGTGCCCTAACTATAAGCATTGAATAGTCTTGGATAGCAACCCAAAATATGGACACCCAACCTTTTTGGGGCTTTAAGTATGAAACCAAATGGAAATTAAGGAAAAGAAATGCACTTAATGATTGGATTTCTCAATCAGATATAAGGGTATTTTCTGATAATGTAGCAAAAATAGGGGGAATTCTGAAGGTGTTGCTAAGCCTGCAAAATTTGCTTGCATTCTCTAATGAAGAGGATCTTCACCTCTCTAAGCACCTCTACTTTAATACTATGTAAAGAAAAATGATGGGAGAGCACATATTCACACCATATATATATATATATATATGATGAGTAAAAAATGATGTGTGTGTGTGTGTGTGTGTGTGTGTGTGTGTGTGTGTGTGTGTGTGTGTGTGTGTGTGTGTGTGTGTGTGTGTGTGTGTGTGTGTGTGTGTGTGTGTGTGTGTGTGTGTGTGTGTGTGTGTGTGTGTGTGTGTGTGTGTGTGTGTGTGTGTGTGTGTGTGTGTGTGTGTGTGTGTGTGTGTGTAGCGAGAGGTTGATGATGAGTAAAAAATGTTGAAACCAAATGGAAATTAAGGAAAAGAAATGCACTTAATGATTGGATTTCTCAATCAGATATAAGGGTATTTTCCGATAATGTAGCAAAAAAAGGGGGAATTCTGAAGGTGTTGCTAAGCCTGCAAAATTTGCTTGCATTCTCTAATGAAGAGGATCTTCACCTCTCTAAGCACCTCTACTTTAATACTATGTAAAGAAAAATGATGGGAGAGCACATATTCACACCACACACACACACACACACACACACACACACACACACACACACACACACACACACACACACACACACACACACACACACACACACACACACACACACACACACACACATAGAGAGAGAGAGGTTTGCGAGAGAAACACAAGAGTGTATGGTAAAAACTTTGTGTGTGTGTGTGTGTGTGTGTGTGTGTGTGTGGAGCGAGAGGTTGATGATGAGTAAAAAATGTTGAACATTGAATCATGTTAAATGAATCATACTAATATAATGGAGCAAAACTTTGAGATGATTATACTAGCCTAGTTGATCAAGTGGTAGCACTTGAAGGGAATTTACACTACTGCAGAGAGAGTGAAATGTAGAAGGGCTCTTTGAGTGTCAAAGATTATGAGTAGCAATTGCCATGTGCTCTAGAGGGTGGAAATCAATAGGGTAGCCTACTATGATAGCAAATGTAGTTGTAGTAGAGTTTGCATAAGCAAAATGAAAATATGCCCAAGCTATAAACCATGCACAAGAGCCATATGCAAAGCTGAATGAAAGGGACTTGAACAACAAAACACATATATAGAGTGTCAAGAGAATGGCTGGCAACACACAATTTCACGTCACTAACATGAACATGCAAATTAAGGTTGCCAACCACTTGAAGGTGGAGTGGCAATAGCTAGGAGGCCTAATTTTTCCTAAAATGTAGCCATATCTTCTCTTAAATATTGATCTTATTTTGTGTATATACAATACTAGGACACCTTAGCAATGAATGAATGAAATCAAAAGACATGGCATCAACTATTAGTCTTTTTTCTTTAACCTCAATCATTAAGCCCATAACTACTACTAATCTAAGTGCCTAGTAATGTAATGTGCCCACCTATCGGCTTTCCATGCACATTTTTTGTAGTTCATCGAGAGACGAATCTAAATGACACCACCCGGCACTCCCATGGAATGTTACGGGGTTTGTCACCTAGGGTTTCTCAAATCCGCCTCGCAATGGAACATTCATGGCCAAACCCACTAGGATCGACTTGAAACTTGGGGTCCCTATTGGTCAAGGTCTCCTGACAGCATTCTAGTGTTAGATCTTGAACATCCTACTTTACGCAGAGATACCCAAGCCAAAGCAGACCCATGCCACACTTGGTTTAAAGAGATGAGAAACGAGAGGGATGCATCACTCAACCTATGTGCCCGTAGGGTAGTACCCTAGAACAGCATCAATCGAGGTTCTAACCTAACAATTTCTCAAGGTTAAATGTCGTAAAACCTTGTGAGAAGCCTCAAGTTCGTCCTACAACCAGGGTGGTCCTAGAGAACTAGGAGGCTTCACACAAGGTTCTACGGACATTTAACCCTGAGAAATTGTTAGGCTAGAACCTTGATTCATGCCGTTTTAGGGGACCAAAATGGGAGTATGCCCTACGGGCAGAGAGATTGAGCTATACATCTCTCTCATTTCCCATTCTCTTTGAACCATGTGTGGCATGGGTCTGCTTTGGCTTGGGTATCTCTACGTAAAGTAGGATGCCGACGCTAGAATGTTGTCAGGAGACTTTGACCCAAGTTTCAGGTTGATCCTAGTGGGTTTGGCCACAAACGTTCCGTTGTGAGGCAAACTTGAGAAACCCTAGGCAACAAACCCTGTAACATTCCATAGGAGCGCTGGGCGGCGTCGCTTAGATTTGTCTCTCGATAGACCACTAAAAATGTGCCTAGATAGGCAATAGGCAACGGGCACATTATAGTTGGTAGCAAACCAACGAATAAAACAATCAAGATACAAATAAATTGGGAAGAGTGAAGTGATGTTTTCAATAGAAAACATTTTTTTCTTTTACTCACTTGTGGATTATTGCTGCTTCTAGACCTATGAGGCATGGAGCAGGTTCCTCATATTTCATATCATGTTTGGGATAGCTATGAACTCTTCAAGTTATCGTAGACGATCTGACATGATGGGGATCCTGGAGCGACTCTACAATCCTTCACTGCTGTATGCAGAAAGGCGTTGGACTTGGAGCGCGGGTTGCTACTACATAGATGCCAGCCGACTCACCTTCTTTAAAACAATCTAAAGAGGCTAAAATGGTTGGAGGACTTATATATTATCAAGTTATTCATCTTCCATGAGGCATGTGTGAACTCGATGATCCTACACATTGATGTCGACAAGTAGAACAGACTCACTATATCTTTGAGGAGGTGGTCAAAGTTTTGTCAGCAGATAGATTTAAAGTAATGGGACGAAACGAAACTCATGGCTATCAAAAATAGGATTTCCTAAACTTCCCATGGCTTAGCGCTAATTCCTGAGAATCTATTCCCTAAACCCATATTATTATTCCATTCCCGTAGTTGAATCTAATAGGGAATTATTAACCTAGCATTGACGTATCTCTTGTAAAGAAAATCATCCTAGCCAATCTCTATCTATCCCCAAATAATTGTACTTGATGCTTATGCTTCTTTATGGATAAATGATAATTCTATGATTATTTGATTTGTTGCATAGTAGTGATGAAAAATAATTTTTGCATTGATATAGGTTGTGTAGAGATGTGCAAATGCAATCCTAACACAAAAGTTCAAATTGAAAACCAGATACAACCGCAAACATAGAACCAAAATCATATCCCTACACTAAGCCCGACGGAGACACAAGAGAAAAATTTTCTTTTGGAAAAAATTAAACCACTGGCATTTGATAGAAATGGGAAGACTGTTGAAGCTGTTGCCGAAGTATGGGTTGAATCCATGGAGGATTACTTCAGTGCAGCAGGTTCATCACCTGTAAACCAGGCTATGATTGCCACAATGGCAAAGCTAGGCTCTGGTGGAAGCAATGGTGTAAAGACCAAGAAGTCATGGAAAGCACCTTTAAGTTGAAACAATTGGGCCTATCTCTAGAGGCGTACTCGAAATTTTTCTCCTTGTTAAAATACACCCCAACAATGAGTATTCCCCAATAAGTCTCAAAGTTTTGTGATGGGTTGAACTCACCAATGAACACTCCATTGGAATCAATGTGTCCTTTGGATTTACAAGATGCATTGATAAGAGCGCGACCTATTTCCCAAGAAGTCCATCCAAAGTCTAGGAATAATAGACCCTGGTCTCACAAAGACTAGAATCCAGGGATGTTGAAAGCTCAATTTAAAAGGGTGCAAGGACAGAGTCAAGGCCAAAGGAAAAAGCTAAGGGAAAATTCAATCAATGACTTTGTCCCCACTCAATGAAACAACCAAAGTCTACAATGTTTTCACTACAAGAAACCTGGGCATTTCAAAAGAGAATGTCTTAAACTTGGCGAAGATCGTCATCAAGGAAAATTTGGTGGCCAAGCCAGGACTACCCCGTGGCCGTGGACGTACAACAGAAGGAAGGTTGAAAACTTCTAATATCACCACTAAGGGAATCAATAGAGAAGAAGACCTGTCCATGGAAGCTGGGATTGAGAGGGCATCCATTCATGCCACTCTCCATAAAAAGGGCTTGAATCGCCAATTTTCGGTGATCCAAACTCCATCGGATTACCAAGGTAGGAAATGCAAACCCCTGATTGATTGTGGCAGTACTTATTCTTTCATTTCACCAGCTTGTGCAAGAAGGTTAGGGATAGCCACTATAGCTGCACCTACCTTGCTTATCAAACTACCAAATGGGCGAGATATTACTTGCACAAGACAAACTGCTAAGGTGGAATTTCTACTTGGAAACAAGCCCACATATGTTAAGTTCAGGGTAATGAATCTAGGATTCCATGAGTCCCTACTCAGGATGGACTGGCTAGTTCCCAATGATGCTCACATCCATTGTGGGAAGGGCCAAGTCTCCTTTCAGGATCCTAAAAGTGAGTTAGTTACAACTCAAGGAGAAGCACGTAAACCAAAGATCCAACTAGCCAAGACAGCGCGAATAGCTCAAGGAATAAGGAAAGGATTACCTGTCTATCTAATCAAGCTAAACAAGTCAGGACAGGTAGAGGACTCCAGTGAAGAACCATCATGGTTAAAAGAGTACGTGGATGTGTTCCTAGAAGAATTGATAGAACTACCACCGCCTAGGAAAGTGGATCATGAGATTAAGCCAATACCAAGTGCTACACCAGTTTCGAAAGGGCCCTACAAGATGTCCATTCCTAAAGCTATTGAGTTAAAGAAACAACTATTGGACCAAGGGTACATACACCCCAACATCTCTCCTTGGGGGGCTTGAGTCTTGTTCTAAAAGAAGAAGGATGGTACACTTCATCTTTGCATTGACTATAAAGGCTTGAACCAAGTAACCACATCAAGAATAAATATCATATCCCAAGGATAGATGAGTTATTTGACCAATTGCAAGGAGAAAAAATATTCTCCAAAATTGATTTGAGGTTAGGATACTACCAGATCCGCATCAAGGATGAGGATATTCCTTGTTAAGACATTTGCAGTCACACCTACTTCAGTCCCTTTGTAAGGAGTAATGAGGGCTCGCGACCACAATCCCATATGCACAGAAGGAGAAAGTACCACCACTCAATTCCTATAAAGCATTGTACTTGCACTCCTTTTCTAATGCAATGATAGTACTCTTTTCTTTTCAGTAAAGTGTCTTGTCACTATAAATACACAAGATTGTTTTTATGAGTCCAAGTCTCAATCTTGGAACCTAATTCACTTGTGTGACAATTTGTCTTTGTCAGGGTCAATGTCTTCATGAGTTTCTTCTTTCTCTTTCAACCTCCATAGCTTCCGCATCATCCATGCTCTAGATCCCACATATTTTAACATGGCATCAGAGCTCAATTGAGCATGATCTAGATCTTATTTCACTCCTCTCAGCTTCTCTTCATCTCAGTTCAACTCAAGTTGAGTGCATAACCCTCATTTCTCACTTGAATCTCACAATCACCTTGTGGAAGCCATAGGCAAACATGACGTGCTGCACTTGGAGCTTTCGTATCTCATCATAGAGCTCATATCTTTAGAGGCTTCCTTCTAGAAAATTTTTCATTTACTCAGGGAGAAGATTCCTATCACCTAATACCTTGACATTGGCCACTCCAAATCCCAACATTGAAGAAATTTGTGGTCACTATTTAGAATGCGCCTGTTGTTTTTCGCACAACTGCCGCCATCAATATAGCTCACGATGTCGATGACCACCATAAGGCATTGATAGCCCTTGAAGTAATCTTCATCCTCATATATATATTTTCTAAAATGAACAAGTATAGCTCCTGCAATGTGAAAAAAACCAGACTGCCCCCCGAAACCCTAACTGTGACTCCATAGCCAAACTTCACCAAGCTAAAAAAACTCATCATTTTCTCTCTCCTGCCACTTGGAAAAGTCCACTATGACTTAGATCTGAAGGTCCCAACATCAAAACAAGAAGGGGGGGATTTGGATCTGAAAGAACTTGAAGGATTTTGCAGATTTGGAAGACTCAAGGAAGAAACATAGTGTCCATTGACACTCATTTAGTGTTCTTAGCACTTGTGTCTTTTGAGACATCTCAACCAACTCTTCTATTGCTTAAATATGATAATTTTGAAGCTGATTTGTTTCTATTCCCGCAAGTCTAACATGGGCAAAGACTGTTCAACTGGCCGCTTCTTCATACCTGGACCCGCATCAAACTCATCCCAATGAAGAAGGGCCTTTGGGCCATTACCACCAGATAAGAAAATAAGCCTCGTGATGTGGACCTTGCTATCACTTGGCAAAATGACGATGATAAGGCTCATGCCATAATCAAAATGGAGCTAGATGACAGCTATATCCACCATGTGGATAACAATGAGACTTCATAGGATACATGGAAGAGACTTGACACATTATTTGGTGCATAGTCCAAATCATCAAATTATGGTCTCTTGATTGAGTTTTTCATGCTTAAAATGAAGTCCAGCACATCACTTGCCACACATCTAAATTACATGGAAGGACTTCTAACCCAACTTGCAAGAATCAACATTAAAATGGAAGAAGATGTTTGCATCGGTGTTCTACTTAAGAGTTTGCCTCCTGAATATAATAATGTATCAACAACTTTAATCAACATGCCAAACCCTAAACTTGTTGATATCCAAGCACCATTGTTAGAGATGGAAAAGAAGCTAAAAACTAAGGAAGAACCAAGCACCTCTAGAGATTAACATGCATTATATGTTGACAGCAGGTACAAAGGCAAGAAGGATCAGCTCTTCTGTGACTTCTGCAAAAGGACCAGACACACGATAAGTACTACCATGCCACCAAAAAGAGATCCCAAAAGACCTATCTAGTTGCAATCAAAGAAAAAGAAGAAAATAAAGCAAAGGAAGAAGAAGAAGAAGAAGAAAGAGATCCCAAAAGGCCTATCTAGTTGCGATCAAAGAAAAAGAAGAAAACAAAGCAAAGGAAGAAGAAGAAGAAGAATATCACTAGGAGAAGGACAAACCTCATTAGTCCTTCTATTGAGATAGACTTTTTTAGCTTTGTATTTCCTAGCCCTAATGCCTCAAACATAAACTTGTAAAATCCTCAGTTGGCCATGTACTATAGCCTATGTACACTTTGTGAGACCCCTGCTACATCCTTTAGATGTCCATCATGTTTTTGGTACCCACACTTAGTCTTTTTTGCAATAGCCTTTGGAGTTTTTCCATGTTTATGGTGTGCCCACACTTTGCAAGTGTTGCTTTCACTAAAGCCTCTACACACTTTGTACTTCTGGTTGTGATTGAGGAGGGGTGTTGAGATATTTGCAATCACACCTACTTTAGTTCCTTTGTAAGGAGCAGTGAGGAATCAGGACCAGAATCCCATATGCATAGAAGGAGAAATTACCACCACTCAATTCCTATAAAGCATTGTACTTGCACTCTTTTTCTAATGCAATGATAGTACTCTTTTCTTTCCAGTAAAGTGTCTTATCACTGTCAATACACAAGATTGTGTTTATGAGTCCAAGTCTCAATCTTGGAACCTAATTCCCTTGTGTGACAATTTGTCTTTGTCAAGGTCAATGTCTTCATGAGTTTCTTCTTTCTCTTTCAACCTCCATAGCTTCCACATCTGCCATGCTCTAGATCTTGCATATTTTAACATTTCTAAGACAACATTCAATACCAGATATAGTCATTTTGAATTCACAGTAATGTCCTTTGGATTGACTAATGCCCCTGCCACATTTAATAGGCTAATGTAGGACATTTTTAGACCATATCTCAATGATTTTGTACTTGTCTTCTTTGATGACACCTTGGTTTACTCCAAGGAAGAGGATGATCATGATCCCTAAGTTCACATCGTCCTTGAGACCAAGAGAATACACAAGATCTATGCTAAGATGAAAAAGTATGCCTTCCTCAAGAGGCAGATTGAATATCTTGGATTTATTGTGTCAAACAAAGGAATCTCTATAGACCCTACAAAGGTTAAGGATGTCCAAGAGTGGCCTTTACCAACCATTTTCAAAGAAGTACATAGCTTTCTTGGATTAACAGGTTGATACAGGATCTTCATTAAGGACTATGCCCTAATTGTAGTACCCCTCACAAATCTACTAAAAAAGCAGGTTGCCATAGTGTGGATGCCCACCGAAAAAACAAGTTTTGATCAACTCGAGCATAGCTTAGTGAGAGCACAAATTCTGAAACTCCCTGACTTGAGCAAGGAGTTTGAAGTTGTCATGGATGCTAGCACTAGGTTGTGTACTAATGCAAGAAGGTCATCCTATAGCATATTCTTTGAGAGAGCTAAAAACCCATGAAAAGAATTATGCTACTCATGACCTAGACCTACTAGCAATTATTCATGCTCTCAAACTTTGGCAACACTATTTGCTAGTAGCAAGTTCTCTTTGGTCACGGACCATAAGAGCCTCAAATGGATCTTCACCCAAACCGACCTCAATATGAGGTAACATCATTGGATTGAAGTTCTATGGGAATATGACTTTGAGATCAGGTATCGACCTGGTAAAGAAAATGTGGTCGATGATTCCTTAAGTTGCAAGGCATTCCTCAACTCTCTTATTATGGAGGAACATTCAATGGTTGAATCATTAGCAAATATGGTGTCAATGCCTAGTAACCTTATCCTTGAATTAGCGAAGGAGAAAGCTAGCCATGACCTAGAATATTTGAAGATGATAAAGGAGATTTTGGAAAAGGACCAAAACCCCAAACTTAAGGTCAAGTATCAATAATTTTCTATCCATGGGGGATTTGTCTATTTTTGAACAAGATTATGTATACCCTCAAGCAAGAAACTCAAACAGAGAATACTCTGGGAAGCACATGACATCCTTTTCAGGCCATCCTTGATATGTCAATACTCTCAACATGGTTAGGAAAAGCTGACATTAGGAACGGCTTAGAGGAGATGTTCTCAAATATGTCACGGAATGTTTATCTTGCCAGCACATTAAGGCAGAGCATGTCAAGATGCTTGGGAAGCTACAACGTATTGACATTCCCTAGATGAAATGGAAATTTATCATCATGGACTTTGTTGTTGGAGTACCTTCAACTCAAGGAGGATACAATTCAATTATGGTTATAGTAGAGATGCTCACCAAGGTCGCACATCTCATTCTAGTCAAGACAAACTATAAAGATTTAGATATTGCTAGATTATTCATCAAGGAGATATTTAGACTCCATGGGTTGCCTAGAAGGATCGTTAGTGACTGCGACTCTCTCTTTACATCTCACTTCTTGATAGGGATATTGGAGGCTATTGGGAATCAACTTTGTTTCAGTACAACCTATCACCCCTCAAATTGATGGCCAAATGGAGAGAGTCAACCAAGTCATCTAAGAATATTTGATGTTGCGAATGCAAGAAATGGATCCAATATCTACTATTGGTAGAGTTTGCGTATAATGCTTCCTACCAACAAAGCATTCAAATGACACCTTTTCAAGCATTGTATGGACATGATTGTCGTACTCCATTGAATTTTTCAAATCCTACCTTAAGGGTAGAAGCTTCCAAGAAAATGCTTCAGGAAATGTATGAGTAGATCAATGCCATCAAATAAGACATTAGAGCCACCAAGGATAGGCAGAAAGCCTATGCATATCTAAATAGACAGGAGCAACTCTTCAAAGAAGGAGATATGGTTTTTATTCAGGTACAACCCAAGAATAGTTCCTTATCATTGGGAGAATTTAGGAAGCTAAGTCCAAGGTATTGCGGATCCTACAAGATCCTCAAGTGCCTAGGGCCCAATGCCTACAAACTCCAACTCCTCGAGAACATAAAGGTTCACAATGTATTTCATGTTAGCCTACTAAAGAAATATGTATCCAATCCTAGCCATGTACTCAATGATCAACAAGTTGTAATGCCAAGTCAAGGAGTCCTTGAGCTCTAGCTAGATAAAATCCTAGACATTTGAGAAAAGAGATTACAGAGTAGAACTCTCAAAGATTACCTCATCTAGTGGAAGGACTATCCATAAGAAAATGCCACATGGATTGGCAAGAGTATGCTCAACCAACAATACCCCCAATTCCTTTTGAGATGAGGACATCTCAATTCCTTAAGGGGGAAAGGATGTAATAACCCATAAACCCCCCCTTTTCCAAAAATATTAATCTTCTTTTTTTTCCCTCCCCCCTATCAACGCCACCAGATGGTGGACGGAGGGGGAGCCGCAATAGTAGTTGAAAGAGGATGATGGAAAATTTGCAGTAACAGTCGAAGTAGATGAAGTATGAGATGACAAGGAGCTGGAGGTGATAAACAGGGAGGTTGACGAGGATGTTGATGAAGATGAGGATAATGACAAAAACGATGATGGGGAGGAGGGGCATACATGTGTCACCTCCATTCCCCCCCACTATCCCTTCTTTCCCCCTTAACAATGGCCTGCATGAAAATGGTTAATCTAGCCGTCCATATGAGTTAAGGGCTCCTTAGCACAATGTTTTCTCCCCCAATTATACCCTCCTCTCCCCCATAAAATCCCCCCTCCTTAAGAAAAGGCAATAGCATATATTTTCCTTCTCTTTCCCATCCCCTTTTAGCAAAGATACTCCCCACTTCTTTCCCCCTCCTGTCAAATTGAGAGAGGGAGGGAGAAAAGAGAGAGTGAGAGAGAGAGTCTCAGAACAGGAGGGAGAGAGAGAGAGAGAGAGAGAGAGAGAGAGAGAGGCTCAAGGGAATTCCTTCCCTCCCTCTCTTGAAAAGAGATAACAAGTACCCTCCCTCCCTCGCTATTCCTGTGTTTTTCTAGCAACCACCCCTCTATTTGGCAAAAGGTTGGTGGAATGAAAGCAAAGTGTGGGAAATTCTAGCACAAAGGATCACATCATGTGAAGAGAAGGCTCCATTCCAAGCTCCGAAATGGCCCCAAAGCGCAAACTCTCCCAAGAAGCCGGAAAGGCCGCAACCATCAAAGGAAGATTGGGCAAAGATGCCACTACTAGCACAAATGGGTTAACGGATATAAATGCCAATTTTTCACTCCAAAACCAGGTACCACTACTGTGTCTTGCCCTATGAACGCAATGGTAGATCATAATTATCATAGAAAGAAATCATACTTTTGCATCGTGTAATTTGTAGAACTTGAAAGGTAGATGCATAGGTTTGGATCAAATTCATGATTGTCATGATAGCTACGAGTTGACTAAGCATTGATGGGTTGTCTACAATTCTAAACTGATTAGAAGGCACAAGTTTTGTGAGTGCATCTTAGATTACCAATATAAATAAATATAGAAGATCGTGCAAGACGATTGCATCCTATAAACCATTAAAGAGAATTAGCATGCATTTACATTAAGCATGATGAATTCATGTACCTTGCACTTAAAAACATAAGTCGCAATTTATGATTTGCATAAGTTCATTGAAATGAATTCTCAAGGAATGGAATTCTTGCATTGTATTATGAAATCAAGTAAAAACTAGCATCTCGATTTGCAAGGCATCATAGGGTAGATTCCTTTGCACTGCACTACAGAAATTCATCGTAAAAGATAGACTCGAGATGTGTGTAAATTTTTAAACTCAATTGCAAGAAGCAATTAGATAAGTGAATCCCTAGATGGTATAAAGCTAGGTTTATTTATAAATGAACCAATTAATGCTATGATCATAGATTGACTTAGAATGAAATCAATATGGTCATAGATATCTACCCTAGCAACTAGCCGTGATAAGTCTAATAACACTCTTAGAGGTATCATTTTAAACCATGATACAGCTCAATGCCGATGTGATAAAACTAGAATGTCGTATCCACATGAAAGAAAGACAATTCATGTGACATTCGATGCTCGCAAGTACTCAAGGATTGCAAAGGACTTAGTTTACTCTTGGCTCAAGGGAGAGTTAAACAAAAGTTTTCGTCATGAGATCTTGAGGAAATGAAACCCTAGGGTAAACTTAGAAACCATAATAAATTTCTAAGCAGGAAAATGGTTACCAAATGACAATTTGGATCCTAGATTGAATCATCTAGATCTTGTGATCTCAAAACAAGAAGCCCTGATCTAAAGGTTGACAAATTAGGGTGATTGCCATCCATGAACTAATGGATATAAAACCCAATCACGTAAATGTTTATCCCTACTGCATAAGAACATGGGACAGAACAAGGATATTCCATACCCCTTTAAAAGGCCATTGCAGTTGACTCCAAGACAAGAAAAATCCAAAGGGTGAATGCTAAGTGTTCAAAATAGGTACTCCACCTTAGCAGGTGTCATGAGCACGCACCACATTATTGTTTGTGGCTTGGATGCTGGGGGGCTTTGGCTATAAATTATCTGCCTCCGAGTCCTATTCAAACAATCTACGTAACTCAAGATGGATTCTCAAGGCCTTGTTACTAGTACAAGGGCAGAAACTTGGAGGAAATAAGACACATCCTCACAGAATGCAGGAATCATCCTTTTTGGACATGACTTGTATCTCAGTTGAAATGCTAATATAAAGTTTACTTCCAAGGATCCTGTTTGAACTGTTTTCATGTTAGTGCATAAAATTACATAAAGGAACATGTGGCTAACGGGTTAATTAAGGAAGCTGCTTGTATGTGTTACCACTAATGTGCTTTAGGTAAGTAGAAAACTAAAGCTACCAAGGGAAGTGGGTGGGCGAAACCCCGACATAGGTCCATCCTATGGCAGGGCGGTCCCAAAGAACTGGGAGGCTTCTCACAAGGTTTTACAAACATTTAACCCTAAGAAATTGTTAGGTTAGAACCCCGATTCATGCCATTTTAGATGCATCTCTCTCTTTTTACATTCTCTTTGAACCAAGTGTGGCATGGGTCTGCTTCGGCTTGGATATAGAGAGAGAGAGAGAGAGAGAGATCACAATGTGGATGGGAGGCAATAGGGTCAAGAGAAGCTATACTTGTGTGTGCTTGCAACTTTGTTGTCACTCTTATTTGAACTCTTGCTCCCCTTTCCACTTTTTACATTTTCCCTTTCCTCCCCCCCCCCCAACATACACACACACATGAAAACCCATGCTATTTGAACTATAGCAATCAATGTATCCAAGAATGCTTAAAAGGCATTTGATCCACACGCAAAGCCTAAGATGCTCCTTCTTGTTTTCATCATCACTAGCATGGGATCCTGCACTAATAGCCCTCCTGAAGATATTCTACTAATAGTAAGGCATAATCTGTGTGAGAAAGGCAAGAGCCCCAACATCACCTCCTACCATAACCATTGCAGAGAGAACTAAACCTCTTCCTCCCAATGCCTATGGCATGACACTAGGAACACTTGAGAATTTCTTCCAAGTGCCATTTCTAAAAATAGCAGCAATGTTACTCAACATTCAAAGATCAACGACGTATAAGTATCACCACTATAATCATGTTCTTACAAGAACTTGCAAGTACTAGCATGAGGTGAGTATCATTCATAGTCTAACATGTTCCTAGCATACAAGTGCATCACTAGCTTAAATAAAATTATTGCAAGAATATACTAATAGATGACCTATGAAATTTGATGTTAAACAATAATACCTTATTTCACATGTTGTACACATATGCTTCAACAACATTTTTCTCATCTTTAATCTCTTCTACAATCTAATATTGCAATGCCATTTCATATTCCTTCTCTATAGCTTTCTGTCCAGCTTGAGAAATACCTCCACGAATAGCCTCATTTACTCTAATCTTTCCTCTTGCTATTCTTCTTCTTCACTACATCTTTCTACATGTTCACAATGTAAACATACCAAATTATCATAACCATGAAAAAGTGTGATAAATAGATAGGCAACACATACTTATCTAGTCATTTCTATACATGTTAGAGACAAGTAAGTCTCCCACTCAACACTGCAACCTAAAAGGGCAAATCAAAAGACTTCACTAATAGTTTGATGTCACATATATTGGTAGCTGAAGATTATAAAATGTTCACATATGAATATAAGACACAAAGAAATGAAGCTAATGAATTGAAACAAAAAGGGAATAAAAAAGTAGACTAAAACATTGGTTGGCTTGTCCTACACTGTGACTCTACTTAAAACACCACCAAAAAGATAAGCAATAGTTTTTTATTCAAGTCTTATGAACAAAGCCATAAGCTTTTCATCTTAACTCGGTCACATGAACAATAGGCATGTACAAAACCATGATATTCACCTTTGAGGCTTCCACTTCCATATTCATAGGCATTGCTTCTCCAATTTCTCCACTATTTTCTATTCTAGGTTCTGCCAAGTTATTATCAAAAGTATTCATCTTTGTTGTGCCTCCATTACCACTGGAATACAAGTTCATCAAAGAGCTCAACTTGATCTTCCTTAGCATCAAATGTGGTCTAGTTAAACTTAACCCCCTCAAGGATCTTGACAGATGCAGTGAATAGTTCCTTGGACAAGCACTTGGATACAACCTTACTTGCCGACATAAATTGATCCTAGAGAAACTGGCACAATTGCTTCTCCATAAGGGAGAGAATATATGTGCCATTGATAGTGTTGAATTGGTGATGACCTTATACGCTACTAAAGGAGTAGAGAGCTCCTTGTGCAAATAGCGCCAAAATCTCTACAGTGGATAATAAATAATTACCACTATGCACAAGGAAAGCTACAAAGGGCAAGAACAAGACCTCATTAACAATGGCAAGGAATAAATAGAAACGACGACCATAAACCAAGCCAAAATGCTTCTTATAAGTTTGCAAAAAAGAGTAACAAAGTTTTTCATCTACCACGCTGGAGGGAATTTCAAGGCCATAAAAAGATGAAGACTAGTCTTGCAAATGAAATGAGCATCCAGTAGGAGAGAATAATCATGGAACGGAAGGGAAAGATGCTGAACCACAAGCATAGGAGGTTCAAGAGGTGCCATTCAGACTATTCAAGCAAAAATACATAGAACCATAAAAACAAAGTAGGAAATTCTTGCAAAAAATCAATACATAGGCAACAACTAAGATATAAAAAATTAAAGAAACAAAAAATACTAACAAGACTAAACTAGATAACCCTAAGCAAACCACAGTCTAAAGAAAAAATTCGACATGACTTTCACACATGCAACAATTGATAGCTTCATGATATGCAGACAAACAAGCACCCCAATCCCCCATAATCATGTAATTTAATCAAATGCAAGCACAACCTGCCACATCCCCGACTCGGACTTAAGCAAAGAAACAATAACAAACTCACTACAGAACTACTAACAACAAATAGGACTGACAAGACTATCATTTCACTGAAAAACCCAAAACCCATAAACGTCTGCCCTCATCCTGAGGTGGTGCGGTGGTATGAATGGGTGAGAACTACATGATTTCCTTTTAGTAGATGATATTAGCAACAATTCATGTGTGTTATGGTACATTTGAAGGATGAAAAAGAAAAAGAAACATGATATTGTCATCGCTCGGTGAAAAAAGAAGTAATGCAAATTCCAAGTCCTAAAAATCTAAAAAAATAGGAAGGCAACACGTCAACTAGCAGAGAGTTGATCTCCTAGACAATAATAAAATTAAAACAGTTATGGCTAATACCTAGGATATTTAAAAAAAATAGGAGTGTCTAGTTTTGTTTGTTAGTTTTGGTCAGTTTTTTATTTTTCCTTTCTTTTAAATGTGTGTTTATGTTTTTTTAATTATTTTATTTTTTTAATTTGTGATTTTTAAGTTATGATTTTTCTTCTATTTTGTTTGTTTGATTTTTTAAATGTAAATTCTATATGAGTTGAGTTGTGTTTTATTAGGTTTTTCTTCTCTCTTTTAATTTTGGTGTTGCGTTGTGTTTGGGTTTATTTTTATTTAATTATATGTTGTTAGTATAAATAATTTATTAACTTTAAATGCCCAAACACTTACAAAAATGTGTAGAATTGATGTTAAATATTGGTTAGATTTTTTGGATTTTTGGGGAAATTTTTTTCACTATTTTTGAGAGTTTTTACAGATTCTTTATGAATTTTACTAATATTGATTAGTTTTTTATTTTTTTTTCAAAATTTTTAAGTAGGTTTTTACTTGGAATTGGCTGTCCCAATTTTGAGAATTGTTATGATTTGTCATGTGAGTTTTTAGTAAATTTTTACAATTATTTTGAATTTGTATATTTTTAATGTATTTTTGGGGGGTTTTTTTTAAAATAATAAATAAGCAAATAAAAGGTGGTTACCAGCTACACTAAACAACAAGCCCCACGGGTGAACAATAGTAAGTCCACTACATGGAGAAAACCACACATGCCTCCTTGCGCACGTGAATGGGGGGCTTAGATAGCACGCACACGAACCAAGAAAATCCACGCACGAACGACCACTTAGTGTGAAACACACAAAAAAGTCACAGTAATCTTGCATGTGAACAATAACTATGAACCACAAATGCATATAAACAACCACGAAGAAAAAAATCGGGACGAGATCTTGGCATGATCCATACATAAACAACCGCTAGTGAGGGAGGGGGTAGATTGTGCTAAGCCCTAGGTGAGGGGAAAAGGGGCTACAAGGGGTGAAGGGGGTGAGGATCAAAATTGGGAGTGGGGGGACGAAAGGGAGGGATCAAAAAAGGGGATGGAAGGGTGGAAATATGGGGGTGGGAAGTTTAAAATGGGGGTTGGGACGACCAAAGGGGAGGGTCAAATAAGAGGGCCAGAGGGTAGAAATATGGGGGTGGGGGGAACGAAAGATGTAGAGGCGAGGTCATGCTCAACCGCCAAGACCCACAGACTGCTTATTGTTCAAGCGTTTCAAGTCAAGCACTAATGGCTACCTCTCACATAACCGAGGCGCTATCTCTCTCTATGAGTGTAGTGAGCTTACCTCCATGTTGGATCAAGTTGCCTCCTCTCCCGAGCACTCTGGTAGCTCCACGATCCAAGTGCAAGCTTTAAGCGAGCTCAATCCTCAAGCTCCACACTCCAAGCTCCGTTGCCACAAGCAAGAGAAGAGAAGAGAAGAAGAGAGGAGAATATGGAGAGTTTCTCCACTACAGTCCCTTACCCTCACACTCTCACACTCCCTCTCTCAAGCACAAGCTCAAGTAAGCAAGTAAGAAGAAGAAGAAGAAGAAGAAGAAGAAGAAGAATTGGCCACACACAAGAATGAGCTTCTTGTTTACTTTTCAACTTTATATACAAAACCCTAAATCCCTTTTGGGTGGTCATCCACTTATCCCCTTTTTTACATGGCCGCTGGCCGTGGCCTAGGGTCCTTTTTCCCATTGTCCTCCTATGTCCTATCTTCCTTCCTATCACCCATCTACCTTTACAATTTGCACAGGCACACTTAAAATAAATCACGGTGCATCTTGCGCTCTTTTACAAAAGTATTAACTTGCATTTTTTCTTGTGCACCTCTCTTCTTGATTTATGACTTTTTTACACTTCTTGTATTTCCAGATTTTTCTTGGTGTGCCTTTGTCATTTTCGGTTTCACTTTTGCCTCAATAGGAAGTTGGCGCCACATAGGTCGCAGGTCTCTTTAAGACCGCCATTTGGCCAGTCACTCCTCTGAGACTATCATAATTTGGGCTCCAAGTTCGGACATTGTAGCGTAGTTTCCAAATCAACATTTTTCAAATTGACTTTAACCCGCTAATTGTCACATTAGTTGCTCTATCTCTAAGAGATTTGGTTGGTAAAGTGCTTCGTTGAATGTCATAGTGAAGCATAGTTTGTCAGCTTCCTCATCCAGAGATGAGTTGCATACGTTCATGTAGGATTTTTTCATAGTGCTCCTTAAGATATTCTTGATCTTTCCCAGGATAGCGGATATGACAAATACTCCTCATCAACCTGCTTCCTAGGGAATGTGCCCATGTTCGCAAGGATGTAAGCACATGGTGCGAATAATTTGAGTTTAGCATCCAACTTGGTCAAGCACTATCTGACACTTCTATGTTTGATACGGGCTTGCTTGTTCGGTTGCTATCTCATGAAAGGTTCTGAGAGTTTTCTTAGGCTTTAGCATAGCTGGGGGCTCATGCCTAGATGAGAAGATTAGTCAATGCTAGGATTGCTCTTGTTTTTTAGGTTTTCATGTTTTTCTTGAGGCTTTGCTTGCTATTGGGTCATGGTTCTCCTCGCATATGAGTGGTATACTTTTGTCAACCTGTTGTGTTAGTGTTGAATCCACTCTTGATGTAATGAACGAGGATCACGGGAACATGGCATGGGAACATACCAGTCACACTGACGGTATATAAGGTGTAAGAGGGTATTTTGAGACATCATAGAAATTATCAAGAAACTCTCTTTTCACCTTCTCAAGCTTCCATGGCTTCTTCTTCTTCTTCTTCTTCTTCTTCTTCCTTTCTCCCTCTTTCTCCCTCTTTCTCTCTCTTCTTCTTGCCTTTCTATCTCCTCTCCCTCTTCTTCTGCAGTCCTTCTCTCTCTCCTTTTCCCTAGTTAGGATAGTTAGGTCTCTTTCATTACAAGTGGTATCAAAGCTTTGTCCTTGATCCTTCTCTTTTCCCATAGATTTAGGGCTCTCACAGTTTCCCACAGTTAGAAAACCCCAGTTACATCTCTTTCACAGGTACACAGGAGTACTCACGTAGGTTGTTAGCCCTCTTGAAGACTATGGCAGCCTTTCTTGGAGCTTTTCCAAGAACCATGGACACATCTGGAGGCGGGCAGACAAATTTGACAGGTCGTCACTAATTTTCATGCAAGTTTTTTTAGGGTTTTGGGCAAAAAGGAGGGTAGCACAGTTAGAGAAGGCCAAAAACTCAGTTACTTTTCAAGAAGACCTTCTCTCGCCTCCTTCCTCTAAGCTGCAATGGAAGCTCCAGCCCAAGAACCTCAGGAATCTTGTTTTCCCCCCTCTTCCTTAGCAAGAAGGGCTTGTCCCAATGCTTTCCCCTCAGCTAAAGCAGCATATTGAGCAGCAACAACCCTGATCTACCCTGCTTGTAGCCCCCATGAGCATTAGAGGCAACCTTCTTGGGCAACATTAGAGGCCTCCTCAGCTCTTGGACTCCCTTTTTCACTTCAAGAAATCCTGGTCTGGTGCAATCCATGGCAGCCATGGAACCTTGGCATCAAGCTCAGAAATCTTGAAGATTTTGGTCTTTTCTTGGTCCCCGAGAGTCCCTCTTCAAGCCTAGCTCAAGATTTCAGCCATCAAGAAGCACGGGAATAAGATTACAAGCAAGATTTGAAGGCATGCACTTGTGGGAAGCCATGGCTATGGGAGTAGAACTTCAATTTCAGTAAGAACTCTTCATGGGAAGGTCCTGAGCCATCCTGCCCCAAGCTTGACTTCACCCTTTCTTGACGGAGCACAACCATTTTGGAGCTATGGAGCATGCAGGATCAAAGCGGAGCTCTCATGAAGGACTGAGGTAGCATTAGTGGCTGCCTTCTCCTCCAAAAGACTCAAGGTAACCGATTCTTGGCTCTCATTCTCTCCGTTTAAGCCTCTTGTTGAATCCCATCCACTTGTTTGAGAGAATGTATGAGTCTAAGTAGATAATAGGAGTCCCAGACATTGAATGCATGCTGAGTATTAATCCCAGTCATTTCCCTTTGATCCTATAGTACTGAAATAGATTTTACTCATGTTGAAGCTTCATTGTGATTATATTTTTGCTTATCCATAACCCATTTGGCTTCTTGTGAATTGGCTGAGCCAAGAAGTGATAAAAAAATCCATTGTATAAGGGTGAGTAGGCAGTGAGTCACTGCCGGTAAGCTCTCTATCCCTATTCCCCATTCCAATTCCATGCACTTCATGAAAAGCCCAAATTTTTTATTCTTGAAATGCATCTCATGCTGGGTGTTTAATTAATAAATTTCTGCCATGTATATTTCGAGTGAGAAAAAGCCCGATGCCAGGCGAGGTAGCAAGACAAAAGAGGGGTGACCTCCCCTTGCCATCAAAGACCCTGAAGGGGTGCACAACCCGGCCCGAGGGGGACTTTGCCCACCTCCCGATGATCCGGAGCCCAAGAATTATTACAGGTGCAGGTACATTTGATGGAATATCCCAAATCCTGATCATTTGAGTCTACAAGCCCCTACATGCATTGATAATGTCATGAACCACTTGGTAATGTATGGTGGATGCAATGCAAGAAGGATAGGGTATGCAGTTATGGAAATGGTCTCAAAAATAAACTATAGATGCAAAGGATGTATGGCTTTATGTGGCATTGAGAGCCACCGTTGAGGCCCTGGATGTCTAGGATAAGACCCTCACCATTGGGATAAGGTATGCTCCTTGAGGGAGTCTTTGCAGGGTATTGCAGACAGCTAGTCCTACACAATCAGCCCACAAAAGTTGATTACAGAAAAGACTTTTTATGCAATTGAGCATGGGCTCTATATCTTGATTCGAAGAGGGCATCCTCCCCTTCGATCTGAACTAAAAATCTCCCCATTCTGCCTTACGGTTTGGGAGATACACTCAGTTTTGTGCTCAGAGGTACTGTGGGACAGGTAGCAGTCCTACACAGTCAGCCCACAAAAGTTGATTATAGAAAAGCCTTCTTGTGTGACTGAGCACAAGCTCTATAGCTTCATTCAAAGAGGGCATCCTCCCCTACGATTTGAACTAAAAATCTCCCCATTCTGCCCTACGGTTTGGGAGATACACTCAGTTTTGTGCCTAGAGGTACTGTGGGACAGGCAACAGTCCTACACAGTCAGCCCACAAAAAGTGATTATAGAAAAGCCCTGATCATTTACTATCAGAGATATTTACATAGCCTCGTAGAGGGGATCGATGGCTTTCATTTGAATCAAAAAGTTTGGCGAGATCAGAGCTTGCTAGCTCAAGATATCGTCATTTTTGTAACAAGGGGTCTGGTGGACTACACTTGGGATGGCAGGCCACAAAGGTAAAGCAAAGGCCTAGGAGGAATTTCAGCGTGAAATAAGGGACTCCCGTGCCTCAATGAACGATCCTAGCTCAGCCCAAGAGTATCGTGAAGACATGTTTGAAGAGGGTGCCCCCGAGATAGACCACTTATCTCTAGAGGCTCAACCAAACCTTATGCCAACACGAGACCCATCATGGACTTACTCATAGAGTGCATGGGCACCCTCATCCCTGCCTTTGCCCCCCCTCCCCGAATCGACCCAAGGAGTATGTCCCTCCTCGTGAGGCTAACCGCCCTCCCCCCTTGGAGACCGGGCGTAGCCCACAAGGTCTCGGTGGTACCCATGGCATTCCCCATAGCACTTATGAGACGGGTGAGCCCTCTACTCGACATGATGAGCCCCTCCTTCCCTCCACCGTTACGAATCCTTCAAGCCCATCCTTGGCACCCCAAATCCCCCGTAATGGAAGCTACTTACACACTCAAGGGAATGGCTCCAATGCAAATCTTGGGCAGCATGGAATGCACGCAGTGCATGGGCAGCATGCATATGGCAATGGGCAGCATGCACATGGCAATGGGCAGCATGCATATGGCAAGGGGCATCATGCATATGGTAATGGGCAGCATGGACATTTTGGACAGCAAGGTCCTAATGGGCAATTTGGTCCTCATGTAATGCACGGGCAGCATGGCCCCCATGTAAATTTTGGACAGCCGGGGATTGGACAGCAAAGCATGTATGGGTAGCATGTAGCACATGGCATTCATGGGCAGCAAGGCCCAAATGAGCTGTGTGATAAGATTGTGTTTACTAAATTCAATAGGCAATCCTCATCCCTAGCTGAACTAGAGGAACGGACCTCTAAATTGGAAGCCTGTTTTCTCATCTACCCCTATAACAATGAGGCAAAGATCATTTTTGCCTCCCTTCATTTAGAAGGTTTTGCCGACACATGGTGGAGATTCATTCAAAGAGAAAATCAACAGTTTCGTGATTGGGAAGAGTTCAAGATGCATATGATCCAAGTTTTTGTCTCCTCGGTGGAAAAAGAACGCTTGGCTAGGCAATGGTATTAGTTTGATCAGCGAAATCTCACCGTGAGGGAGTACACCAACCAATTTATGAACCTATCCATGTATGTTGAGGCAGTTAGTGATGAGGCCAAATTGCATAATTACATCTATGGGCTAGATGCACATCTCTCAGCTGATGTAATGGCTCAAAAGCCAGCCACTTTGTTTGCAGCCATAGAATTGGCCGAATGCTATGGTCAAAAATACCGCCGCAATGATGGCATGTAGCCCATTGCAGGATAGCAAAGATACCCTATCAGGCAACCCCCATATGCTAATAATTATCGTAGCAACAATGCAGGGAATGGCAGCCCCAAAATTCCTACTTACCCCACTTTTAATGCTGAGAGGAAATATGGTGGTTTTGGGACAGCACCACCCTCCAAAAGTGACCCAAAGTATGCTGAAAATAAGACAAGAAATGGCCTCAGCCCTAACGGTTAAAAATTCATTCCTCCTGAAGTTGTCAAGGATAGAAAAGCCAAAGTCTTGTGCTTTAAATGCGGGGATAAGTACATGACTGATCATGCATCCAAATGGCCCTTTAAGAACGTCATTGTCAAGTTTAATAGCATGTATGTGCTAACTCTCCAATGACGATACTTGTTGAAAATGCCAAATATGAGGAGGATCTTGATACCGATCAGTTTTATGACTCACCGGACGGGTTCCCTTTTGCCCCCGGTGGCTGCCCCATTGATGACGTGCTTGGGAATGACCCTTGGCACCCCTCATTCACCACTATATCAGCTTGCTCGATCTCCATGGATGCATGGACGGGCTCTAGGAGTCGGAACACCCTACAGGTGCATAGTAACATGGATGGCAAGAGTGTATAGATCCTCATAGATAGTGGCAGCACACACAGAGTTGTGAATAAATCGACTCTTGGCCATTTGACATGTGCTCCCACTAAATTATAGCAACCTCTTCGGGTTTAAGTGGCCAATGGAAATGAGGAAGTGAGCTCCCATGTATGCACACAAGTGTCTCTTATACTGGCTGAAAATTACACAGCAAAGGTGGACTTAATTACCCTTGATATGGGCCCCGTGGATGTTGTTTTGGGATGTGATTGGCTTCAACAGTTGGGAAAAATCTCTATGGACTTCTCTTAGTTGTATATGGAGTTTGT
Source organism: Lygodium microphyllum (assembly GCF_053477565.2). Taxonomy (NCBI): domain Eukaryota; kingdom Viridiplantae; phylum Streptophyta; class Polypodiopsida; order Schizaeales; family Lygodiaceae; genus Lygodium; species Lygodium microphyllum. The sequence goes on from NC_141139.1 coordinate 29,408,692, forward strand.
AATGCATGGGCAGCTTGTACACTTGGAGGAAATCAAAGAAAATGCAGATTTTCAGCTTATAACAGCAAGACAACTCAAAAAGAATTCAAGAAACGCTCCCAAATCTTTGTCTTGCATTTGCATAAGGATAATGTTGACCAACACACCTTGGGGAAGCAAAATGCAGCACTAAAAGTGCTTTTGGCTGAATATGAGGACCTATTTTAGCCCCCCACTACCCTTCCCCCTCAGAGATTGGTGGATCACCCGATTGACTTGGAGCCCCATGCCAAGCCCATCAATAAACCCCCATATCGACTCTCTAAATGTGAAAGAGAGGAAGTAGCAAAGCAAGTTAAGGAGCTCACTGAGATGGCATTCATAGAGCCTAGCTCTTCCCCTTATGCCTCCCTGGCTCTATTGGTTAAGAAAAAGGATAGATCTTTCCAGTTGTGCATTGACTACCGTGATCTCAATAAGATCATCGTAAAAAATAAATACCCCATCCCTCAAATGGATGACTTGCTTGATGAACTCAAGGGAGCATGCTACTTCCGGTTACCACCAAATTCTAATGAGGGTGGGTGATGAAGTCAAAATAGCCTTTCGGACTGATCGTGGCTTGTACCATTTCCTTGTCATGCCATTTGAGCTCACTAATGCACCCGCCACATTTCAGAGCTTAATGAACAAATTATTGCAGCCATGGCTTTTCCAGTTTGTATTGGTATTCTTTGATGATATACTCATTTACAACAAGTCACTGCATGAGCATTTGAAGCATGTCACACAAATTTTTGATGTACTGAGAGAGTACTGGCTATTTGCCAAAGAAAGCAAGTGTGTCTTCATGCAAATAGAGGTTGAGTACTCATGACACATTGTTAATGAAAAAGGCATCCAAGCTTATCCTAAGAAAGTGCAATGTGTCCGGGAGTGGCCCACCCCCATTACCACTACCTCCTTGCATGGTTTTCTTGGCCTCTCCTCTTTTTATCGGAGATTTATTCACCATTATGCCACAATTGCAGCCCCATTAACAGACAAGCTAAAAAAAGAGGCTTTCCTATGGGATGAATTGGCTGACCGCAGTTTTCAGCAGCAACTGAAAGACTTGCTCACTTCAGCCCCCATCCTCGTATGTCCCGAATTTTCAAAGGATTTTACCATCCAATGTGATGCTAGTGGACGGGGTATTAGTGCAGTCTTGCTGCAAGAACACGGGACAATAGCATTTGAGAGCTGAAAATTGGATGATAAAGAGAGAGAGTTACATGTCTATGATCAAGAGATGTTGGCAGTCATTTATGCTATCAAAAAGTGGCATCATTACTTGTATGGCAGCAGATTTAAGATGAAAAGTGACCACCGTGTGCTCAAATACTTCTTGACTCAGTCCAACCTCACTCCCAAACAATGTAGATGGGTGGCTACGCTACAAAACTATGACTTTGAGATTACCCACACCCATGGCAAGGACAATGTAGTGGCTGATACACTCTCTCGCATGTGGGCATGCAAGGTTTCATCCATCACTAAACTCCACCATGATTGGATTGAAGAGCTCCAAGAGACATACATGCTTGATGCTGAATTCAACCCTCTTTTCTAGAAATTACAACAAGGTGTCATGGATGACAATTCCCAATATCAGCTCCACAATGGCATCATTTGGATCCATGGCCGTATTGTGATTCCCCATGCCTCTCCCTTCACCCAAAGGATCCTTCAAGAGATGCATTCTTCACCGATTTGCTGGCCACTTAGGGGTCTTCAAAACATATGACCGAGTTTCAAAAAGCTTCCATTGGAAAGGCCTATGGCGGGATGTTAAAGACTTTGTGTCTAGATGTGTGCCTTGCCAATAAAATAAAGATAGCACTCTTAAACCGGGTGGATTGTTGCAGCCTTTACCTATCCCTGAAGGAAAATGGACCCACATTACCATGGATTTCATCACTAGTTTACCTACAACCAAGAAGGGTTGGGATAGCATATATGTGGTAGTTGACCGACTCACTAAAGCAGCCCATTTCATCCCTACAAAATCCCAGTTTACAGCATCCCAAGTTGCCACTCAGTTTATGGAGCATATTTTTAAGTTGCATGGCTTACCCCAAGTCATATTACATGACCGGGACACAATTTTTATGAGTCAATTTTGGCAGACAATTTTCAGCTCCATGGGGACCAAATTGGCTCCATCCATAGTCTATCATCCCCAAACGGCAGATCGAGAGAGAATAAGTGGCTTGAAACTTATTTGCGATATTTTTGTCATGATGTGCAAAATTCTCGGGACGTATGGCTGCACTTGGGCTGAATTTTCTTACAACAACTCCACTCATTCGAGTATTGGAGTCTCTCCCTTCGAAGCATTGTATGGTTATCGGGTGCCCCTTCCTACCATGATCTTCAATGAAAAGCTCAACCCCCTTGGAAAAGAAGAGTTGGACTACACGCAAGCTCTACTTCAACAATGCAAGGTAAACCTCAAAAAGGCTCAAGAGCACATGAAGCTCTATGCTGATGCAAAAAGAAGACCCCTTGACTTTCAAGAGGGTGAATTGGTACTCCTCAAGGTCCCCAAGTCCGTTATGCCACACTAAAGGACGATTCTTGCAACAAGTTGGCACACCGTTACTATGGGCCCTACAAAATCATTAAGAAGGTCAAGGACTTGGCTTACCGTCTCCAACTCCCTCCCACGACTAAGATCTATGATGTCTTCCATGTGAGCCAATTGAAACCTTTCATTGGCACTCCCAAAGATCATGTAGAGGAGCTACCACCCATAGATGAGGAGGGCCTTATTCAATACATTCTTGAAGCGGTCATTTGGCAACGTGAAAAGCAACTCCGCACCCATTCCATACATGAATACCTGATCAAATGGCAAGGCCTACCAATAGAGGAAGACTCTTGGTGCCCAACATCTATATTGGATGAATTTCCACACCTCAAGGAGGCCGTATTGGCTGGAACTTAACCATGACACCTGTTTTGGGCTGCAGTCTGCATTTAGACAGCCATCTGTTTTGTATCACTTTTGGTCCTGGTCCATTTTCAGCCCCATCCTCCATACATGGGCTGAAAGTACACCTCGAGGGCTCCGTTCCAACACCTTACTTGCCCCGATCGGAGTTCCCTAGTGGAAGTTATGGCTGTTTTTCTCTAGCCATACCATCTGGGACAGCACACTAGTAATTCTTGGACAGCCCTTTATTTTGTAACAATTTTGGTCCTGACCTGATTGCAGCCCTGCCCCACCCACATGGGCTGAAAGTACATCTCATGGGCTCCGTAATGACACCTCAACTATCCCATTTGGAGTTTCCCACACAAAGTTATGGCTGATTTCCTACAACACACCCTTATAGTCCATGACTACATCCCTTGTTTTTTAGGACAAAAACTTTATGAGACAGATGGTTTGTAATGAACGGGGATCACAAGAACATGGCATGGAAACATACCAGTCACACTGACTGTATATAAGGTGTAAGAGGGTATTTTGAGACATCACAGAAATTATCAAGAAACTCTCTTTTCACCTTCTCAAGCTTCCATGGCTTCTTCTTCTTCTTCTTTCTCTTCTTCTTCCTTTCTCCCTCTTTCTCTCTCTTCTTCCTGCCTTTCTCTCTCCTCTCCCTCTTCCTCTATAGTCCTTCTCTCTCTCCTTTCCCTTAGTTAGGGCAGTTAGGTCTCTTTCATTACACTTGATTGGTCAAATGTAAGTTCTGCTTTCGATGGATGTGATGGAAGCAACCATTTTGTTGGTACTGATTGCTTTGACTTATCAAAACACACAGATGTGTCTAAGGTTTTGTTGTTGTCAGGAGAGATGGCAATGGGTTCATTTGTGGGTGTGGTCTCAATCTTCTCGGCTTCTACAACCACTTGCAACCAATTGTCGTTGCTTTTGTTGTTTTCTCCTCTTTTTCTTGGGCAATTGAGGTGTATCCTTTAAAGACTCAAGACCCTGTACTAGGTCAGCCACCGTTGATGTGCTTGGTTGGCCTCAACATTCTCTTTCTCTGGTGTGTCCTCATGGGACATAGCAAACAATGGCTTGCTGAATAACCTTGGTAGGTTGTGAGAGTACAACTCCCTCTCTTTTGGGAGAGTCTAGCTCTTCAGCTAATTCCCCTCTGTTTAGCCCCTCATCTGATATTGCATTGGCAGTTACTTTTGGTCACAAGCATTTACTCTAAAATCTTGTCCTTACCCATTGGAACATGCCTCCATTGCTTCTTATCAGTCCGAGTGTTATGTTTAGAGCTATTTTTCTCTTGCTCTAGAGGTTTGGGTGACTCTAGCGTAGAACCAAGAGATGGTTTCAGGTTCCTATCATGTAGGCTTGGATAAAACCAATTGAAGAAGTCAAGGTTGTATTGATGGGAAGCATAGAGTTCTAGGATTTCAGGGACTTGAGTGAGGTAGAAGACATATGTACGAACATCAAGTATCGTGCTCCCTACTCCTAGCCTACTAGCCATGTGTAGATCTTCTTCTAGAAGGAATTTATTGTATAAGTGATGTTTTTGGATAGTGGCAGAAAGCTGGATATCGTGGACCATTGGCAACACTCTTAGTGAGATCGGGGCAATGTACGTGGAATCATGTATTGATGTCCAAAGGGATTTCTTTGCTTAGCAAGTGTCATTAGTCGATGGCCAATTTTGGCTACCAATTTGGTTGGAGTACCATTTTTGCACCAATTGCCTTATCCTTTCCCTTTTCATTTGATTACTTCAAGCTTTTCCTTGTTTGTCTCACATTGAGCAATATAGAGTGAGGGTATCAACCGTAGTTCTCTAGTTGTGGCCTTTGGGATGTCCTTTATGACTTCCTTAGCAACAACTACATAGCGGGAGCAAACATGTTGTTGCCTCATTCCAAGTCAGGGGTTTGGCTATGAGCTTTGTGTGCTTTGGTGTTGGCCTTCTGATGTCCACATGGACATACGCATGTGTGATGGCTGTTAGCTTGTGATCAAGCTTCATCAGGCACTTTATCTCTGATTCATTAGTGAGATGCGCCATCTCCTTGGCAAAATCTTTGAGAGATTTCTCCTCAATCCTAGGGTTTAGGTGCTTTGGAAGTGCTGGAGGTGTCAAGGATGTTGGTTGTGACACCTCTTTTGCATGTGATTTACTAAGGACATGTTGCGCAAGGGGCGTTGTCATGGCCAAAGGCTGTGAATGACTGCTGTGATTCCTGATTGGAAGTAGTAGCAACTAGTTCAATGGACTGGCTACTGTTGGTAGACTGCGGTGTCAAGTCCTTAGGCAGATCAGAAGTGGTCGTGTCTTTTGTTGCCCTTTGAGCATTCACTTGTGGTGCAGATCGATGAGCTAGTCATGGTGGATTGCACAAGCATATCCTTAGGTTGAGAATTAGGGGAGGTGTCATGTTTCGCATCTTGGACATTTGGAATCTTAGATGGAGATAGAGATTGGGATTGAGCAGCTACACTTGACAACTTTTGTTGTGCTTCCTATGTCCGTTTTGGGAAAGAGGGTGTAGGAGATTTGGGACTCCTAGGTGGACTTGGCACTAGCGATAAGATTTGCTCGTGGGCTGTTAGAAAATTTGGCCATTTGGTTCATTGAGCAATCAATCTAATTATGAGCAACGTTGTGCCTGTGGTGCTCATTATCCTTATGGGAAGCCAAAGATCCCTTGGGCACTAGTGGTCTTTGTGCACACTCGACGATTACATCTGATATCCAGTTGTTAAGCGCGCTAGGCTGAGGATCTACCTTTCGAAAAGTCATGTTTGGTTTCTTGATTTCAATCGTGAGGGGCTTAGTCACTCCAATGTTTTTGACTTGAGACTTGGATTTTCATTTAGATTTCCTCCTGCACTTCTTGCTTTTGATACGACCTAGCCTTCAACTGACAGAGTAGTTTAGCAAGGGGTTTTGGTACCCAAATCCATCAGTCACCTATGTAATACCCTTAAGCACATAGCAATATTTTGGATATCCATCATGGCATTGTGATGGCTCTCCCATTGATACCTTCGTCTATAAGGCTTGGGCTTCTTTTGTGGTCTTCTACAATATTTGCAAGTCCAAAGCCTATCCTTAGCATTGTCTCCTGACCTTCTTGTTTCAAGCATGGCCTTGCTCACTGGTTCTCTCTATTCAATATGCATTTGTATCAACTCTTTCAACAAGTCCTTGCTCTCATTATGAGACTCGCCTGGGTATGTCAGAATGTTCCTTGTCTTTTCCTTGAGGTTTGATGAGGTCACCCTTACTAAAGGTTTTGATTATCCTCACACTCGGTAGTGTCAAGCTTATTCTTTGTGTTACATAATTGGCCTCACACTTCATTGCCCTTTTGAAGGGTCTTCCTAGGAGGGTTTCCTTTCCACAATTAGCACTATTTGGAGGAACATGGAATAGGATAGGAAAGCTTTCAGTTTCAATAGTTACAAGGATTTTGCACTTCTCTATAAATGCTTGTACTCGGGTGTTTCCCATAAGGATTAAGAGTTGTATTAGTTGGTGTGAGCCCTAGTTGGCCTAGTCAAGTCCATGCTTCATAGGTCAAAATATTGAAATCTACTCCTTCATCAATGAGAGCATCAACACTATGCTCTATTTTTGCAGTGAGTTTGACCCTAAGATAAGCACGAGGAACTATGTCTTCATCTTCCAGGACTTGGCTTATAAATTTAAGCCTTCTGATACATGCCTTTGAGTTCCCAACTGCACAATCAGATGTGGATTCTCCATTGATGTCTTGGGTTGTCTATGCAGTGTCCTTCAAGGTGCATCTATCATTAGGACTATCATGTCTAGTCATCCTCGCAGTTGTAGCTTGATATTGTTGCATTCCACTTTGACTAGATGCAGTCTAAATGCAACACATACATGTTTTTGTGGTATGGTCTTTTTTCTCTTGCTAGCTAGATTGGCCCATTGAGGTTCTGGGGTCTCTGTTTTTCTTTGTTTGGGTATAGTCTTTTGGTTGTTTTTTTGCAAGTGAGAATCTATGCTTGTGTAGAGCCATTACTACACTAGGATCTAATTTGGAGGACCTGTCACGATACACATTTTCTCTCCAACCTACTTGGGGAAGGTGCGAAGGGGGCTATGGGAGTCTGGTGGGGACAACCCCTCTCGGCCCGCATGGCTATTATGCTAAACACCATGCACGACTTAAAGAACCGTTCGTAGCCAAGTTTTGAACTACTTGCTCTAGATTTTAGCCCAGTGATAAATTTATGATGTGCTTTTGGCTCTATACAGTCTTTGGGTCAGTTTCAAGGGTTAGATGTGTCAAATTTGTATTCTGTTCACCTGTCCAATTTTGATTTATGTCCAACTCTCAAAGGTCAGATTGTCATAGTTGGACGGTCGTGATTGTGAGTGGTTTGACAAAGGTGGGTAGATCACCATCCCAGGGTGGGTCTGCGAGACTAAGGTGGGTGGGTCTGTAACGTGTCTGAACCTTGACACGTTTTAGTAGTCCATTGGAAGTCTGATCTAAAAGATGTTGCCTAGAACTCCTATGGAATGTCATAGGATTTGTTGGTTAAAGACTTCCAAGTCTACTCCACAACAAAACGTATCAGCCAACCCTATGAGGATCAACCTGAATCTTATTGAGTTTCTAATGGTCAAGGCATTCCATAGGATCTCCTTTGCACAGAGCATCTAAACCAAAGTAGATTCATATCGTACTTGGTTCAAAGAGAATAGGAAATGAGAGAGATGCATCGCTCGACCTCTCTACCTGTATAGGTAAAGTCCCATTCTAGTCCCCTAAAATGATTTGAGCTAGTGTTCTACCCTACATTAGCTAAGGTCAATACGTCATCGTGGTTTGAATGTTGAGAAGCCTCCCAGTTCTTTGGGACCACCCTACCATAGGACAAACTCACGAGGGTTCCGCCCACTCGCTTCCCTTGATAGCTTTAGTTTTCTACTTACCTAAGGTACATTAGTGGTAACACATTCAAGTAGCTTCCTTAGTTAACCCACTAACACGAAAATAGTTCAGGTGAATTTCTTGAAAAGTAAACTTAATATTAAAATTTTCAATTGAGATACAAATCCCATCCATAGGACGATTCCCGCAATTCATAAGGATGCGCCTTATTATTCCCCAAGTTTCCACCCTTGCACTAGTAACAATGCCTCGAGAATCCATCTCGAGTCATGTAGACCGTTTGAGTAGGACTTGGAGGTAGGGGATTTGTAACCAAATCACCCCCTAGTATCCAAGTGTCCTCCTACAATCAAACTAATCCACAAAGAGACCTATTGTGGAGGGTTTGGTCCACATTCCCGTCACGGTTAATTTGAACCCCCTTGGATAGGGTTGGTGGCCAGATGGGGATGGTTTGGCATACCCCTCCAAGAATTCAACCTGATTCTTTATACAAGATTCTTATGAGAGCTTTGGACAAAAAATCCTTTCACAAACTGTGCTCCTAAAATTGCAAGCACAAGCAATACTGTGGGCGGGTACTCGAAACACCTGCTAAGGTGGAGTTCCTTTTTTAACCCTTAGCATTCAACCTTTGGTTTTTCTTGCCCTTGATGTCAACTGCAATGTGCACTGTGGGGTACGGAATATCCTTGTTTCATCCCTCATTATTATGCAATAAGAATGAGAATTTATGAAATTGGTCTTACATCCAATTAGCAACACCCATTAGTTTTTGGATGGTAAAATTTCTTAGTATTTGTAGCTCATGGCTTGGGTTTTCAGCAAAATCTTAGATAATCTAATCTAAGATCTTCAAGGACCATTTGAGGGTGGCTCCACCCTCTTGAGAATCCATTATGAATTTTAGTTCCCCTCTAGCTTCTGTTGTATCGCATTTCGATCTATCTTGTGGCTGAATTCTTAGTTTGTTACCGTCAAAAGGATGACCTAACAAATTTTCCTCTTACAAACTAGCTTTAGTACAAATTATGATAAAGACCACATTCTATGCGCATTACAATCAAAATTATGTCTATGATATCAAGAGAATCAGGATGCAAGATTTAACACCATTGAGAGAAAATGCTTTCTATTTAATGTGTATTCCTTCATGCTTAATATGGAGATACAAGCTATCTTTTCTAAACATGCCTTGAGATGCCATTCCTTACAATAAATCAATTCTAGAATTTTTCTAAGGATGCATCTTTCAACCAAAAGGTATTGGCACAAACACGTAAGAGTGCAACTTTATGAGTTAAAGACGAAGATTTCTATCTCTTCCTATGAGTTACTTAATACATATATCTGCTCTTTCTTTGCATATTTATGCAAGCATTGTTAGTTGTGTGATTTTATGAGTGATGACCTATGAATTATAGGTAGCTCTTCTACAGAAGTAATTCTGATTTCATGCACCAATTTATTCAATTCATGCAATAAAACATGATCATTTCAATAGACTATTTCAATGTAAGATCATTTCAATGCAAGAAAGTGTGATCTTTCGTAAATCGAATCTTTTTTTTCCTTTATTTTCTATTTGCTATATAGGAAATATTATTGATAGCACCTAGTTATTCAAGGATGTATTATCTACACCCGAACCCAAGTTGTTGTTTGTTGTACCGCCTTGATCAATAACTCCGTTGGTGTTTATGGGATTTCCATCAGCATGAGGAATCTTCACTTGGGGGCCATCCTAGGATATATTTCCTGCTAATGACAAAGTCACAAACAATCTCTGATCAAGATAACTTGAATCCACTCCTTGCGCATGTGTCCTTGGTAGATGGCTTGCTCCTTACGAAAGATAGTGTGTGGGAACCCCTCTCAAGGGGGGGGGCTGGAAACTTCTAGAAGTTTCTTCTCTCTTTCTTTCTCTCTCTCTCTCTCTTTGCACAGCTCAACAGGGGGTGGGCAGGGTATCCTTTCACCCGAGGGAGGGGTCTTTATAGGGAGAGGAGGAGTGGTATGGGGGGTGACGGTGGCCTTCTCCCAACCCTCCACTTGCATGGCGGTGGCCAATTTCGGGCTACCCAGGTGGAGGGGTTGGGGGAGGGATAGTGGGGGAGGGGGAGGAAGGTGGGACACGTGTGCCCCTCCTCCCACATCGTCATCTTCTGCTTCCCCTCCCTCCCACCAATTGTGGCGGTGCCGATAGGGGGGTTCCTATGGAACACACAAAAAAGGGGATTTATTACATCCTTCTTCCCCTTAAGGGATCGAGATGTCCTCATCTTGAAAGGAATTAGGAGTATTTTTGGTTGAGAGTACTCTCATCAATCCATGCGACATGTTCTTCTAAATAGTCCTTCCACGGATGAGGTACTCTCTGAGAGTTTTACTCCTCAATCACTTCTCCTAAATGTCTAGGATTCTATTTGGCCTAAGCTCAAGGACTCCTTGACTCGACATTATAACTTGTTGATCATTGAGTACATGGCTAGGATTGGATACGTATTTCTTTAGTAGGCTAACATGGAATCCATCAAAGTAGTAGCTTCAGTCATCTATTTATGAATGTCATTGAAGGTAGCTTTTTCAAATGCCAAGTCCTCCAAAGCTTTGCTCAATCGACTAGTCAGGGAATCAACTTTGTCTTGCAATGAATTATAAACCCCCTTGTAAATAGAATGAAAATAGGAAGTAAGGGAAGTCTCGAATGTAGACTGGACACCATAAATCAACTGGGAAAGTAGAGGTCCCGCGAGCATCATATCTGTAATGAAGAGGGACTCTACTAATCTAGCTGTCCATCCCTTTGAGTAGCAAATAAGTTAGAACAGGATAGGAATGAAGGGAGGAGATTACTAGTAAGAGGAGGGGTAGTGTCCGATAGCATAAGAGGATCTGCAACTAAAACAGACGAGGGACTAGGCATCCCTGTGGTACATCGGCGTTTAATTTGAAAAAACCTAGGAGGAGGCTCATCCTCCATATCTGAATTTGGCTGTAATGGAGGAGGAGATGGAACAAGAGGTGGAGGGGAGGCTGCTTTAGAAGAGGAGCATGATCAGCTTGACACAACACTAGGAGGAGGAGCAATAGTAATAAACTTTTGAAGAAAAACATCATAAGAAACATCACTGCCTTGACCCTTTCTGACTCTTTGAAAATGTTGATCCATCTTTGCCAGCATAAATGCAGTTCAATTAAATTTGGCTCCCTCAATGATCCGAGCATACGTAATGAAAAGCTCCTTATATGGACATTTGGAAGTAGACTTTCCAGACATTAATCTATCTTGGAGGAACTGGCATAGTTGCTTCCATACCAGAGAGGAGATATGAGCAACAAAAACCCCAGAGGTAGTAATGACTTTGTTGGACACCAAAGGGGTAGATGTCTCCTTCTAAAGAGATAAAAGTATCTCTTCAATAATTAATAACTTATTGCACTAGGTACAAAGGAAGCTAAAAAAGACAGACCTAACACTTCACTAATATTGGCAGTTTTGGATAGGCAGAAGCATCAGTCATAGACCAAACCATACTGTTTTTTGTATGACGCCAGGAAAGAGTAGTAGAGCTTGTTGTCCACTGGTGGAAACTTAAGTGCTACAAATGAATAGAGACTAGCACAACGAATATAATCGGCCTCCAAGAGAAGGGAATAGTCGTGCACTGGCAATGGCACATGCTAGATCACAATTGAGGGAGTAGAGGAAGCTGCCATTCAGACTACATCCACACACACACACCAAGAAAAATAGGAAAACTCTTTCAAATTCCAAAAAAGCCATCACTAAGAAAAATATCAGTAAAAAGAAACAGAGGAACAAACATAATCGACTAGACTTTTCCAAGCAATCCACATCCTATGTAAAAAAATTGACAGGACCTACATACTCATGCGATTGAAAGCTTCATGCAATGCATACAGCAAGGCACCTTGAAACCGTGTAATCAAACCATTCAAAAAGAATAAAAACTCAAACACACCGTATCCCAGATATTGACTAGACTCAAAACAGAATCACAAATTCAAACCGTCAAAATAAACTCAGATAAATATGATTGATATCTCTAATTAAGAAATCCCAATCCCCGTAAACATTGGGCGTATACCTAAAGTGTGGTGAAGTGAGCAAGTGATTGCTACCGAATATGAGACAGGGAGAGGAAGAGAGAAAAGGAAATGAGAGAGGGAGAGGAGAGAGAAAAAACATTAAACATAATAAGGAAAGAGAGAAAGAGAGGAAGAGGGTGAGGGAGGGAGAGGAAATGAGAGAGGGACTTGCAAAGGCAAACCATCCCTCAAAAAGTTCTTAGACACTTTTCGCTTATCCCCCGCATAAACCACATGTTTTGTACATCCAGCATGGCGAGCTTGACAACGTGGCATGCGCAAAATAGGTCCATAGATGGAGTTCAACGAAAATTAGCGAATTCATGTGCATGGAGCCACATTGACTCTACCTTCCCAGGCTTTGCCCGAGAGCCAAGGAATCTTTGGCTCGGTCTTGCAATGGATGGCATGAACCCATTCGGTCTGCACTCAACTTCTTACAATGTATGGCCTATAGTCCTTGTCAACTACAATATCCCTCCATGGATTTCTATGAAAAAAGGACATCTCATCCTTAGCTTACTCCTCCCTGGCCGCTACAAAGTCAAAAATATGGATGTGTATCTTCATCCATTAATCGACTAGCTTGAGATTTTGTGGGAAGAGGGGGTCACCGTGCAAGATATGAGCAAGCACGATATTCGACAATCCGCCAATATTCAAGCCATTCTCATGTGGATAACGCATAACTTTCTGGGATTCAGAGAGTGCTCAGGTAAATAGGCTTCCGTTCTCGTTGGTAATATGTGTCATAGCTTGTTCAAGTTTGTATTCACTGGATAGAGGTGTTGGGACAAGTCTGGTTACCTCAGGTTATCATGCATGTCCATTGTGCGGGCCACAATTAGACTTCCAAAGGTCACAAACTATGAAGAAGATGGTATATCAAGGGCACGCCACTTTCTTGCCAGAGGGTCATGAACTCAGGGAAGGTTTTCTTGGACAACCTCCAACACGTATGAATACCCAAAGCTGGTATCACTTGAAAATGGTCCACGCGGAGTCACATCCAAACAGAATGCGATGGTTCTCAGTTTTCTACGAGTTGCCATATTGAACCCACCTACAGATCAACCACTTGTTGGATCCCATGCATATTTTCAAGAACATGGGCAGCTTACTATGGGATCACATCACAGGAAAGAGAGAGACTATAGGGGCATGAATGGATTTGAAAGAGGTAGGCAAGATGGAGGCGCTTTGGCCACAGTTGAGTGCTGATGGTCGTGTGCAGCTACCTCACACTCCTTGGGTTTTTTCCACTAAAGACGAGCGCATTGTGAAGCAAATAGTCAAGTTTATCTGCACTCCGACAGGTATGATGCATTCTCTCAGGTCTGCGTTTTCTAAAGTGACCAATTATCAGGGCTAAAATCCCATGATTGACATAAGATATGTTAGGTTTGTACTACGAATGGATTGTAAGTGGCTTGCACATTTTGCTATTTGGAGTGTAGTCATTGTTCATAATGCTTTCTCATTTGTGGCAGTTTGTACTACCGATCGCGATCACAGGATGCCTTACTCTAGAAATACGCGGGGTCATTTACAGGTTGTCAACTTTAGTGCAATGGATCTCATAGAAGGAGATTAATACATCCTTCATTGAATCTGCGAGGTGGGGAGCAGTGGAGACGGTCTGTCTCTTTGAGAAATACCTACCTACCAGCATGCTCATGATACAAATCCACCTTCTTGTGCACTCTTGTAGATGAAGTGGAGATTGTTGAACCTGTCCATACGCAATGGATGTTCTTCTTGGAGCACTTCATGAAAACCCTAAAAGGCTTTGTGCGACAAGGAGCTCGGCTAGAAGGTAGCATGGCTAAAGGTTATCAAGAATCACGTGGTGGGGAGACTTGCTCGAGATGATGCGCCGAACACATACAAAATGCACAAGGAGAAGCTCACTCAAGAGACAAGAAGAGAGATGGAGGCCAAAAAACATTTTCTTGCTAGTTTCTTCTTCTTCTTCCACACTCTTTACAATGTACACAAAGTATAGATAAGGTACAACATAAAGGAAAGTGGTCTACTAAGTCAAACAATGCATAACCGACTACACTAGTCAACTGGCGCTATAACTATGCGAGCTGTAAATAGGTGTAACAACCTAAATATAATAAGTAATGAGTCAGTGGCCATGTGTGAGTCATAATGACCACCGACGTGCTAAGTGTGGACATGTGGACCCATCTAACCAGGCGGTCCATCATCAATGTCCGCATGTGTTGAGCTTGTCATCTCAACACTCCCCCTCAAGCTCAACTACATCTCTATGACTCCAAGTAAGCTTCGAAACTTTTGAAGCTTCTCTGTACTACCCAATGTCTTCATGAAGATGTCAACTATCTGATCCTATGTGCTGACATACACCAAGTCAATCTCACTTGCTAGTACCTTCTCTCTCACAAAGTGGTAGTGTACCTCAATATGTTTTGTCCTAGCATAGAACACAGGGTTCCTAGCCAACTGTATACTGCTCATGTTGTCACAATAAATGACAACTGGACCTTCCACCTGCACATCCAAATCAACCATTAACTTTTTTAGCCATACTACCTCACATGCTGCAACAGCAGCACCTCTATACTCAACCTCTGTACTCGACAAAGCAACTGTATATTGCTTTTTGCTGCTCCAAGCAACTGGTGCACTACCAAGAGAGAACATGTATCCACTGGTAGATCTTCTATCAGACATACTACCAGCCCAATTTGCATCTGCGTATCCAAACACCTGTACATCTGTACCTGCCTCATAGAAAAGTCCATAATCTAATGTGGACTTCACATATCTCAATATGCATCTAACTGCATCCAAATGTGGCTTTCAAGGTACTTACATAAACTGACTCACAAGACCAACAGCGTAGCTCAAGTCTGACCTTGTAATGGTCATGTAGATCAAACTCCCCACTATCCTCCTGAACATAGTAGGGTCTTCTATCTCATCCCCAACATCAGCACTCAACTTTACATTCTGCTCCAATGGGACTGAAAGTGATTTGCATGCTGTCATACCATACTTGGACAACATATCCAAGCCATACTGTCTTTGGGATAGCCATATACCATCATCACATCTGATCACCTCAATGCCAAGGAAGTACCTTAGCTCACCTAAATCCTTCATCTCAAACTTCTTCTTCAAAAAATCCTTGACTTTAGCAATCCCACTATTTCTATCATCTGTAATAATCAAATCATCCACATAGATGACTATGATGACCAGACCTACATCTCCCTTTCTCACATAAAGTGAGTGATCAAAATCAGAAATATAAAAGACAATATTGACAAGATACTCTCTGATCTTGTCAGACCATGCTCTAGGTGCTTGCTTGAGCCCATAGAGCAAATTCTTCAACCTGCACACATACGTGGGATGCTTTAAATCTTCATAACCTGCTGGCTGATCTATATATACTTCTTTCTGGCAAATCACCATGCAAGAAGGCATTCTTCACATCCATTTGCTGCAACCTCCAACCTTTGGCTGCTGCCAAAGCAATCACACATCTGACAGTTGCCATCCTAGCAACTGGACTGAAGGTTTCTTCATAATCTATGCCATATGTCTGGGCATAGTCTTTTGCAACTAGCCTAGCTTTGTATCTACTAATAGAACCATCTGTGTTGTGCTTAATCTTATAAACCCACTTACATCCAATAGCTTTCTTGCCCTTCGGCAATGATACTAGATCCCAAGTCTTATTGGCTTCTAATGCAGCCATCTCCTCATCCATTGCTGCATCCCAATGAGCATGACCAACAACCTCCTCAAAACATATGGGCTCAACATCCTCAAC
Source organism: Lygodium microphyllum (assembly GCF_053477565.2). Classification (NCBI taxonomy): domain Eukaryota; kingdom Viridiplantae; phylum Streptophyta; class Polypodiopsida; order Schizaeales; family Lygodiaceae; genus Lygodium; species Lygodium microphyllum. The sequence continues at coordinate 29,424,503 of NC_141139.1, forward strand.
TAGTTTCACCATATAAGCATAATGGTGAGTTGCATAACCTTCAAAACCAAATCTTTTAACAGGGTATCTGACCCTGCTAGATCTGCGTATCACCGGATCACTCAATGGAGCCTTTACATTACTATGAGCTCTCTGTATACCTGGTGTCCTGACAGAAGGAATAACAAGCTCATTATCCAAGCTCTCTGAGCCACTGGAGTCTCCATCAAGAATTGCATCAATGCCATCTGCCACTTTATTCTTTCGTTTGTCTTTATCTGTAGTGCTACTAGATGCACCTAAAGATGTAGAGGTACTCCTTAGTCTCCCAGACCAAGGACTACAAGATGATGTCTCTGGTCCATTAAGAGTCCGTGATTCTTGCTTTTCAGCCTACACATGAGTGTCATGATCATCATCATCATCCAATGCATCACCACTAGATGCATACCAACTACTCATTTCATCAAAGATGACATCCCTGCTCACTCTGAACTTACATGTGACAGGGTTATAACAGCGATACCCTTTCTGTTCTAAAGAGTATCCAATAAAGACACACTTTTCAGCCTTTGGATCCAATTTCTTCCGCAACTCATCTAGCACATGAGCATACACAATGCAGCCAAACACTTTTAAGTGTGAGACATCAGGCTTCTTACCTGTAAAACATTCTTCGGGTGTCATACCATGAACTGCAGATGTGGGAGTTCTATTCGTAATATAAATAGCAGTATAAACAGCCTCAAACAAAAAATGCTTAGGCATATTCTTTTCAGCCACATCAAGGCACATGCAACTTCTGCAATATGCCTGTTTTTCCTTTCTGCAACCCCATTTTGCTGTGGGGTATACCTGCATGTGAACTGTCTCTTTATCCCATGAGACCTTAGAAAATCACTGAACTCATTTAAGAGGTACTCTTCCCCTCCATCTAACCTCAAGCACTTTACTTTCAAGCCTGTTTCTCTTTCAACTACAGCCTTGAAAGTTCTAAAGTGCTCAAATGCTTCACTCTTTTCCTTCATAAAATATACCCATAGCTTTCCAGAACAATCATCAATGAATGTGATAGAGTATGAACTGCCTCTAAGAGATACATTTTGTGTAGGCCCCCAAATGTCTGTATGCACAACATCAAGGATATTTCTTTTTACATCTCTGTCATGTGAAAAGGGTTGTCTTGTCTGCTTACCAAACTGACATGCTTCATATACCTTATGAAATTTTACAACTCTAAATGTAGGCAAACCTGTAACCAACCCTTTGGACTGCATTAATTTCAGTCTTTGTACATTTGCATGTCCAATGCGTTTGTGCCAAATTTCAATATCTGCAACAACACCTTTTCCTTTAGCATACATAGCAGCATTCGTAGTAGGAATTCTAGCATCCAGAGTAAACATACGTCCAACTCTACTTCCCTTTGCTACCAACCTGCACTTGTCCTTGAAGTCTTCTACAAAGCAGCCCTTTGCATTAAATTTGACTTGCAGCCCTTGCTCTACCATTTGACCGACTAACACCAAGTTCTTTGTAATAGATGGCACATGTAATACATTTGAAAGACTCTTTGTCTTACCATCATGCAAGGACAAGGGAACTTTTCCAATGTGTGAAATTAGGTGGCATGAATCATCACCCATCTGCACATAACCTGCATTTTACAAATCCTACATCTCTCCAAACCATTCTGCATGGCTGGTCATGTGATTAGATGCACCTGAATCAACATACCAAACATCATCATGTGTTCTCTTTCCTGTAACAGTATTCAGCATATGCTACATAACAAACAGACGTTCATTTTTATCTTCATTCTATCTTGAAGATGATGCATAGTTTCCTTGCTGCAACTTACCACTGCGGATATCATCTTTCTTAGCATAGCATTAGGCTGCAATATGACCTGTTTTGCCACAGTAGTGGCACACAATACCAAAGTTGTTAGAACCTCTGTTCTGCCATCCACCTCTTCCTCTAAAGCTCCCCCTGCCTCTAAAGTTACCACAACCTCTTGAAACCAGCATATCGCCAAATTGCTGATTCAATCTGTTTTGCTAGTTGTCACTACCATGTCCTGTACCACGGCCTTTTGAAGAGAACCTACCACATCCCCTTCCTGAACTGGAGTAGAAAGCTTGGACCTGTTCACCACTTTTTTCAGATGTCTCACTCTACATGTTGATCTCTTCAGTGATCATAAGGGAGACCAACTCATCGAAATCTGGAAATGGCTTTCTAACATATACGGAAGTTACAAAAGACTTCCAAGCCTTTTCATTGTTAAGTCCACCCAAGGTAGACGACACCAAATCATCATCATCGGGCATTGCATCAATCGATGCCAAGGCATCTGCAATGCTTCTTACCTTCAGTGCATACTCATTGATAGACATCTTCCCTTTCTTCAATGTATTCAACTCTTGCTTGAGTTGAATCTTTCGTGCCTTTGTATTTACAGAAAACATACTTTCAAGTATGGTCCAAGCTGCATATGAATTCTCTGCATTTCTAATGTGTCCCAACATATTATTGTCAATTACTGCTGACAACCAATACATGACCTTTTTATCTTTTTCATTCCATTCCTTCCGTGCCTTTGTCTCTTCTGCAGTTGGAGGATCACTCACCTCCAGCTCCTTTTCTTCACCTGAAACAAACTCATAGAGGCCTTTTCCAATAAGGAAGTTTGTGACACGGAACTTCCATGAAGGGTAGTTGTTCTTGTCGAGCTTCTCAATGATGGGGCTTACACTATTCTCTACCATTATCACAAAATTAATACCAACAGCAAGCAAATCTTCTGCAACCCTCGACCTGTAGTACAGAGTAATACACCAGACAGCCTTTTTCATTGTCTGCTCAACAATACATGCAATTTACAACCTGTTTGTAGATAGACCTTGTGTTTACTCGTTGATAAACACCTTTGAACTTACAGATCTGAAATTTGTAATCTGTGTACCACTTTCGGTCAATATAGTCAAAGTCACAGTGTACACTGAAACTACTGTCCGCAACCTTGCGGCTCTAAAACAGGGCCTGAAACGGCCTCAGATGCCCAAAATAACTGTGAATAAGCCCAAATAGGCTTTGCTGCAGAATACACAATGCTTTTCGCGCACAACAAATCTCACTGCAATCTGAGATTTTTGCTCTGCCCTGCTTCTGGTGCCTCCACAAGCACTATCCAAGAGAAAGAGTGGAAGGATGGGAGAGCTTCTTACCTGTGGCTTGCTTGCTCAAACCTTGCTTCTTCTCCTTCACTTCAGCCTTTGAAATCAGCCTCTCTCAGTGGCGTGGCTCTGATACCATGTCAAGAATCGCGTGGTGGGGAGATTGCTCAAGATGATGCACCGAACACACACAAATGCACAAGGAGAAGCTCACTCAAGAGACAAGAAGAGAGATGGAGGCCAAAAAGCTTTTTCTTACTGGTTTCTTCTTCTTCTTCTACACTCTTTACAATGTACACAAAGTATAGATAAGGTACAACATAAAGGAAAGTAGCCTACTAAGTCAAACAATGCATAACCGACTACACTAGTCAACTAGCGCTATAACTATGCCAGCTGTAAATAGGGGTAACAATCTGAATATAATAAGTAATGAGTCAGTGGCCATGTGTGAGTCATAATGACCACCGACGTGCTAAGTATGGATGTGTGGACCCATTAACCAGGCGATCCATCATCAATGTCCGCATGTGTTGAGCTTGTCATCTCAACAAATGTTGGTTGGTGTCTGAGGTGCTAGTGCATATTTCACAATGGCTACCAACGGTGGATCCAGACAACAATATGCTATGGTCACTGAAGGACAATGATAGACTGATCGGAGATGTGGTGGTTGGAAATGGAGTAGAAAAAAGAATGGATGCTGCAATGGAGGAGAAAGTGAATCGCTTTTGTATTGCACCATGCCTCTATGGAGACGTTGCTCGCCAGGTACCAGCAAGCTAGGTAAGATCGAGAGGAAGCGCGATCTCAATTTCGACGTAGTACGTACCATCGATCGATTTGATATCCTGAGGGCATGGAGAAGATGTCGTGGTTTATGTCAACGCGATGGTTGCATGGAGCTTTGACCATAGTGTCTCACAAAGGGGTGGAGGTCTCAACCAAGGAGTGGAAATTCTCGAGGGGATGTAGTCCAAAGGTGATGACGTGTTTAAGATTTTTTGTATCTATGTTTTATATGCGACAATTAATTGAGTGTTTCAATGTACAATACAAAATATATAGTGCAGCGTGGTCGCACTGGCGACATTTTCACGTGGAGTATATTGATAAAATGTGTTCCACAACAAACTATGGTATCATGGCAAGGTTCGAGCAAGAGATCCGACGACGAGCAACGGATCCAAACACAGTTATAGATAAGATGGAGTATTTTGGGAACTTGCAAAGTATTGTTACGGTGGATTACCATAGCTTCTCCATGATACTATCCGATATGCAGTCGTTCAAAGTGGTACTAAAGGAGCTGTAGCAACAGTTCAATGAGGTCCATCTAGATTTCTCGAAATACATTCCAAAAAAAATTAGACAGATTTGTGAGACACCTTTGTGTTGTCGGCCCATTGTGAACAGCTGCATGAACTCATTTGTTTGTTAATTGTATTACGACATGGTACATGTCACAGTAGTTAAATCTCTCTTGTACGTGTTTGTGAACATGTAATATTCTATCCAAACCCTCGACAACCTCGATGGTGGTATATTATACCTTCAACTCCCTGAAGTGCGAGAGTATATGATCAAAGCGATATTTCGAGAGATGCAGACAATATGCAAATAGAGGGGTCGATATTGCAAGGGATGGAGGCCACTGAAAGCTTGGAGCATGTAGAGGAGCCAGCATCGGGTAACAGTGATGGAAATACAGGAGTCCAAGAATTCTTTGAGAACGAGGTGGAATCATCCTTTTGTGGTGACATGTCTATCGACCTTCCCATTTATACCGAGTTGTGTCAAAAGATTGACATGGAACCATAGGATACTTTATACTTGGAGCATTCACTTACTCAATTCGTTGACTAATCGCTTATAAGGATACATAAGATATACATTTTAAGTAAGATTATTTTTTTAAGATTTATATTACCGAGCTTTGTATGATTTAAATTAATTATGCTAACATCATTTTTTGTCTGTGTAGGTGACCTTTGTGGATACTTAGATCATCAAGATGAGTCGAGGGATGAGCGATGAGGAGTTGCATGATATCTTCACGCGCATGTCTCCAGATCAGATGGCAAGATTCAGAGACATGGTGGACCAGGAGTTGTCTCGGACATCGTCAGGCCGCTCTATCAGATCTACTTTGGCACGATCAAATGCTTCGGCTTCGAGTAGACGAGGTCGATGCTCCAGACTTGGGCCAAAGGGAGGGAGGGAGCCCGCGGTTGGCTTGGGATACAGGTACTACTCCTCGCTCTTGTGGTAATTCCAGAGAGCATGGCTCAGGTGGTTGCTGTGAAGGCACGGATGCAGTGTCTCCATCTTGTCGTTCTACTAGAGTTGCGTCACCTCTAGGATTTGTCACACCTGTGGGGACGTCTACTCAAGTTACTCCGGCTTTGCTCAGCCGTCCGCAGGTGACACCCCTATGGATGCTACTCCAATATATACTACCCCAGTTAGTACACCAGATGTACACGGGTCTCCTGGATATGCCCAAGAGCGTGATCACAGGTGGGAGAGGACCCATCTTAGGTATACCCTAGAGGGGTATGTCTATCTTGTAGATGATAGGTCAGGAGCCATCATCATGAATGATAAGGGGAGGAGGGTGATGGCTCGCATGAGAGAGTTGTGGTGCCAACAAGTTTTTCGACACAACGTCTTGGATCATTGGAAAAACATACAAGAGGGGAGCAAGGACTACATAGTAGCATCTTGCATGAGGAGTTTTTGGTTCCAGCCACAGCAGATAGGTTTTCTATAGGCTGGATGATGAAGTGCATGCATGCATATATGTTACATAGACAATTGGATGCACACAAGACACTCAAGAGTGGGGCTACAAAGCCTAAGTAGCTAGACACGGACGACTGGCGCCGACTGAGGGAGGAGGCTACAGATTCTCTAGGATATTGGAGTCAGCAGCGCGAGGCGACGAGGGCACGACTAGAGGTCAGAGTGGTCCATCATCTTGGGAGTTGTGGCCATAGGACATATCTGGAGGAGTTTGTAAGTTTTTCTTTTGTTTTTCTTGCTTTTTTTTTGCAATATCCTTTGTATTGACAATCGTGTTTCTAACAGTTAGTATTTTGTTTCCTTTGCAGCACTCCATTACAAATCGCAATCCGACCGGCCTTGAGACTCGATATGCAGAGAGGCACGGTCTCACTGCATTGATGGACCGATTGTATAGATGCGGCGGCCCTGTAAGTCACTCATATTTCTTGTCCGTAGTTACCATGTTTAATTAGAATGCATTATTGTATGGTGGACTGATGTGTAGTTGTTTCTTTTTTTGCAGAGTCCATTCAATGCTCCTTTGCAGCGGGACGAGCTTTTGGATGGCGAGGATGTATAGGTCACCCTTGGATCCCTGGAGCTCACACACCCTTCTTTTTTGGTCACCTAATATATGTAGACATTTTCTATGTAGTAGTGATATATTGCCATGATTGTACCAATCGCTTTCATTATGCGATCATGTATTTATTTCATGTATCAGTTTTATGATTTAAGTACACTTTGTCTTTATTTACATGAGCATTGTACACAGTGTAGAAACTATTTTGTATAGCCCAAATAAAGCACATAGTGCTATATGTTGCAAGGCAACTTGCTGCCCTACCACAATTTTTTTTCCCTGTTACCAACGCTATTAGCGTCACAAATTTACTGCACGTGTCATTATTGGCTTCGTTATTAGCGTCACAAAACATCGTTATCGGGGTCGTTATTTGCATCAATATCGCTAATAACGACGCTGATAATGATGCTAATACCGACTATTCTATGGCGTCACCAATAACGACGCTTTTTGCGAGACGGGAGTAAATTTCTTTATTTATATTTTCGTCGCTTTTAACGTCGGTATAAGGCCTATATCTTGTAGTGGTTCAACGAACATCGTTTGTTAAGAAGAGTGAATCTATTGATCTAGTGATCCATCCCTTTGAGCAACAAATAAGTTAGGATAAGACAAGAATGAAGGGAGGGAACTGCTAGGAGGGGTAGTGTCCTGCACAGAAGAATATGCAACTGAAACGGACGAGGGACTAGGCAGCCCTGTGGTATGTTGGTATTTAGTTCGAAAAAACTTGGGAGAGGGCTCATCCTCCATATCTGAATTCAATTGTAATGGAGGAGGAGATGGAACAAGAGGTGGAGGCTACTTTGGAAGAGAAGTAGGATCAGCCACCTCTGGCACACCACCAAGAGAAGGAGCAAGAGTAACAATTTCTTGAAGAAAAACACCATAAGAAACATTACTGCCTTGACCCATTCTGACTCTCTGAAAATGTTGATCCATCTTGGCCGGCATAAATGCGGCCAAATTAAACTTGGCTCCCTCAAGGATCCCAACAGATGCGGTAAAAAGCTCCTTAGATAGACATTTGGAAGCAGACTTTCTAGACATGAATCTATCTTGGAGGAACTGACATAGCTGCTTCCATACCGGAAAGGAGATATGTGCAACAGAAACCCCAAAGCTAGTAATAACTTTGTTGGACACCAAAGGGGTAGATGTCTCCTTTCTGAAGAAGTGAAGGGATCTCTTCAGCGGTCAATAATTGATTGCATATGCGTATAAAGAAAGCTGAAAGAGACAGACATAACGCTTCACTGATATTGGCAGTGGTGGATAGGCAGAAGCGTTGAAACCAAAGTATTTTTTGTATGACGTCGAGAAAGAGTAGCAGAGCTTGTTGTCCATTGGTGCAAACTTAAGTGCTACAAATGAACAGAGACCAACATGGTGAATACAATCCTCCTCCAAGAGAAGGGAATAGTCGTGCACCAACAATGGCACATGCTGGATCACAATCGAGGGAGTAGAGAAAGATGTCATTCAGACTACACAGGATATCCACATACACACACACATCCCCCAAGAAAAATAGAAAAATTCCTACAAAATCTAAATAAGCCACCACTAGAAAAAATATCAAGAAAAAAAAACAGAGGAACAAATAGAATCAGACCAGACTTCCCCAAGCAATCCACATCCTATATAAAAAATTCGACATGACCTACACACTTATACGACTGAAAGATTCATGCAATGCAGACAGTTAGCAAGCACCTTGAAACCCCATAATCAAGCACTCAAAAAGAACAAAAAGTCAAACACACAATTTCCTAAACACTAACTAGACTCAAAACAGAATCACAATTTTGGACCGTCAGAATAAACTCAGATAAATATGACCAACATCTCTAATTAAGAAATCCCAATCCCCATAAACATTGGGCATATACGTAAGGTGTGGTGAAGTGAGTAAATGATTGCTATCGATTTTTTTTAAACTAATGAGAAATTAAGTTGCAATTCATTAGTAATTAAACCCTTAATGTATGGTGAATCGAATTTGCATCCCAACCCCATTCACACTAATTTGACCGATTGGACTAGCGGAATCAAAAAAATGTAGTTCATTGTTAAAAATTATATGATCTTTGGCACAAAGTGCATACATGCGTGACTTTGGGGGGTTTATTTTTAATTACAAAGATTAATTGTGTCTGTAGCACATGTGCACATGTACTGTGGATTAATTTTAGAAAATTAAGTGAATTGTTGTGCCAAAGTGCTCGTACAAAGGCAGAGTTTTCTTTTACAATTAATGATCAGGTTTATTTTAATTACAAATTTAGGAAAGTGCATTGCATTAATTTGGTGGGTGCAGCGGTCGGTTAATTTTTTATTACAATTACTTGTGTATGATTGTGCATGTGAAGGAGGAAAAGAGGAAAACCTAGTGGCGTGTGGATACCCACAAGGTCTGACGTGCAAAATCCCACTTGTAAATAATCCAAAAGACAAAAAATCATTGTACACAACCAATAAGGCGACCAAGGAGTAGTTGATGTCATGATGCTGCACGTCCACTACTACAAACCTAAGAGTGGAGTTTTTTGCCAAGAATTTGAACACATTAGTTAGCGTCATTAGGAATTTATTTTTTGTTGTATATATCTTTTTGTTTGCATTTTGCATGAGCACATATAGTTAGGCTAGGCATGTTCTCTTCAGTGCATTCATAATTTTTATGTGGACATTGTTTGATTGGTTGCGTAGCATGGATTCGATTTTGCATGTCCTCTTCAAATCATAAATGATTAAGCACAAAGTTCTATTTCAAAGCATATTCTTGATAGGGCACATTGCATGGAACAACATGTTCATATGAAGGAAATATCCGTTTTGAAGACTCAAGGATCAAACAAAAATCAAGTCAAGTACACCTATTTGGGAGGAGCTGCAACTTCTAGTACAATAGCCTATTCAAGCTTCCCAATGAGGCTCTATAGGCCATGGAAGATAAGGTCCTTTCAATTATGATGGACATAGGCAAGATCATGAATATGGATATATGGGATGTGGGGAACTCTCAAAATTTTCACATAGAAGGACATAATTTTGACACGGATTAGGTTGCTATTACTGATCATGACAATAAGCAAGTTGAAGCCAGTCCATGCAACAAGATTTTGCCACCGAAAAGTTACAAAAGAGGGATAAATGATACACACAAATTTGAAAGAGCTAACAGTTCCATCATGCTTGAGGCCTAAAGCGTGACGTAATGCGGGAAGTTGAGGCAGAGATGGCCTTATAATTGTGAAGAGAGTTCTTTTGGAGTCTATTGCATGATCCACATTAACATTGACTGAGGTCAAATAATGGTCCTATATGGCATGCGTGTGGATGCTAAAGACATTAGTGAGGATTATCTCACAGCAAACACAAGGTTTGGAGGAGAAGAGGAAGACGATTGTGCTTGCTCTTCTTCACAAGGAAACTGGAATATGGATAACCAGGAAATGAAACTCCAGGGAATGACAAGGCCACACTTTGCTTTTTCTGACCTTAAGCAGTAGAAACCACTTCGCCACCACCTTAATCTCCGCCACCTCCACCAAGTGAGGAGGTGCTAGCAACACCGTTGTTTCCTTCACAACCTGCAAAGTCAAATGACCCAGAAATACCGAAGCATATTAAGGTACTGGTTCCATATGTTGTGAAAAATGGTCCTCGCTTTGAGAGCATCACACGAGCAAGACAGGCGGGGGATCCTAATTTTGCATTCCTGTTTGAGGATGATGAGAGCCCTGAAGCTGTCGTTGCCCATAACTATTACCAGTGGAGAAAACAAATATTTGCATTGCAGATATAGCTTGAAGTTGAGGGAAAGTTAGGCAAGTTGTTGGAACAACTCAAATCCTTCGGACAGTTTCATGATCATGCAAACGGAAAACTTGCAAAACCAGAAGACATGCTTGCTGTGCTAGGCTCACCAGCAATGTCTGATATGGACATGGAAGATGACTTTGTATGTATCTCCACCTCAAGTTAGGGAGCCTGTTGCACAACAGGAAGATGAAAATACCATTTCAACTAAAGGGGCCTGGCACTCTAAGGGGATCGGGCTTTCTGAACAACTAGACAAGTCTTCGAAAGAACAGGAGGTTGACTTGTTCATGACAATGGCAGATCATGGAACTTACGAAGTCATTTTGAGGCGAGAATGATTGTGGAATCATCATGAATTGTGACCAAGGTGGCATTCAGAGTGATGACGGAAGGTGCATGAGAAAAAAGAACGTCGAGCGAATGGGTGGCTATAGAGATTACGGAAATCATGAGACCAGCTGCAAGCTGCTTGTGTTACCATATTTATTACCGCTTATGCGATGAGCAAGCATGGCTGATAATTCATCTGCTCTTCAACTGGTTGTCGCCGCTATGTTCATCCAGGTGGTCTTCTTCATCGCAATGGCAGCACTCGTAGATGATAACATCAAAGCCAGCATCTTTCAAGGGTACACCATGCAACGGCACAACAACGTACTCCTTGATGTGAGAAGCTTTTATTAAGCCTTTTGGAGGCTCGTAATGGCCTAGATAGTGACATGATTGACGTATTCACTGTCGTCAAGATAATGATAAAAACAAAAGCCTTTCTAAAGCTTTTTTCGCAAGAAAAGCTACGGCCTGGGAGTTGCAGAAAGATAGAGGTAGAAAAGAAACTATAAAAGGCAAGACTTGAATCACGAGAGGGGAGGAAGAAGGAGGCTAGAGCGCAGTGTGTCTCATTGACTGACGAAGATCGCTCGCATGATGGAATAATTACCATAGTTCTCTCGCTGAAGAAGTCGGTCATCAAGCCTTATTCTTGCCGCCGATGAGCTTTTTGACATTAAGGTTTGCTTCAAGTGATTCTATGGACGAGGCGTTCTGATGGTATAATTTTCATTAACATTGAATTAACAAAATTGTAATGTTTAATTATGTGGACTTGGAACTGATGGTTGTGTTGAGCTGGATGTCCTGCGGCTATGGCATATTTTGAGGATATGGACAATTCCAGTGAGATGTTCGATGTAGCTCGTCCTCCTCGACATTGATCTCTCCATCAATTCTTACACTCCACCTTCTTTTCTTCTTTTGTTAGTTCGAGACTACGATTTTGACTTACGTTCATCATCTACGATCAGAACAATCGCACTATCCCTACATATGAGATCTTCAATAGCACGGAGTGCTTCGTGATCAGAAAAGCTATGAAGAACTAGGTGGCCATCGAATTCGGGAGAAAAGGCTTGAGGTTGAAGTTAGCGTCCCTCGCCTACATTGAACCTTCCGTTGCAAGTTGTTTATGAAGTTTAGTTTGAGTTGAGCCTTAAGCTTCTCACCTACTTTGAAGGTCGTCTCATCAAGATCCACAGAGTGGCTTTCAAGTCAGGCTATGAGTTCCTTGCCCTCTTTGAAATTCTCAGCATAAATTCTATGACAGTGGCTTGAGTTCAAGCTTGATGCTCCTCACCTTCCTTGAAATTCTTCCCATAAAATCTCACATCCCACCTTCTTCTCTTCTCTCTCAGATTGAGAATGCAACCTTGTCATTCCCATAACTCTTTTAATCTCATCCGAAAGTCTTATGAACCTGTAACTTGCCTATATTTTAAATCAAGATTTTGTTTTCTCATTCAAAATTATTTCGGATAAGTTTTATTTCGTTGAATTCTCCCATCTCAAAGCGTCCCTATGGGGAGCGACTTCACAAACCCTCGGGCAAATTCCATGTGACATAGACCTCATCGCATTTACAAAATACCACATCCTAATATAAAAACAAAAAGGGACAAAAGAGGGTTTGGCATTCAGGTAAATGTGTTAGGTTTGTGTGTTTTATTGTTGTTTTTTTTTTTCCTTTTTGTTTTTTTTTTGTTTTTTAAATGCGTTTGTATATTTTTCTTAATTTAATTTTGAAAGATTTGTGTGTATGTATTTGGAGTTGGGTTTAGGTTTTGTTTATTTTTTCTTATTCAATTATAAGATGGCTGTGTGATTAATATATATCTATGTATTTAAAATTTTATTCATTCATCCAAATTAAGTTGAAAGTTAAGCAGAGAGGTCCAATCAATTTTCTAAAATTTAAAAAAAACTATTTTTTGAGTGGAAAAATAAAATTTCCAAGAATTTACATGAAAAATAATGGTTTTTTATTCAATTAATCGTTTTCAATTAATTTTGATCATTTCAGCACACGTAAGTGATCCAAAAATATAGAGAAATATGAGTATGATTTTTTTAAATTTTCTTGAAATTTTTATACTTTTTAAAATCATTTTCAACCATTTTATGTTAATTTTCATGAAATTAAATGTGTTTAATTATTTTCTAATTTTCTATGAGCATTATCAGTTAAGAAAAATTTTGAACATTTTTCAAAAGTTGGTAAATTTTTTGAGAAAAGTTTTAAGATTTTTTTTTCGTATTTTTGGCAATTTTATGCATTTTTATAAGTTTTTCGGGTTTTTATGAGGTTTAATATGTGTTTTAAGTGTTTTTCAATGTTTAAAAATGTAAAAATTTAGAAAAATGTACTCCATTTGCATGCCAGCTGCATGTGAACAGTAGCTAGTACGTCACCCCATTGAAAAACCGCATGCACGTCCTCACGCGTAAACAACTGCAATCACGAATACATAGCATAAGATGAAAAACCTGCATGTGAATGAGGCCTAAGGAGACACCCACGCGCATGAAACAAAGGAAAAGAGTGGTCATGCACTAGAGGAGGGAAAGGAGATAGGGAGTAAGGGGAAACTTGTTTTTTGGTTTGGTGTTTTGGAAAAAAAATGTGTGTTTGGTGGTAAAATAGTATGTTGTTCTTTGGATTGTTGTGTTTGTTGTTTCTTAAAGGGAAAATGTTGAAATTGGATGTTTGTTGTTGTTTTAGGTGTTTTTTCAAAATTTAGTATTTTGGTTTTTACTTGTGTAAAAATTTGTTTGGTTTATTTGAAATGTGTGTCAAGGGGTGATTTGTATGTGTAAATATTAGAAACGGGTGGGGGTGTGTGTATGTGTTATGTTTTTTTTTTTTAAGTGTTTAAAATATAAATTTTTTGTAAAGTGAAGGTGGTTCTTGAAAGGTGAGGGTTAATTTATTTATTTATTGTTTTTGGTTTTTTTGTGAAAAAATTGTGTTGTGTGTGTTTTTTTAAAAGAAAAAAAAGAGGGGTTGGGCAGGGCACCTACAATGGTGAGAGAGGGGAGGAGGTGGTGGAGGTGACGATGGTGACAAGGGAAGGGGTAGGCGAGAGCGGCGCAAGGAGGCACAAGCATGGCGGCTAGGTGGCTACAGTGGCCGCTATCGGAGCGTTTGGGGTCGAAAGTCGACCTTGGGGGTAAGAGATAGCAAGGTGAAGGGAGATTCAAGGAGAGGAGTAGATGGAAGAGAAGGGGTTTAAAGAAATAGAAGATGTAGAAGAATATACTCACAAAGGTGAAGCCTGTCAATTTATTTCTACATTATGAGAAGAAAAATCTCTTGTAGACAAAAAGTGCATAAAACAATAACTTCCTCTATGCTGCTTAGACCGCTAATCTGATTCTTCCATTGGCTTCGAAAGGGGAGTAAAATATCAAGACACCTCACGACACCTGTCCAGAATTCTACCATATCAATTCTTCTTCATCTCCCAGTTTGGAGTGTTGTTCACTACTTGAAAACTGCGATCGTGCGTCGCCGACTTCAACAATCTTTCTTTTTATATAAAATCCTCCCAAAATGGCTGAAAGCTACATGCTTTCTTTTACATGCCATCTTATGCTAAAAGTTGTTTACATTTTTAAATTTTTACAAGAGATAATATCTAAAATATCAAATATTGGCTAAACTTATCCAAAAATCTAGTATTTTTGAACCATCCACACTAGGGGCACTGATATTAATGACTAATATGGCATTGGCTCTCTAGATCAATAAGAAAGTTGCACTCTAGAGTTTTCACACTGTGTCCATATAGTGGCACGACATCCACCCCCTCTTAACCTGCACATCCTCCGGCATGTGCCAAAGTCTTATAGATCTGTAGTGTCAGAAGAAGTATCCTCTGCCATGTCAATGTCTTCATCTTCTACCTCTTCTTCTTCCATATTCTCATGTTCATGCTTAGCATCCTCTTGAATGACTTCATACATCTCTAAAGTGTCAACATAAATAACCTCTCTTTTTTTCCCCTATTTTCAACATTGATTGATGTAAAAATTTCAACCACTATATCAACTTCAACGAGCCCTGAAAATGGCCCTAAAACACCTTCATTTGCAGCCATCAAACCATATGTCTTTAGTTATTTTTTAACCCATCCTACGTATTTCTTTTCAGCCCTGCACATAGCTGACATATTCTTAAAATTGCCAAGACTACATGATGTACATTCCTGCAATCCAAACACAAACACAATTTCCCTTTCTCTTGGATGCATAATTATCTTTCTAGAGACACTGGCATAGCCTCCTCTTACAATAGTGCTGTCTAAAAACCCTTAAACTCTCGTGCAATAGGTGGCATGGGATTATCCTGCAACCTATCTTGATTGCAGGGATGATTCACACAAACAATGAGAAACTGTACTGCCTTTGTATTGTCTTTACTCCGAACCCGAGCATATGAAGTACCATCATCCAAGGCTTTGTTTCCAGCCTTTTTCGAAATATAGGGTTGCCCCAAAATCACTAGATAACTACATGAATCCTGCACAAAAAAATGATATTCATCCCTAACATCTCCAATAGTCATGGATACATTCGGACAAGGCGCATAAAGATCCCCCGATGAATTATTTGCTGCTCGCATGCACCATCCCAGATCTACTTCAATCAACCAACCTCCATTTTCATACAAGCTACATACCATAACATTGATTTCGGAACCATGATCCAAAAGTGCTATGTAAGGTGTCTCTCTTTCTCTAACTTTAACAATTGTCTCTATTGTAGCACGAGCCCAATGCGTTCATGAATAATGATTGCTTGGAATAAAATGAGCATCTTCTTCTTCACATACTTGTTGATGGACATCCCCATTATACATAGCCTTGTCTTTATGCTTACTATTGTCCATAAGACCAATTTCAATCACAAGCTTGCTGTCTACACTCCCATTTAGCCCATTTAGCCCATTTATGCGATTTTCCAGGACCTTTTTAAGGTTTGTGACAGTCTCAAGATTCGATTGTAACCTGTAACTGGGCTACTTGCCCCTTTTCTTCCCTTCTTGTTTTTTCTCTTGAGATGCATCCTTCATAACATGCTCAAGTATGACTTTTTCAGCCTCTTTCTACTACTCCATTTTACTTCGTGTTATGCGTTTAAATCGGCCTGAAGAGGAAGGACCAGCAGTGTCCTCATCTCTTCTTATCATTTCTTCTACAAGAGCTTCTTGATTATGAACATTAGCCAAATAAGTATAGGCTGAAAATGAATCCGGTGGTATACTCCATCATGTTCTCCCTCGTATACTCTGACTTGCATCAGCCAATTCAAACTTTGTTGTCTTGTCCTTTTCCATGCAATCTAATGCTTGCATTCAAATACGAGATTTTGATTCAGCCATGCCTCCTTTATGAGCTTCATCAGTCCTTTCAATTCTCAACCCATATGTGGCTACATCCATGGCAACAAATGCTGTCCTTACAACCATATATTCCAATCTCTTTCGCATGCCACAATTTCCAAAATTTGGCTCTATTGGAAGACTAGTTTCTGTTGCATGTATTTTTCCATCTTTCCAAAAGACTAATCTTTTTGCTTCTGCTTTACGGTAGGCTGTATAGTCTCGCTTTTCATGCTATAAAGTATCACACCAAATGCATCTCCTCTTGTATCCTTCTCTATATGGCCTTTGGGCTGTTGCCCGAGCCTTCTCTTCTACCTTAGCATCCAACTTTTCTACCTTTGTATAGATTTGTGTCAAATTCATCCTCAAATCACACATGCCTTTAATTAATTCATCCACAACATCACCTTTAAGAGTCAGACCAACAAGTATAGCCGATTGTTTCGCCATAGCTACAAGCACCTTGGCTGGAATTTCAATGCCCTTCTGAGCACTAGTAGGTGTGGTGCATGTACCCCATCTTAATTTCATCCTCTCTCTCTTTACCAACATATGCACTACTTCAGTTACATTAGCCCAATCTGATTTTAGCCCTGTTTCAGAAGACGCATCTTCTAAAAAATTAATCAACTTCTCTTGCAAGATATGATTTGTAGCCTCTAGAAACAATTCAGTTTCCTGACTCTCCAACAATTGCTACTCATTGGCATCCAACTATGCAATACCGACTTTCGAATTCACGGAGCAAAGTTGTAGCAGTCAACCCTTTATTGGGCCTTTCAATCCAATCTATAAATGTCTTTTTAGTTACCAATCTTGCATCTTCCAAGAAAAACTCTTCTCTTAAAGCCTTATTAAAAGCTGCCAAATCAGCATCTCTTCTATGTAACTCATCAATCCAATCGTGCGATGCATGCATGGCCAAACGGGAGAAATACCAACTCCATGCATACTATGATACCCCATGAAACAACATCTTTTCTTCATACAATTGGATGAAGGTCGAAACATTTTGACCTTTAAATTGCTTTAATTCTTGTCCCACTGCCTACAATGCATCCTGCCGAGTTTGCATATGTTGTTGTAACAACAATTGTTGCTGTTGTTGTTGCTGCAACAAAGCAATCATCTGTTGTAAAGCATCACCACTACTTGAACTAGCAGAATCCCCCATCTTTACACACCTCTCCTACCGACTTTCATGTTGGGTTCACCACCACTGTTGGAGCATTTGGAGTCGAAAGTCTACCACGGGGGTAAGAGACAACAGGGTGAAGGGAGATTCTGAGAGAGAAATAGATGAAAGAGAAGGAGTTTAAAGAAATAGAAGATGTAGAAGAATATACTCATAGAAGTGAAGCCTATCAATTTATTTCTGCATTATGAGAAGAAAAATCTCTTGTAGACAAAAACGTACATAAAACAATAACTTCCTTTATGCTGCTTAGACCGCCAATGAGATGCTTCCATTAGCTCCAAAAGGGGTGTAAAATACCAAGACACCTGCCCAAAATTCTGCTAGATCATTCCTTCTTCATCTCCCAATTCGGAGTGTTGTTCACTGCCTGAAAATTGCGATTGGACGTCGATGATTTCACCAATTCTTCTTTACATAAAATCCTCCCAAAATGGCTAAAAGCTACCTGCTTTCTTTTGCATGTCATCTTATTCTAGAAGTTTTCTACAATTTTTGGATTTTTACAAGAGATAATATCTAAAAGATCAAAAATTGGATGAACTTGTCCAAAAATCTAGCATTTTTGAACCATCCACACTACGGGCATTGACATTAATGACTAATATGGCATCTGGCCTCTAGATCAATAAGAAAGCCACACTCTAGAGTTTTTCACAATGTCTATGTAGTGGTATGACACCGCAACACGGCAGGACAAGTGACTCCATGTGGGCCATGCATCAGGGCGCCGATGACTTATGTAGGTAGAGGACACCAGGAGCAGCGGCGGTGGCTCAACGACCGGCAAATTAGTCATCCAATGGGGCAGCCATGGCCACACGAGCATTTGATGGCAACAACAATGGCTTCAATGGCACGGGCATCGAGGGCAAGTGGCCAGGCAGTAGGGTAATGGCGGGTGGGGGAAGAGGGAGAGGTAGGAGGGGTAGAAGGAGGAGAAAGTGAGGAAGGGCGCTCAAAGGGGAGGAAAGGAGAAAGAGGGAGGGAAGGGGCAGTTGTTGCGGAGGGGGGGAAGGGGACGTGCGGGAGGGAGGGGGGAGGGAATGGGCAGTTGGGGAGAGGGGGGGAAGGGGATACACTAAAGGGAAGGGGGCCCATGAGGGAGAGCCACCAAAAGGGGGGGGGTGCTGTAGGACTTAGGGTAAAGGGAGGGAGTAAGGTCTAGACAAGGTGCCCTCGCGGTCTCACGTGCATGCGCGGAGCGGGGATGAAAAATTTTGCATGGCGGGGAACAAGAGGACGAGTGGGAACATGGCGGCAATGACAAACGCGGCTACAAGCGTCAAAAGATGAAATGAAGGTATTCATGTACAAAGCCGCACGACGTCAAGACCCAAAATTAGATGAAAATTAATTCTGAAAAATCCATCTATCGGAACGAAGTATGAAAACAAGGAAAAGTCAGCATGATGACATCTCTGACAAGTCTATAACATCAAAAAGCCATTCTGACAGAGATAGGACCCATTCACATAGAAAAAACCGTAAAAACACAACAAAACTGGAAAGAAAATTTAATACAGAAAGATTCAACGGTCCCCACAAGGTGAACACAAAAAATGTCCATAAAAATGGGTCAAATAGAATGGATAAGGTCGAACGTGGTTTTGGGGCTGGTAAGGCATGTTCACATGGAAAAAACGACAAAAATATAAATGAAAACAAAGCTAGAAATTAATATGGAGAAATTCGTGTATCAAAATGGAGGGCAACGAAAAAAGAAAAAATGTCAAGGAAAGCTTATGAGACAGGTGTGTCAGGTCAAAACGCAATTCCAATGGCACTAGGGGACGTTCACATGGAAAAATAGGAAAAATAAGCACAACAATTTACGAAACATTTAATGAAATAAAATCAGTAGGTCGAAATAGGGTGGGGAAAAAGGAAAGTCGTATAGGAAACCAAGCCAGACATGCTTGTTAAATCAAAACTAAATTCTGAGGGAATTAAGGCATGTTTACATGGAAAAAGGTTTTAAAATGCATTAAAAAATACTCTAAATTACAAAAAATTAGTAACTGAGAACTTGTACCTCGAAATGATGGGTAGTAAAAAGGAAAAATGGCCAAGCAAAGGTGTAGATTAGGGCTATCCTATCGAATTGTTGTTTTGAAGTAGAAAAGGTGCGTTCGCATGGAAACACGTTAAATGCACAAAACATTCGTAAAAAATTAACAACTCATGATCCATGGCTTAGAACAGGGGGCTGTAAAAGAAAAAGTAGCCAGTTCAAAGGGAAAAATAGTGTTGTAAGGTCAAATTAGAAGTTTGGGGACCGTAGGGGTCGTTCACATGGAAAAGCGTAAAACAAATGAAAAAGGCAAATGGACAAGGAACAAACCCAAAACGGGTTGAAAACAGGATGGATGGGTGGGAGAGGGACCCCATTAGGGTAGGACTAGAACATAGTATTCTCAAATCATCCAATAGGAATGTGCCCATGAGGGATATGCATAACAGACGCGCAAGGACAAGTCCCCACACTTAAGACCTTGATAAATTAGATTGACGACATGACAAGGGCCTAACACGGGATCATAACCCATATGAATATATTTCACACTTAAAACATAACCGAATCCTGAAATTAAAAGGAGTAAGGTTAGAAAAACTTGGCCCAATTTTGCTAATGATCGAGGGAAACCGTCATCGACTCGTGAAGAGTGGTGATTATTGGTGGCAAGAGATACCACAAATCACCACGTTACACTTGTCCAGCATGGTAGGGACCATGCAGCAACACCCAGGGAGGTAGCTTTGTTGTTGAAACGTTGGTTAGGATGTCGATGGTGAGGTTTTCAACACTCAATCTCGATAGTCACTCATGTTGAAATGATAGATTAGTCACTCAGCCGATGGCTCACATCACTCGAAGAATAATGATTGAAACCCACACTTTACATCTAATTTAGAAATCGACAAAGGGAATGGTTTAGAGGGAGTATGCCTATGTGCACAATTGATTGTGCATCAGTGTGTCCCAACCCATTTGGCATAGGTGCAAGAAGGAAGGCCAGGGAGCCTTATCGTGCAGTGCTCCAAAGTGAATAAGATGTAGAGTGATGGTGGAGGAGGTGTGTTTCGTGTGTGCATAGGGAAACGAGAACGTACATGTCTCCAAGAATTGGAATGTCCCTCAATCCTCACCCCTTAGTTAATGAAAGATAAATCAATCACACTCAATCCCCCTCTCTATGACACACTCTGTTGATGATTACAAGAGAGCAACCAAGTTTCTCACGTCCCATTAATGGAATCCTCATGGCCACTTGTGCAAAGGTTGTATGCATTGTGCGCAATTGATGGTGCAACAATGCATCTTGCCCTATGCCGGCATACAGTGCAAGAAAGGAAGGGCAGGAGCCTTATAGTGCCGTGCATATGAATAATTTTGTGCTTTGTGCATTGAGAGGCTCATCCCGTGCATGCAACTCTCCATTCACACATCTCACCTCTCTGTTGGATATAAAAGGCAGGGATTGGTCACTCACCCCACCCTCTGTCTCTCGCTCTATTGATGAGTAAAGAGGGAAGCAATACTCACATCTTCATTTGGTTAGGATGAAAGCTCACATCGCTTTAGGTTTGTTGATAAAGATTGGCTTCGTTTGGTTGATGATGTCAACGTGGATTGGTTGATGAAGAGACGTACCCAGGGAGGTAACCAACAAGTCTAGTACTTCAATTGTTTGTAGAAGATGTCGTGTATTGGAGGGGTCAGAAGCACTTGATGAGGTTACAAGATTCAGCGCACCAAGGGAGGCGGCTTTGGAACTTCTATTGCAAGAGATATGCTAGAGATTCGATTGTCCTAGACTATAGGATGTTACCATCTTTTTTGCAGCAAGCTTCTCGTCCAAGGGTGTGTGCCACCTTTTCTTGGAACGAGGCCTATTATGACAGGGAATTTTTTTTTGTTTTTATTTTTTTCTTTATATTTTTTCTTTTCTTTTCTTTTGCCCTACTCCCGAGGGTGTTCCACATTTTCTCAAAGAATAGGTTGGCATGACAGAGATCGAAGTCCTTTTCTCCCATAACCGATATATATTTATTACTTTTTTTCTTTTTTTCTTTTTTAATAGAGGAGAATGGCAAGAACGCCATGCCATGTATTAAAACCATCTTCGCCACCTCTAATGTATCAGAAAGAAAGGAAGCCAAGGAGGGGTGGAAGGTGGCTTTAAGGGGCTAACAGAATGAAGCCACATCATTAGGATCAGCAAGAGGGTTATCATGAGCATTAGGTAAAGTTGTATCGACCGTTGTGCAAGGAATGAGAGGGCTATCGATGGTGGTGATTGTCAGGATCCCTAGGGAGGGTAATACTTCTTCAGGTGATAGTCATTAATCAGGAAGGAATCATTCGAAGCATCGATTGTATGGACTTGGACACAACCATTAGGGTTGATGGCAAGTACTTTATAAGGGCCCATCCAGTGTTGTTGAAGCTTGCCTGAAACTTGCCAAATTGGAAATCATAGGCTAGGACTAAGTTACCTTCCTTGAACTCCTTCTACTTGAGGAAGTTGTCATGATAGGCCTTTCTACGAGCTTGCATGGCTTCCATGCATTGTAGAGCCATCCTACAAGTCTCATCGAGACATTCCAAATGCTAGAGATGGCTGTGCAGGGACTCGTCATCTCCCAAGCGTTCTTTGATAGCCACACGTAGAGTGGGTAGCTCAAGTTCAATAGGAAAGACAGCTTCTATTCCATACACAAACTGAAAAGGGGTTGTCCTTTAGCATCCTTATGGAAAGTCTTGTACACCCAGAGGGCCTCTTTAAGTTGATCGTCCCAATCCCGATTATGTGCAACAATCATTCTTGTCAAAATTGAGCAGAGGATGCGATTGGTAACTTCGACTTGGCCATTGGCTTTGGGGTAATACGGTGTGGGCTTACAATTGCAGAACTTGTACAGCTCTATCAACTCTTCCATAATCTTGTTAAGGAAGTGCATACCTTTGTCACTTACAAGCTCTAGGGGAATGCCAAAATGAGTGATGATGTTCTCCTATAGGAATAGGGCCACACTATTGTCATCATCCCACTTCAGAGCTTGGCTTCACACTACTTTATCATGTAGTCTGTACAGACCAAGATGTATCTGTTCTTCTTCCATTTGGTTGGTGGATCAATGGAACCCATGAAGTCAATTCCCCACTTCTCAAATGACTTAGGGAAAGGATAGGTTGCGGGGGCATGGCGCTGGATTTGGTAGGCTTTCCCATTCTTTGACAAACATCACAACATTTGCAATAGTCATAGGCATCCTTGTGAAAGGTCGGCCACCAATATCCTACAAGTAAGGCCTTTCTAGCTATTATCGCTTCTCCTACAAAGTGTCCGCCACAGGGCTCATCATGGCATGCTTTTAGCATAGCTTCAATCTCTTCTCTTGCAACACATCTTCGCAAGACCTTGAATTTTCCTTTCTTGTACAGAGCACTACCTAACAAGGTGTAGGGGGTTGATTCCAACATAATCTTCTTCTTCTCACGGCTCGAGATACCAAGGGGATATTGTTGGGTTGCCAAGAGGTTGTCTATGTCTACGTACCATGGGGTAATAGTTTCAACAAGAAACGGGGAAGCATCAAGAAGGCCTGGATCATCTTGCTCTTTGTCATCGCTCTAAGGGATTCCTAATAGATGATCAACTAGGACATGAGAGTGACTGGGCTTAGTAACCATTTCAAAGTTGAACTCTTGAAATAGAAGGAGCCATCTCATCATTCTTCCCTTCACATTGGTCTTGTTCATCAAGAAGGATAGGGCCTCATGATCCACATAGAATTGGAAGTACATCAATAGTAGGTAGTCTCAGAACTTCTCCAAGGCAAACACCATGGCTCGGCCTCAAGCTATGTCACTATGTAGTTTCATTATCTGTTGGTACTTTTTGACTTGCATAATAGATTGGTTGATCTAACTTCAAGAGGCCATTTTGGCATAAGATTGCACCTAGGCCTTCAATTGATGCATCAATGTGCACATGGAATTATTTTGTACTCCAATCAGGAGGTTGCAAGATGGGTGTCTCAATCAGGCATTGTTTCAGGGTTTTGAACACCTCATCACAATCAATGGTCCATGTAAACTTTGCATCTTTTTTTAGGAGTTTATGCAAAGGGGCTGCCTTTGTTACAAAGTGCATAATAAATCTTCTATAATTGGAGCCCTAAGAGAGACACCAAGGAAAAGGGGATTCTACTGCAAGAAAATCTATCTTGTAACATCAACAAGCTTGTATTTCATTCTTTTGATGACCAAAACAAATAAAACAGCAAATCTTCACACAGCATCATAGTAGATTTCTCCCACGGATTTGATAGAATCAACCATAATCTTTAATATCTTCATAGAATCCATCAATAGAACAAAGAACATAAAGGAATACACTATTTTTTAATGGAAATCAATCACATAGTATTCATCTTCAATGTCTTTATAGTTCTCTCTCTCAATCTCTCATATACAGATACACTGTTTTGATAGAACAAGATACACATAGAATTTGACTCTCTCTCTCTCTCTCTCTCTCTCTCTCTCTCTCTCTCTCTCTCTCTCTCTCTCTCTCTCTCTCTCTCAATAGTACATCATCTCCTCACTACAATAATCTAATAATAACTCTCAATAATCCTTCTTAGGTCGTGGATGCACCCCCCAAGGGGTATGTTTGATGTGAAGAGGCACCAAAGCCACTACAGTGTCTCTTCACTACTCACTACTGTCACTATCACTTCAGTCTTCTCTTCAGTCTTTAGCAGCTGCTTCTTCCATTTTTTTTAGCTCTTTTGAACTTAGATTCATCCTTTCCAAAAGTTATAAAACTTTTCCAAAGTCACACATACTTTCTACAAAACACTTACAGAAGATCTACAGAACATCACAGAACAGGAATAGAACAAATACAAAACAGATACAGAGCCTCTACAGAAGGTTTACAGAGGGTTACAGAAGGTCATCAGAGAACATCAAATCCTCATAACTCATACTAAAATCATTCCAAACTAATATTAAAAACTATTCAATAAACTTTCAAAAGATTTCAACATTCATCAATCATCAATCCATGCTTCATACAGAAGAAAATCAGAACAAAACAGAAGCTATACAAAAGGTATCATAACAAATCAGAACCTCAACAGAACCTATCAAAACATCATAGAGTTTTATATTTCTACTAAAAATCATCATAAACGTCCAAAACATAATGAATATCATCCAAAACACTGTCAAACGCTTCCATTAACAACCATACATCACTCTAAATTCATCAAAAATCAATCATTCAGACCTCAAAAACAACAAAAATCAGTCAAATATTCAATCTTTTTTTACTCTCAACATATCTCCACACTTAGAAAGGAAGTGTCCTCGCGACCTAAGGAAAAGAGGAATATAAGTTCAATAGAGAGCTCAATTTTGATCTTCTTCAGTATCTTCAATAATTACTCCACCACAACCCCAACTTATCACATGTATCTCTTTTTAAAAAAATACTACTAAAGGAAAACTTCGTTATTCATTAACACATCTGATAAACAATAGAAAGTCATAATAAATTTGTAAAGGATATAAGAGGTTCTTCAACTCTCCATCGTAGGCTTGCCATCCACCATCACCATCAATAGTTGAAAAGAGAGCTCTAGAACAAATTATTCAACCAGCACGAACTCATCACATACAAATTATTACAACACACACACACACAAACACAACCATATGAATGACACCTCCAAAAACAGAGATATATATAATTAAGATCATCCAAAATATATTGCAAAGGCATCAATGAAGGTGATCCCTCTTGAAGGCTTGATGATTACGAAAACAATCCATAGATAAAGACTCATCTACAAAAGATTTTGGAGGATTTTGAAAGAATTGAAGGCAACACATCCGTTCTAGCAAAACAAGGTATCTGTTAGGTAGACATAGGGCATGAAAATATAGGATTTCCAACTGTTAGGAATCAATGTTAACATTGACATTCATACAAAGCTTTGGAATGGCCTTTTGATTGTTATGGGAATGCCTATGCATATATGCTAAGTACCAAGAAAAATGGGCTATCAATCTCACTGAAGGATCTAGAGATTGTGAATATTGTTGAGAAAAATGGAGGTAGTTTTGGTATGCTTGACTAGCAGTTGTCTAGTCCCTTGGAATTAATGGCCAATTAATCTGTGGTCACGTGAGAGAATCAGTTGAGCTCCAGCCTCATCTTCTCGGAATCTGCTGATCAAATCCTTCGTACCCACTAACCAACTGAGGGGGTTGAGAAATAGAAGTGGTAGAAGATGGAAGTAGAATAAGTAAAAGAGGATGAAGAGATGGGTAGGCAAAATCATAAAATGAGGAATAAGCTAAAGAAGGAGTGGTTGAAAATTTAAGTGAATCAGTTAGAAAATGTGTCAATTGATAAGCAGGAAAAGTAGAAGGCATATGGATAGATGGAGAAGGACATGGCGGAGAAGGGGAAAAGACCCGATCTTCAATGAAAGAACAATAGGTAAAGATTGGAATTTGAGGAAAACCCTGAGGTTGGAAAAGGAGAGGTAAGATAGCTGCTGAGTTGGATTGATAAAGGAAAAAATAAGCATCATAGCGATGGGCCAGTTGTTGGTAGTACAATAAGCTAGGAACAGAGGGACCTAAAACAGATCGTCGATGGTAGGCATCAAAGAAGGATGAATCAAATGGATGGTTCTTGGAAAGATAAGCTAAGAGATCCACCCTCAATTGGTTAGTGCTCTACACATAAGTAGAAGCTGTATTCTGACATTGGTTCAGGACTACAGAATCAATCATTGAATGCCATGAAGTGTCAGGGCAAGTAGCCACTTTGTAAGACCACATCCCCCACATACCAAGCTAGATCTACATCATCTGAGATCAACATATCACCTCATAGATACATATAAGACAACAACATGGTATTTGTCATCACAGAATCTTCAAAGACCATACGGACAACTTCTATTAGCAAAGCAGAAGACCAAGCCCCACTCCAACCATCCTCTAGAAGAGGGAGATCCATCGTTGAGAGCTTCATATAGAAGGCCAACTTCTACAATTGATAGTGGACAAAAAATGAATGATCGGAAGGAACATACCTTTGAAAGTGCTCAAATGTAGACCATAATAAATCCATCCTGGACTGCAATCTTTCCACTTTATCTTGAAACAATTGACATAATGTGGCCTGTCTTTGGAGAACTGCCAAGTCCTGCTGAGATATAGAAGGAATCATAGGGACATTGGGGCTTGGAGGAATGGACCGTGACTGCGCCAATTGGTCCTGCAACTGCTTAATCTGGGAAGCTTGTGATTCCAGTGTATAGTGAACAGTCTGCAAAGTTAATAGGTTTGCATCTAAAAGAGTCTGAAACTCTTAAGCTTCTTTGGGCATTTCTAGTGACCTCTGATTGAGCCTCTGCTAAACTGAATTTTAAAAGAAGATATTTCTTCTCTCTGGGTCTCAATCATTTGGGTTTGCTACCCCATCTTCTTAAACAGATTGGCAAGAGTGTCTTTAGCAGCAAAGGCTAACTCTGTGGTTGCCTTATGCAACTAATCTTTGAATTGCATCAATTCTTCATAGAAAGAAGCATATAACTGTTGAACACAAGCTGTCACTGAGAGTTCAATAGAACTCTAGATGTCGTTACAAAGGAAAGGAATGGCATCCCCAGACACTAAATTGTTCAATGAAGGAACTGATATTTCCAAAGAACCCTCTCGATGTGCCCTGAATAAATTGTTGCATGTGAGGTAGATAGGGAGGTCGCTTCCAGAGGTAGCAGGAACTATGACTGAAGGAATGATTGGTAGAACTTTCTCTACTACACGCTTCAAGCACTTCCGTTCAATGACCAATGGAGGAGGGGAATCAAGATCCTTTATGTCAATGGGTTCTAAATCTTCTGAAGGTGGAGGAGGAGGAACTTGATCGGATGGAGAAGGGGGTATCACAACTTTCTTAAGGCCTGAGTATGTCAAGAAAGCATATAAATAGGAACCATAGGTTACATGGTAACATTCCCTCTGGTCACTTTGGCAAAATGTTGGTCCATCTTCGTAAGAAGGTAAGTACTCCAGTCAATGGCAACCCCTTTTAACACCATCTTGGAAGCTGTAAAGAGCTCCTTGGACAAATAGTGAGATGGTGTCTTAGCAGGCATGAATCTGTCTTGGAGAAATATGCAGACTAGCTTCTAGAGAGGGTCAATAATCATTGAGAAAGACACTCCTGAAGTGCTAATCACCTTCTTGACAATAAGGACCTCTTTGGTCTGCTTCTATAACAGCTTGAGAATCTCATCATTTGAGAAAAAATGTCTGGATGTAACAAAGGGGTCTCCTTTATAGGGAAGAGACAAAGCCTTCCCTAACCCTCTAGGTGTCAAAACCATGGAAGTACCACGAACCAAGCCCGATTTCTTACCGTACGATGCAAGAAACTCATCACATAGGGCTAGGCCATCTGGAATCAAAGGGAGTGAAGCAGCCACGAAAGTTGCAAGGCCAGCTTTTGCAATAGGCTCAAAAGTAAGTAGGGAAGAATAATCCCTACTAATCAATGGGACATATTGAACAGGAGGAGGAGCTTGAGGCACCACTCAGATGGAATATACACACACCACAAACACAGACAATCACAAAGAATGCCTACAAAACAATAAAATAGCTATAAAAAAGAAATCGATCAAAATAAGCACACACACAGACATAACTAACCAATTGACCACCCCAAAAAACCCACATCCAAGAAAAAAATCGGAATGACCCCTACACATATGCGATCGAAAGCTTCATGCTATGCAACAAACATGCACCCAAGACCCCGTATCAGGCAAAAAAGAGAAAACTACAAACCGCACCAATAATCGCATCACACAATCAAACCATAATACCTCAAAAACCTAATCAAGACATAACCAGAACTTTGATAAACAATGTCAACTTAAAGGACTACACGTGCCCATCCCACGAAGTGTATTGACTAAAAAGGGGAGGGGGGGGGGGGGGGAGTGTAGTGAGGGGAATGATTTTAGTGAAGGGCTCATTTTAAGAAATTATTAACAATGGTTGAAATTTTATTAGGTTGTAAACCTTAATAAGAAAACGGCGGTTCATTTTTAAATTGTTAGTTACAATTTGTTAATGTGAAACGGTGCTTTTAACGAAACCTAGACTGCGATCCCTGAACTCAGGTCTCTAAATGCATATTCATTAATTAAAAATTTAATGTGTCTGAAGCGCTCTTCTTTTTCAACGCGTGCATTTTTGTGATGGCTCGTTAATTTTTATTAAAAAATTTAAAGTGCCTCTAAAGCGCACATAGTGCGTGCAAAGTGAATAGCAGGTTGATTTTAAGTTATTAGAAAAATGTGTATTTGGCGCGAGCATGCGTAAAAAAGTGGGTGAATAAAGTTCATTTTAACAATTAACTATGGTTCAGGGATGACCAAAATAAATGAAGCACAAAAAAAGATACCTGGTAGGGGTGTGTATGCAAGAGACTAAGGGCGCACTGAGTAGTCCCAAATGCAAGGAATCCAACAAAAAAGCGAAAACTATTGACTGGAAAAAATAAAGCACCTTAGTTTTTTTGGTTTTTTTATTTAATTTTATTTCATTAAATAAATATCAAAGAAATATTAGTGGGATCACATTTGGTTTAATTAATGTTGATTAGTATTTTTTAAATTGTAATTTAGGTGTGTTTTGATTTTGTATTTTATTTTATTTATTTATTTCTTTTATTTTTTGGTATATTTTTTATTTTAAAATATTCAAAAAGTAATAAAATACATTGGTGGAATTTTCTATGATTTTTTTTGAATTTAATTCCGAGTTTTAGGGATTTTTAATGAAAATTTCTCAATTTTTGGTGAATTTAAAAAGGATTTTAAATATTATTAATTTTTGCAATTAATTCCCTATATTATAATCAACAAGATCAACCCAAAAATTACCTAATTTGGCAAGGAAATTTTTAGTAATTTTTTGTTTTTAAATGATTTTTAAATGATTTTTAAATATTTTTAAGTGTTTTTAGGTATTTTTAAAGGTATTTTTCTCGAGTTTATGGTAAATCAAAAGAGATACCCAGTTGCATGTGAACAGCTGTGTGGACTCGAGGACGACACACACCACTGCACGAAGAAGAACGCACAGGCATACTTAGAGAGGCCTGCACGGGCGTGGGAACATTGGAGGTAGAGTGGGAAAGGGGCAGGAACGGGGACTAAAATGGGGGGGAAACGGTGGTTAGTGGAGGGTAGTGAATTAGGTGAGTTAAGGAAATTAAGTTAAGTAAGTTAATTAGGTTAGGTAGGGTAATTAAGTTAATTGATTTAGGTACGTGGATTAGGTGAATTAAGTGAGTTAAGTTAACTAGGTTGATTAGGTTAGTGTAAGTTGATTCAGTTAGGTTAAGTTAAGTAAGTTAGCTAGGTAAGGCTAGGAAATTAGATTTACTAAGGTAGGTAAGGAAGGTTAGGAAATGAAGTTAATTAAGGTAAGGAAATAAGGGTAGGACATTAAGTTAAAAAACGAACCAGGAGGATTAGGGGTGGAGACGGTAGGGCACCGGCGGCAAGGGAGGAGGAGAGAGAAGATCGTGGCGGCTCGTGGCGGCGTGGGAGGAGGACAGCGGAGGAGGATGGGTGCGTGCCCCGTGTAGGTGACAGCGTCCCTAATGGTGTGCTCCAGGAAGATCTTAAGGACGCCGTGCGTCTCTGCGTAGATGAGGCCGCTAATGCCCTAAAGAATGATATCCATCTGTCTAGCCCCCGAAGCCATAGAGGGTGCGGCCTTGGCGCGTGAGGGCGTAGATGACGTCCATGGCGGTGATGGTCTTACGGCCGCGCGGTTGGAAGGAAGGAGGTAGCCGAGGAGCACGCGTTGACGAGGCAGAGGGAGGGAGGGGAGGAGGAGTAGGCGGCAGGTGAAGACGCTGAAGGAGGAGGGGTAGGCGTCGTGGAGGCGACAAAGGAGGAGCATGAGGGGAGGAGGACGGCGTAGGGAAGAGAGGGCGACTACGTGGGGGAAGGAGGCACGTGCATAGGGGAAGAAGAACGTAACTGAATCGTCAGACAGGTAAGGTGTTTTTTTTTTGTTTTTTATTTTTTTTTTAAAATTTTCGTTTTCGTTTTTGGTTGTGGTGGTAAGATTATGGTTGTTTTTTTGTTCTGTGTTTTTTCGCGTTTTTTTTTCTTTTTGTTTGTTGTTGTTTTTTTTTTGGGTTTTGTTTTGTAAATGTGGGTGTTATTATGTGTTTGGGCTTGTGTTTTTGGTGGTTTTGTTTTGTTTTTTTGGGTTTTGTGTTTTCTTTTGTTTTTTTGTTGTTGTTTTTTTTAAAAGTGGAAATAAAATTGTGTTATTTAGTTGATTTGTATGGTGTCTCGAAATGTAGGAGGAGGGAAAAGGGTGGAAAAAACGGCCCGCCCCCGTCCCGTGCGCGTTCGCGGGGTGGTGGTAAAAAAAAATTGTGATGGTGTAACCGGACGGGGCAAGGATGGCGACACGCGAGGCACAGAGGCCACGTGGGAGTCTCGAGGAGCTAAAAACCAAAAACAAGTGCGTTCACACACGACGCGAGAGACGTGGCCGCACGGCAAAAAGGAAGAAAATTTAATAAAACCCAAACCATACGTTGGATCGGAAAATCATAAAAAGGAAAATGTGCCGGGAGACGAGAAGAAGATGATAGGAAAATGCGACACGAGTTCCAAGGAAAAATCAGGGTGTTTACATGGGAAAAACACAAAAAATAGACCTAAAAACACATACGTGTGTATATATCGAAAAATCTGCTCATCGGAACGAAGTACAAAAAGAAGGAAATATGTGCAAAATAATGTGCCCAACAACCCCATCATGGCAAAACACAGTTCCGATCGAGATAGGATGCATTCACATAGGAAAAACCTCAAAAATGGACCCGAAAATGGACTCGAAAATTAATACGAGAAGAACCAATTGCCGAAACGAAGCGCGATAAACAAGAAAAATGTTCGGGGGAAGGGGATGCACAGGACTGTCACATCAAAACTCACTGTGAGCAGAGTGAGGAGGGGTTCACATACAAAAAATACAAAAAAGACACCCAGAAATACATGGAAAAATTAATAACTAAAAATAAGGTAGTTGGAAGAGGGAGGAGGAAAAAGGAAAAAGGGGGGGAAAGGCTGGTGGGACACGATTGCCAAATTAAATGGGGCGTCCGGTGAAAATAGGGCAAGTTCACATGGAAAAATGTGAAAAATAGACACGAAAAGGGCTGAGCAAAAATTAATAGCGGACCAACCGTCCATCGGAATGATAGGGTGTAAAAAGGAAAAATGTCAAGGAGAATGGGTAGGGCAGGACTAGCACATCAAATCAATGTTCCGAAGTTAAAGCATGTTCACATGGAAAAAGCATCCAATTTACGAAAATTGCTTCAAAAATTAATAACTTTAGAACCGTTTGTCGGAACAAGGGTTGGTAAAAAGTGAAAATGGGTAGTTTGAAGGGACAAATAGGGCTATAAGGTTGGATGTGAGTCTCAGTGAGCGTAGGGTGCGTTCACATGAAAAAATTACAAAACAAAGAATAAAGGCAAACGGACAAGGAACAGCCATGGGGACAGGGTGAAATAGAACGGAGGAGTAGGGAAGGGACCCCATCAGAGCATAAAAAATGAATTTCTACATTTTGAGGTGGATAGATGTATTTCCATGATGATATGCAGAACTGATGCACAGGGACGTGTCCCCACACTTAAGACCTAAACCGGGCAAGGGTAGATGCAACAACATAACTTAGGACTTGTGAGCCAACTGAACTCTGGCGCCCCCACACTTAAGACATCACATACAGTTACAAACAGAAAAATAGGGTTAGAAATACTTGGCCCGTTTCGCGTATGGTCGAAGGAACCGTCACTACTACAGAAGGGTTAGAGTCGGCGGAGGAGAGGTACCACGACTCGCTCTAGCATTCAGCGTAGCTGGTTGATGAAATCCATCGGGGGAGGTGTCGTTGATGAAGGATAGTCACTCAACTCACTGGCACTCAAGAGGGATGAAAGAACAGTTGCTCGCCCCATAACTTACATCACTCGAGGTAATGTTGATGGAAATCCAAATCTCACACCCGGTTTAGGAATCGACAAGCGGGTGGTGTAGAGGGAGCATGCCAGGGTGCATAATTGATGGTGCATTAGTGCGTCCAACCCGTCTGGCATAGGTGCAAGTAGGAAGGCCAAGGAGCCTTGCAGTGCAGTGTACAGAACAGAGTGATATGTCCTGTACTAATAGGAGAGATCCATCCCGTGGGTGCATAGGGAAACAAAAATATACCTGACTCCAATGGTCGTAGCGTCCCTCAATCCTCACCTCTCAATACTTGATTGAAGAACCATCCGTCACACTCAGCCCACCCTTTGTCTCACGCTATGTTGAAAGATACAGAGGGTAGCCCATTCCTGAAACCCATTGATGTAATCCTCACTGTCACTTGTGCAGAGGTTGTATGCCTTGTGCGTATTTGATGGTGCAATTGTGCATCCCGCCCTGTGCTGGCATACAGTGCAAGAAGGAAGGCCAGAGAGCCTTATGATGCAGTGCACAGGAACAGATCATGCGTTGTGCATTGAGAGGCCCATCCCATGCGTGCAACACTCCGTTCACACATCTCACCTCTCATTTGATTTGAAGGGAAAAACTGGTCACTCACCCCACCCTCTGTCTCACTCTCAATGATAGATACAGAGGGTAGCCCATACTCACATCCCCATCTTGTTAGGATGAAAGCTCACATCACTTGAGGGATTGGTGATGAAGATAGTGTCAGCTATTGTCATCATGATCTTGAAGACAAAGCGTACCCAGGGAGGCATCCCAACAAGTCTGATACTTCAATGATTTGTAAGAAAGGTCGTTTGTTAAGAAGAGCAGGCGGACTGATGTTGCAGAGACAGCGCGCCAAGGAAGGTGGCTTCAAATTACTTGCTGGAAAGGTTCTGTTGGTGAGTCAGCTATCCTGAACTGCGGGGTTTTACCACCTTTTCCGCAATCAACTTCTCGCCCAAGGGTGTTTCCACCTTTTCTTGGAACGAGGCCTGTTATGACAGGGAATTTCTTCCTTTTCTCCCATAACAGTTTTATTTGTGTTTTTTTTTCTTTTTCTTTTCTCTTTTTTTTTCGTTAATAAAGAGAATGGTAGAAATACCATGTGTTGGACCAACCTCGCCACGTTTGTTAGATCAGACGAGAAGAGAGCAAGGTAGGGTTGAGAGGTATCTATGAGGGCCTATCAGAATGAGACCGCCTCATGAGGAGAATTATAAGGGCTATCAGAAGCATGAAGAGAAGGACATTGCGATGCCCAAAAGGGGAAGGGTAGGTTGACTGTGATTGTCAAGATCCCCAGGGAGGGAAGTACTTCTTCAGATGATAGCCATTGATCATGAAAGGATCATCAGAGGAATCAATGGTATGCACCTAAAAAGAGCCATTAGGATTGATAGCAAGTACCTTGTATGGGCCCATCCACTGTTGTTGAAGCTTGCCAGGAAACTTGCCAAATCTCGAATCATAGGCTAGGACAAGATCACCTTCTTTAAACTCCTTGTGCTTGATGAAACTGTCATGATAGGCCTTGCGTCGCGCTTGAGTGGTTTCCATACACTGTAGGGCCATCCACCGTATCTCATCCAAGCATTCCAAGTGTAGGAGGCGTCATTGCAGTGACTCATCATCTCCCAAGCATTCTTTAACTGCCACTCACAAAGAGGGCAATTCCAGTTCAACAGGGAAGACAACTTCTGTACCATACACCAACTAGAAAGGGGTCTGTCCTATAGCTGCCTTATGGGAGGTTCTGTACGCCCAGAGGGCCTCTGTAAGTCGATCATCCCAATCGCGATGATGTGCGGCAATCGTTCTTGTCAAGATCGAGCAAAGGATGCGATTGGTGACTTAACCTTGGCCGTTGGCTCTAGGGTAATAGGGAGTGGACTTGCGATGGCGGATTTTATATAGTTCCGTTAGCTCCTCCATGATTTTGTTAAGGAAATGAGTACCTTTGTCACTTACCAACTCTAGGGGACTGCCAAAATGGGTAATAATATTCTTGCACATGAATAGGGCTACACTGTTACCATCGTCCCGCTTCAGAGCTTTGGCTTCACACCACTTTGTGACATAATCCATACATACTAAGATGTATTTGTTCTGCTTCCGTCTGGTGGGTGGATCAATGGGATCCACAAAATCAATCCCCCACTTCTCAAACGGATTTAGGGGAAGAATAGGTTGCAGTGGCATGGCACTTGTTTTGGTGGGTTTCCCCATTCGCTGACAAGCATCACATCTCTTACAATAGTCATATGCATCCTTGTGGAGGGTCAACCACTAGTATCCTGCTAACAAAGCCTTTCTGGCTGTCGCTTCTCCTACGAAGTGTCCACCACATGGTTCGTCATGGCATGCTTTCAATACTATGCCGATTTCATCCTCAGCAACACATCTTCGCAATACTTTATCTTTGCCTCTCTTGTACAGTGCATTGCCTAGCAAGGTGTAGGGGACTGATTCTAACAGAAGCTTCTTCTTCTCACGGCTTGAGATGCCACAAGGATACTATTGAGTTGCTAGGAGGTTTTCTATATCTGCATACAAGGGAGTAACTATTTCAACTAGAAACAAAGAAGCATCAAGAAGGTCTAGATCATCCTGTTCCTCTTCGGCAGTTTGAGGGATCCGTGATAGATTATCGGCTAGGACATGGGAACAGCCAGGCTTAGTGACCACTTCAAAATTGAACTCTTGGAATAGGAGCAACCATCTCATCAGTTGTCCTTTAACATCTGCTTTATTCATCAGAAAGGACAGGGCTTCATGATCCACATAGAGCTTAAAATGCATTGACAATAAATAGTGTCGAAACTTCTCTAGTGCAAACACCATTGCCAAGCACTCAAGCTCTGTCACTGTATAGTTCCGTTCCCTATCAGTGACCTTCTGGCTTGCACAATATATTGGTTGATCTAATTTAGAGGGGCCCTTTTGACATAGGACAGCACCTAGCCCTTCAACTGATGCATCTGTGTGCACATGAAACTCCTTCGTCCAATCAGGAGGCTGTAAGATAGGTGCTTGGATAAGGGACTATTTTAGGGTATTAAAGGCTTCTTAACAGTCATTAGTCCAAAGAAAATCCATATCTTTCCTTAGGAGCTTGTGCAGAGGGGCCGCCTTGGTTGCAAAATGTGCAATAAATCTTCTATAGTAGCCCACATGGCCAGGAAAACCCCTCAATCACTTGAGGTTTGTCGGTGCTACCAAGGCAGAAATCTTCTCAATCTTCACCGGGTCTATTGCAATCCCTTGTGCAGAGACAATATGGCCCAAAAGAACTCCTGATGAGATGCCAAAGACACATTTGTTAGGGTTGAGAGAAATCCCATAGCATTACTCTAGGTGTCTAGTTTTGAAGGCATATTATTACCCATTTTGGCATAAAGATAAAGGCATATAATTTTTATGCCTTTGATTCATTGTTCAGCTCGAGGGGACTGCCAAAAAGGAGGTTGACAATGAAGGAAATGGCATTGCCAAGAAGAGGAGAATTCAATGGATGTTTGCAAAGTTCCTTCTTCCATTGAAGAGTTGGAGATTCTTATTGCCAAAGCCACTTTCCACAAGAAGTTCATCCCACAATGGCGGAAACATATTACCATCATGATGCATGCTCTATGCGGGGGACTATTTCCTCTTCCTATTGAGGCAGCAGAAACTTGCATCTTGGTGGCAAATTGTTTGGAAACAAATTGAAGAGCAAAAGCAGAGAGAATGACTATCCATGGAAGATTTGGTATTCACTGAGAAGTTTTCAAGCATCATCAAGTGGGAGATTGTGAAGAAGCTTCAGGAGTCTTGGTCTGTGGAGGTTTACGAAAACAAGAAGGAAAAGAGTTGGAATTTGTTCGTAGATGCTCAACAACAAGATACGTGGGATACTTGGTTCACTGACAATCTTCTGTTTGTCCAATTAGCAACCCACTGGAAGTTGGTAGACAGAGTGTTTTTCACAACATACACTGTTGAAACCCTTAGAAGCTGGCATTATTATAATGCCTTCAAAACTAGACACCTAGAGCAATGCTTTGACAGATGTCGAGAGTATGGGATTTCTCTCAACCCCAACAAATGTGTCTTTGGCGTCTCATCAGGAGTTCTTTTGGGCCATATTGTCTCTACACAAGGGATTACAATAAACCCAACGAAGATTGAGAAGATTGCCACCTTGGCATCACCAACAAACCTCAAGCAATTGAGGGGATTTCTTGGCCATGTGGGCTACTATAGAAGATTTATTGCACATTTTGCAACCAAGGCGGCCCCTCTGCACAAGCTCCTAAGGAAAGATGCGGATGTTCTTTGGACTGATGATTGTGAAGAATCCTTTAATACCCTAAAACAGTCCCGTATCCTAGCACCTAGCTTACATCCTCCTGATTGGACGAAGGAGTTTCATGTGCACACAAATGCATCAGTTGAAGGGCTAGGTGCTGTCCTATGTCAAAAGGGCCCCTCCAAATTAGATCAACCAATATATTATGCAAGCCTGAAGGTCACTGATAGGGAACAGAACTTATACATTGACAGAGCTTGAGTGCTTGGCAATGGTTTTTGCACTGGAGAAGTTTCGACACTATTTATTGTCAACGCATTTTAAGTTCTACATGGATCATGAAGCCATGTCCTTTCTGATGAATAAAGCAGATGTTAAAGGATGATTTATGAGATGGTTTCTCCTATTTCAAGAGTTCAATTTTGAAGTGGTCACTAAGCCTGGCTGTTCCCATGTCCTAGCCGATAATCTATCACGGATCCCTCAAACTGCAGAAGAGGAACATGATGATCCAGACCTTCCTGATGCTTCCTTGTTTTTAGTTGAAACAGTTACTCCTTGGTATGCAAACATAGCCAACCTCCTAGCAACTCAATAGTATCCTCCTGGCATCTCAAGCCGTGAGAAGAAGAAGCTTTTATTAGAATCAACCCCCTACACCTTGCTAGGCGGTGCACTGTATAAGAGAGACAAAGATAAAGTATTGCAAAGATGTGTTGCCAGGGATGAAATCGGCATAATATTGAAAGCATGCCATGACGAACCATGTGGTGGACACTTCGCAGGAGAAGCGATAGCCAGGAAGGCTCTGTTAGTAGGATACTGGTGGTGGCCGACCCTCCACAAGGATGCATATGACTATTGTAAGAGATGTGATGCTTGTCAGAGAATGGGAAAACCCACCAAAATAAGTGCCATGCTACTGCAACCTATTCTTCCCCTAAAGCCATTCGAGAAGTGGAAAATTGATTTTGTGGGTCCCATGATCCACCCATCAGATGGAAGCAGAACAGATACATCTTAGTATGTACGGATTATGTCACAAAGTGGTGTGAAGCCAAAGCTTTGAATCGGGACGATGGTAACCACTCAAGCGTGATGCAAGGCCTATCATGATAGTTTCATCAAACACAAGGAGTTCAAAGAAGGTGATCTTGTCCTAGCCTATGATTCAACATAATCAACCACAAAACCAGGGACAAAGCACACAAAATCTATGTGTATGGCTCTGCCATTAATTTCAAAATTGAAAAGAAACCATAAATCTTTCTTTTAATAATAAAAAAATTTGTAATCTTCATCATCTTCATCCATAGCTTCAATCATTATGTAAGAACAAAAGGGAAAAGAGAAATGTCTGCACAAAAGACAGAGGAGAGAGGAGAGAAAACAAAATTTTGGCACCACCAAAAGGGAGAATATACGATTGGAGAGGAGAGGGAAGGGAAAGAGGTACATAACCACTCATGCACTCCACCCCACCTCTTCCCCAAAAAGCACACCCCTTCGTAATTTATTATTTCTTTGATTTTTTTTATACATTCGATATTATAAGGCCTTTAGTCTTTAATTTTGAGTATTCCTACCCTTCACAAATGCATGCACGTAACACTTTTGTGTATACCATTTATTTATGATGGTGGATGTGGATGTGGATGTGGCCCCCTCATGTAAGTGTGTATTTTAGTGATTTTGTAACAATGTAAATGTTATCCCCTTTACAAAAGATGAAATTATGATATATGCATGGATATTTTTGTGCCTTGTTTTTATGCTTCTTTAGGTGTCATCAATAATATCCCACATTGTTAAGGATGCAATCTTTTTAATATTTGTAAGATCTATTGCTATCCCTTATGCAGAGACAATGTGGCCCAAAAGAACTCCTGATGAGATACCAAAGACACATTTGTTAGGGTTGAGAGAAATCCCATACTCTCAAAATCTATCAAAGCATTGCTCTAGGTGTCCCCAATGCTCACAGATCCAGCTATAGACACAGAAGTTATCAAGGTACACCTCAATGAAGTCATGCAGATGGTTTTGGAATGTAGCCATCATCACTCGTTGGAATGTAGCAGGGGCGTTACTACAGAGACCAAATGGCATCACTCTGTAAGCATAGGTTCCCCATTTTGTTGTGACATTTGTTTTGGATTGATATTCTTCTGCGATTTGGACTTGGTTATATTTGCTGAATCCTTCCAAGAGGGAATAGAGCTCATGGCCTGTCACTTTGTCCAAAAATTGGTCTGCTAAAGGGATAGGAAAATGATCCTTCTTTGTCTTGGAATTCAACTTTCAAAATTCCACACATACTCACAGCTTTCCATTCTTCTTGGGTACTACCACAATTGGCAAAACCCATTCACTATTGGCCACTGCAGAGATAAACTCAGCTTCAAGGAGCTTTAATAATTCGGCTTTCACTAGGGGAGAGTAATTTGGATTCATGTGCCTTTGTCTTTGCCTCACAGGCTTGGAATCAAGCTCTAGGTTGATGTGATGTTGGCATACTGTGGGATCAATCCCCTTTAGATCTTTGTACGACCATGCAAACATGTCCAAGTTCTCATTCAGTAGATCATGCAAGACCAATAGTTCTTCTTTTGGAAGATTAACTCCCACCTTTAGGTGACATTCTCTACCTTCTCCATCCATTAACGCTAGTTGCTCTTCTGCTTCCACTTTGCAGATGAATGTCCTAGGGACTACTTTTGGGTAGAGATCCGAGTAGAGATCCGACTCCTTTAAGGGAGTAGTCTCCTCTTTTGATGATTCACTGGAAACCGACTTCCTCTTTCGGTGGAGGCTTAGCTTGCTCCTTGGGATGCTAAAAGGGTATAAGAGTGGTTTTGGATTTGGTTTGGTGATAAGTTACTTATTGGCTCAAAGATTTGTCTTTTGAGGATGCATCCAAGAAGGTCACATAAGTTGAACCTTCTGCATTTTGTTTGAGTTGCAGAACTGGGTGTTATTGGCATGATGCATTGTGTTATCTTCTTATAAGAGGGGTGGATTAGGGCGGAAAGAGCCACAGTTGAAAGAAGGCTTTATCTTCTTAATCCATTTCTTATAGAGGTTTTGCATATAACATGACTCATTAATTAGTCCAAAGGGTATCATGGTCATTCTATTGAACAACATGGGATTTTCTACTTTTGAGGCTTCTAGAACCTCTCCCTCATCTCTGATTGCTACAAGTAGGATAAACTCTTCTAGATCACTTTCATACTCTTCTTCTGCATTATCACCTTCGTCCTCTCCAAATTTTATTTTTGCCTCTGTGGGGGTTCTCTAAGAGAAGAATAGACTCTCTGTTATGTCCTCTGCTTCTGCTTCTGTGTTTGTCTCTATCTCTGTCTTTGTCTCTGCTTCAGTCTTTGTCTCTATCTTTGGCTCTGCTACGGCCATGTAATAGGGAGAACAATACATCCATGCTTCTATCTCACTGTTAGAGGTGATTTCAAAAGTCAATTCAGGTTCAGGCAGGAGGTATTCCCCCATTGACAAAGACTTTGCTTACTTTGGCAGTTGGCTTACAATGCTCACTGTCAATGACTGTGCCTACATTTTTCTTGTGAAAGATATGTTTGACAGCTTCTTCATCTCTTGATGTACCATCTCTTACTTCATTGGAGGAGTCTCTAAAGACTTTGATGGAGGTGGATTCATTGCCTTTTTGTGATCTATACAACTTCAGTACCACCTTGTTAGATCCTCTGCCTAGGGTTAGGGTTCCTTTGTGAACCAATCCCTCCTTACTCTTTCTTCAAAAAGCTAAGGTCTTCCCAGCAGAGGGTATGAGGTCTCGTAGGAATTTGGTTTGACCACCATATATGTTAGCCAATAATCCCTTCTTGTGAGAATTTTCTTCACATATGGAAGAATGCCCAAAGGCTTGATTCTGCTTTGGTCTGCAAGTCAGATAAGCCACTGCGTAGACTGCATTCCTTGCAAGCCTAGATCCTTCATTGTCACATCCATCATTATGCTCATTGATGAGCCTCCATCAATCAATGCTTCTGCTAAAGCATCCTTCAATCCATACACTAATCTTTGGGGTTTGAGGATCTAAGAAGGTGTTAGCGACATCCACTTCTTTCACAGGCTCTTAGGCTCTGGTGGACTTGGTTGCTATTGAGGGAGCAATTTGTAGGCCTCTTCTTCTTGTCAAATGCTTTTGAATTTCTTTTGACAACTAGGAAACAACATTAGCAAACTGTCAGAATGTTAAGTTTGGTTTAAAAGTGTATAGGTCTTTAACCAAGTCATATTCTTTGATAGGATCCACAAGCTTCTCTAATTGGTTAGGGAATGGGGCTACCCCCACTTTTATTTTTCCTTTTTCTTCTAGGAGTGGCAACATTTGTACTTCTTATCCTTGAGGAGGTACTTTGCATTCTCTATCTCCTAGATGTCCGGTCTTGTCTTTGCAATTGTCTCTGTAGCTCTTTGTGGATCTGTAGTGCTTTGTACTACATTATTCTGTACTGCACTATTCTATTTCTCCCTAGGAAGGTTGAACTTCATTCTCTTGGCAAAGGGAACATTCTCTTTTGGATTTGTGGGATCTCCTTTCTTTGCACACATTATTGTAGCAACTTCCAATCCCACTAAATTGGAAGCAGGTTCTTGAGTCTTTTATTGAGTATTTGAGTTAGCTTTCACAGAAGCTGGTGGACTTGGATAGTCTTTTGCAATGTGGCATTCTCCTTTGCATCAACTACATAAGGGCTTGTAGTCCATGGACCTTCTAGGGTTTGGATAGTTCGGTGAGATATGATCCTTTTCTCCAAATCTATAACACTCCACCTCTCATCTCTAGCCACCGCCAGACTATCATCCTCTGTAACTTTGAGAGGGAAACCTCCTTGGACTGAAATTATGACCAAATTCCCTAGGCTTTGGTCCGATATCATGGGTGGTCATCTTGGATTCTAGCAAGTTGAATCTTGCATCTTCATCTTTCTTTCTTCTTTCATGCATCTCCTTCAGAGAGTAGATATTCTCTGTATAGTTCTTCCTCAAATAGTATGAATAGAAGGCTCTAGGAATGGTTGTTTTTTGGTTATATTCAGTGGTTAAATGTCTCGCTTGATGGCACCTTTCACACCATGTATTAGAATGCATCACATCTCTTCCACCTCCTGCAGGAGTGGATAGATTGGTGGTATTCATCTTCAGCATATGTAGTTGTTCTGTAATCACATCCATAAGCACCTTCTTTATGCTTGTGATTTAATTGGACAGGTAGTCCTTCAAATTTTCACTTCATGGGGTACTTGCAGTAGGATTTTGGGAAGATTCTATAATTACTACATATATTGGTTGGGTTAATCTAGAGGGTCCTCTATTCTAGTTCTGACTCAAAGCTCTTGTTGAGACTAGGGGTTGTTGATTCCTTAATAAAGATGGAAAACATGACTACATTTGTTGGCCTATCATCAATATCTGTTTCCAGCTCATTCTCAGCTTTGATTTTTGCATTCTCTCTTCTTACATACCTCTAAACTCATTCTAGTGCTTGCCTCTTGATTGCATCATTCATTAGGGGGTTAACTCCACCCGGTTGCTCTATACTCAACAAAATAAAATCAGAGGGGGCTTCAGTCTATGAAGGACTCTCTTGCCAACATTTCTTCTACTTTCTTCTTTTCTACGTCTCTGAATTCAACTTTTAGTCCGCTATATAGAGGGGAAGATATTCCATTGTGAAAGTGTCAAAACTCATTCTTTTGAGGATCGTTGTGGTGCCATCATCATAGAAATGCCAGCTCTGATGGTTTCAACAATGTGTGTTGTGATTGAAGAACACTTTGAGTACTAGCTTCCAGTGGGTTGCTAATTGGACAAATAGAAGATTGTTAGTGCACCACGTATCCCACGTGTCCTATTGTTGAGCATCTACGAATAAATTCCATCTCTTTTCTTTCTTGTTTTTGTGTACTTCCACTTATCACGACTCTTGAAGCTTCTTCACAATCTCCCACTTGATGATGTTTGGAAACTTATCGATAAATGCTAAATCTCCCATGGATGATCATTCTCTCTATTTTTGCACTTCAGTTTGTTCCCAAAAAATTTGCTACCAAGATGCACGTTTATGCTGATTCAACAAGGAGAGGAAATAGTCCACCACATATAGCCTCCATCATGATGGTAATATGTTTCCGTCATTATGGTATGAACTTCTTGTAGAAAGTGGATTTGGAAATGAGAATCTCCAATTCTTCAGTGGGAGAAGGAACTTTGTGTAATATTTCCACACAATATAAGTTAGTTGGTTAGTTCAAAAGTTAGTTAGCTAATTAATAAGTTAGTAAGATTACTAACTAAAGACTAACTAAGGTAAAAACTAACTAACATTAATTATTAATAGTTTTTATTTAATTTAAAATATTTTATTTAAAAAAATCAAGAGTCGTAAATTCGACATTTTTTTCGAATTGGCAAGGACCATGGCCACCCTTCACGTAAATTACAACGTGAACGAAACTTATGAGTTATATTAATCACTAGGATAATGTGTATAGTTTGGATGGTCTAAAAATATTAGATTTTTGGACAAGACTAGAATATTTTAGATATTTTAGAGATTATCTTAATTTTAAAAAAAGAGATATGGAGATTTCTAGAACTAGATGTCATTTAAAAGAAAAAAATAAGTGATGTGTTAGTTAGTTTGAAGATTTTATAAAAAGAAAAATAAAGAAAAGTGACTGGCAAAATCGCGCGCGCCACGATTATAGTTTACAGGCAGTAGACAGCACTTCGAACAGAGAAAAGAAGAAGGAGTGAACTGAGAGCTTTCTAATCAAGTGTCTTGGGGTTTTACCCCCCTTTCAGAGCCAATGGAACCATCAGATTTATGATCTGAGCATCAGATCACTGATCTTTCCAAGATCCCCCTTCACAAAGAGCTCCACTTCTCAACCACAAGCCCTCGTCTCCAATTCACTATAAATAAGAGGCATGGGAGAGGCATAAGGGACATAAGGAGACCCCGA
The DNA here is from genome assembly GCF_053477565.2 of Lygodium microphyllum. Taxonomy (NCBI): domain Eukaryota; kingdom Viridiplantae; phylum Streptophyta; class Polypodiopsida; order Schizaeales; family Lygodiaceae; genus Lygodium; species Lygodium microphyllum. The sequence goes on from NC_141139.1 coordinate 29,468,206, forward strand.
GAGGCTGTGAGAGAGAAGAAGAGAGAAAGAAGAATACTCCTTCAAGAGGCTACGAGAAGCTAGAGAGAGAGAGAGAGAGAGAGAGAGAGAGAGAGAGAGTTAGCTCAAATCCCTTGTCTCGATCTTTAACTAAGCCATATTCTCTTACGCTCTCTCATCTCAAATCTATCCCACCTTCCCTATCTCTCAAACCACTCGTGGACGATGGCTCCAAAGCGACGAAGTGGAAAAACCATGGAGATCAACGCAACCGGTCAAGCAACGGGTATTGCCAATAATACGGGAGTGCCCGAGGTTGCGGGAGTTGCCACTACAAATGGAACATCCGGAGTGGCTAATGCGAGCGCGAGTAAAGATGAAGTTCCTAATGTCGTCATGCTGCCAAACTAGGTTATTCATTACTAGATTATTATTTTGCAATATAAGATAATTACATAAGATATTAGCTTCCATATTCTTCACTTACACATTAAATTGATAACTCATCTAGAAAGAAATATTAGTACAAGCATAAAACGATTAATCACTATGATTTGTAGCTAGAATAGTTGAGATACTAAGGCATAGAATCAGGATAGAATTAATTGCCAAAGGTTATTGTACATATGTCTTTATGCGCATTCAATATAGTTATGATCAAATGCGACGAGATTAAGAATTGATTAGTGATGGTTATAGAAACTGATTGTCTATTTAGGAATCCTATAGATCATCTGGTTGAGTTATTGACACAATATATTTCCTTAAGGGATTTTGCTTATGTTGGATAAGTGAATCCAAATGGAAGAAAACTCATGCCTTGCTTAACATGTTATAAGAGGTGTACTCAACACTTCTTTATGGGGAGAAGAATCCTCATTAGAATGTAAGGTTACCTTAGGATAAGGTCTACCTTGGCTATGTGAAGCTGTGATTTACATGTTGGGATGATTATCATTGCATTATTTGATACATATTTGAAAGGACTGTTTGTGTCTGCTAGAATCTAGATTTTTGATTGAAATTATTGTCAAACAAAATAAAAGGAGGGATCACACTAGGCTACCCCCAGGCTAGCGGCGAGACCCTACTCTAAGGGGGTCATGATTATCGCTATGAGAGGCTTGGATCGGCTCCATAGGCGAAAGGTCTGTCAGTAGGGATAGTCTCGGGAAATAGGAATTGTAGGTGCCAGAGGGGGCCCTAGCTATAAATCCTGCATTGTTCCAAGAATCTGAGGAGCCCCTTCATGACCCAGGATGGGATCCTGGAACCCTAAATACTAGTTATGAGGGTGGAATCTTGGTGGACAGAATGTCCTTATGGAATTCTGTGTATCGTCCGCTGGGATGGAATGATGGAATTTGTAATAAACTTCCAATATAATAAAGAATTTTGCTTTACTGTTCGAATTGTATGTGTGTTAGTGAGATAAATTATGTGAAGGAACATGTGACTTAATGGACTAATTAAGGAAGCTGGTTGTATATGTTCCAATAAATGTGTTGTAGGTAATTAAAAAACTAAAGATGACCCATCATCAGAGGAAAGCGGGTGGGCGTAACCCCCGACGGGTCCATCCAATGGTAGGGTGGTCCCGGTTAGCTGGGAGCTTTTCTACATCGGAAATAGAAATAGGAAGACGATAAATTGATCAAGTAATCATTAGGTAGAACCGACTTGCATTATTTTAGGGGGCCGGAATGGGATTTTGCCTTATGGGCAGGAGGGTTGACGTACCGCACTCCCCTCCGTCTCCCATTCTCTTTGAACCAAGTGCAATGGCAAGTCCGCTTCAGATCGAGTAATCCTCTAAAAAGTGGAACTCGAAATTACTGATGCTAGCTGGCTGCTAGGAGACCCATCTGATTTTAGGAACCCAAGTCTTCAGGTCGATCCTAGTGGGTTCGTCCAGAACTCTCCCGTTGCGAAGTAGACTCGGTAGGGCCTAAGTGACAACCCCGTGATGTTCTAAGGGAGCACCGGGCGGCATCATTTATGGGAAAACCTACTGATGGACTACTAAAAGGTGTGCCGTGGATTGGGACTAGTGGACACCTCACACTGTGCAAGTATCCATTGAATTCTTCTCTTCTTGGCAATGCCATTTTCTTCATTTTCAGCCTCTTCTAATGCTTATTGATGGTAGTTTTTTCCATCTCCGCACCAAAAACATGGAGCCCCAAAAGGAAAACAAAAGAAACAAGGTTTCTATTATGAGAAAATATATATTGTACTATCAACAACCATCTTTTTCATATTTGATACAATCTTAACAAAGAAAAGAACACCAAGAACAAGAAATCTTCATGCAATATCATAGAAACAATTCTCACACAGCTTTAACTTCAACAAAATCCATCATTCTCTTCATATTCTTCATAGAATTCTTTAATAGACCACAAAAACACAAAAGAATACTCCACTTTGAATGGAAATGTATCACATATTATTTATCTTCAAAGTTTTCATGGCTTTCTCTCATAATCTCTCATATGTAGATATATTATTTTGTATAAAATTGGCTATCTTTGACTCTCTCTCGTTCTCTCTCAATATTACATCATATCCTCACTAAAATACTCAATAATCACTCAAAATAACCCTTCTTTGGTCATGAATACCCCTTCCAAGAGGTGTGCCTGATATGAAAGGTCATCAGAGCCACTACAATGACTCTTTAGAACTCACTACTGTCACTTCACTCCAATCTTCTATTGAGTCTTCAACAACTGCTTCTTCCAGTTTCTTGATATCTTTTGAACTTTAATTCACCTCTTTCCAAGGCTAGAAAACTTTCCCAAACTACACCCTTATCGAATGGAACATTTACAGAGGCATACATAATAGAATAGAACAGGAACAAAGGCTCTACAAAAGCTCAACAAAAGGTTACAGAATGCCAATCGAAAGCATCCAGCTGAACTAAAACCAATCAAAATAATCAAAAACCATTCAATGAGCTTTTCAAACAACCTCAAACTTCATCAATCATTACTCCATACTTCCATACATAAGAAAAATAAAAGAAAATAGAAGCAAAAAAAAAGCTATCAAAACCAAGCAGAACCTTAACAGAACATCATAGAGCCTCATATCTCTACTGAAAAACATCATGAGCTTATCAAAACCATTCCATCCTATCCAAAACACTCTCAAACCACTTCCAAACAATTCAATCATCATGTAAAACCATCCATTCATCCCACAAACATAACAAAAATCAACCAAAAAAACATAGGTCATTTATGCATTCAACATAAAAAACATAGAGCCCCGCAAGGAATACCAAGGAAACAAGGTTTCTACTCCAAGAAAATATATCTTATACTAGCAACAACCATATTTTTCATATTTGATATGATCTCAACAAAGAAAAGAACACGAGGAACTAGAAATCTTCACACAGCATCATAGAAACAATTCTCCCACGGCTTTAACTTCAACAAAATCCATCATTCTCTTCATATTCTTCATAGAGTTCTTTGATAGACCACAAAAACACAAAATAATAATCCAATTTTAATGGAAAGATATCACATATTATTCATCTTCAAAGTTTTCATGGCTTTCTCTCACAATCTCTCATATGTAGATACATTATTTTGCATAGAATTAGCCATTTCTGACTCTCTCTCCCTCTCAATTGTACATGATATCCTCACTAAAATACTCAATAATTGCTCATAATAAAACTTATTTGGTCTTGAATACCCCTCCCGAGAGGTGTGTTTGATATGAAAGGTCATCAAAGCCACTAGAGTGACTCTTTATAGCTCACTACTGTCACTTCACTCCAGTCTTCTCTTGAGTCTTTAGCAACTGCTTCTTCCACTTCCTTGAGCTCTTTTGAACTTGCATTCATATCTTTCCAAGGCTACAAAAATTTTCCAAACTAAAACCTCATCAAATAGAACATTTAGAGAGGAATAGAGAATAGAACAGAATAGGAACAGAGGCTCTACAGAAGCTCAACAGAGGGTTACATAAGGTCAACAAAAAGCATCCATCTCAACTAAAACCAATCAAAATCATTAAAAAAAATTCAACAAAATTTTCAAACAACCTCAAACTTCATCAATCATTACTCCATGCTTCCATAAAAAATAAAATAGAACAAAACAAAAGCAAAAGAGAAGCTATCAGAACCAAACAGAACCTTAACATAACATCACAAAGACTCATATCTCTACTGAAAAACATCATGACCTTATCGAAACCATTCCATCCTATCCAAAACACTCTCAAAACACTTTCAAACCATTCAATCATCATGTAAAACCATCCATTCATCACATAAAAACAATAAAAATCAACCAAGAAAACATAGGTAATTTCAACATTCAATATAAAAAACATGGAGCCTCAAAAGAAGGAACACCAAGGAAACGAGGTTTCTAGTGCAAGAAAGTCTATCTTGTACTATCAACAAACATATTTTTCATATTTGATATCATGTCAACAAAGAAAAGAATAGTATGAACAAGAAATCTTCACGCAACATCATAGAAACAATTCTCCCTTGGCTTTAACTTCAACAAAACCCATCATTCTCTTCATATTCTTCATAGAATTCTTTGATAGAACACAAAAACACAAAAGAATAATCCACTTTGAATGGAAATATACCACATATTATTCATCTTCAAATTATTCATTGCTTTTTCTCACAATTTCTCATATGTAGATACATTGTTTTGCATAGAATTAGCTATCTCTAACTCTCTCTCCCTCTCAATAATACATGATATCCTCACTAAAATACTCAATAATCACTCACAATAACCCTTATTTGGTCGTGAATACCCCCTCCCAAGAGGTGTGTCTGATACGAAAGGTCATTAGAGCAACTATAGTGACTCTTCACAGCTCACTACATTCACTTCACTCCAGTCTTCGCTTGAGTCTTCAACAATTACTTCTTTCTAAGTCTGGAAAACTTTCCCAAACTACACCCTCATCCAACTGAACATTTAGAGAGGCATACAAAACAGAACAGAATAGGAATAGAGACTTTACAAAATCTCAACAAAGGGTTATAGAAGGTCAATAGAAAGCATCCAGCTCAACTAAAACTAATCAAAATCATCAAAAACCATTCAATGCAAAATAGAAGCTATCAGAACCAAATAGAACCATAACAGAATATCACAGAGCCTCATATCTCTATTGAAAAATATCATGAGCTTATCAAAACCATTCCATCCTATCCAAAACACTCTCAAACCACTTCAAAGCCATTCAGTCATAATGTAAAAACATCCATTCATCCCATAAAAGCATAAAAAATCAACCAAAAAAACATAGATCATTTTAGCATTCAACATATCCCCACACTTAATAAGGGAGTGTCCTCGCGACCTAGGAAAAAGAAAATATAAGTATATCAAAGAGGTCAACTCGATCTTCAACAACAAGCTTTAGGAAACACCATCCAATCACGACCTTATCTTATAACCTTCATCTAATAAAAGGATACAATGAAAGAAAAACACTTTATCCATTAACACATCTTATGAACAATAAAAAATCATGACAAATTTGTAAAGGATATAAGAGGTTTCTTCCATCCATCTATCAGATAGAATCACAAACCACCATCCATGAGCTTATTAATCAGGTCAATTGTAATGTCCACATTACTTAGTTTATTTTAATGTACATATACATTCCAAAGAAAATTGATTTATGTTGCATATTTTTTTAAAAAATACTAGCTCTATTTATAAAATTGACTCTCATTATGAATATAGTAATTATTATTAATGAGGCATTATATGCCAGTTCATGGAAGAAAGACTTGGGAGACCCTCCCAAGACTATCTTATTAAAACTATGTTTGTAGTATGGAACAACAAAAAGAACTAGCCTAGTCAATAGTCACTTGGCAGTTAAGTGCACTTGGGTGATGACACTGTCGGGATGAGTGACCTCTCGGAAATATTTTTCTACAAGCTACTGGGAGCTTCTCACATGTAGCCAATGGTGCCAACAAAGCCTTTATAGCCCATTGCCAAGTATGCCAAGGTCTATGCCTTGGTCGTCACTTTAGTCACCACCTTAGTCGTAAGCCTTGGAGTGACTGCTGCGTGACGATGCGCCAAGCGGTGCTCACCTATAGATTCGTAAATGTGCTACAAAAATGGAGCTCCCTCTCTGACATAATCAATGATGTCATAAGAAGCGCTAAAAGATAGTGTTATCTCTTTGTTATTGATGATATCATAAAAAAATGCTAAAAAGAAAGCGTCCTATCTTTTATTCCCCCCTTGCAAAACTATAAATTGAGGGGTTAGGGATGAGTAGGAAGGGGGACTAGAGAAATCTTGACAAGGACGAGACGTTGATCAAGAAGGAGGAGACTCTATTGCACGAGATGAAGAGATATCATTCCATTCAACCCAAGGAAGGGGATATGTAGAAGGTGTCTTATCCTCTTCTACTCTAATCCAAGAAGAGAAGACACTAAAGAACTCTATCCTATTCTATCAATGCGGTTAGAAATCATACCTGTACTCTCATTCCTATTCCGTCTACTAGAGAGAGAGATGTATTGCTCTCCAAGGGGCAAGAAGAACTATCCGCCCGCAAGGCCTACATCATTGAATCCCACAATAACCATCATCATCATCGAGAGTCTTACACCCTTGCCAACTAGTATTACTATCGTTTTCTTCTTCTTCTACGAATCATATTTCCATCATGGCCCAAAAGAAAAATAATTCAAAAGCAGAAATTGCAAATGACCCTACTAAGGTGGAAGAAACAATTGGAGTTGTGAGCATGGGAGTCACTAATGGAATCACGAATGCAGATAACAACCCTTTACCAATCACGATACCACAAGGGTTTTTTTTTAAATTTCTATCGAAATTCAATAGAAATAAGATAATTTTCTTAAGATATACTATGATCTTAGAGTATTCACTTGGTAAATTATTAGAACATCTTATAGGCTAGAAACTGTTAGGAAAACTACAAAACTCTAGAACTTAAGAGAAATCATGAGGAATTTACAAGAAGGATTTATTAAGAATGAACCCCAAAGAAATTATTCAAGGATATAGTTTAATCTAGAAGCTTTGATATAAGATTTTAAGACTGAAAATATATCTAAGTTGAAGAAATGGACTTAAGGCCAAGAAACTTGGTTACAATAATAAACCTTTAACTGGAAAGTTAGAGACCCCAAAATCTAAATACCCTTAGTTAAATTCCAAGGGGAAGAGTTCATTATGTGAAATTAAAGCATCGATTGCTACTAGATTAATCATCACTTGAAAGTTGCATGATTGATTGAAGTCATAACTTCTTGAAGACATCAATATTCTTTGTGATTTTTTAGATTAGATCCTAATTGAATTAAGTATTAGAAGAGATATAAATTGAGGAGCCCTATACCTCCCCCAAGAATAGGTGCTAAATCCCCATACCAAGAGGGGATGTTTTTACTACCGCAAAAGCATGGACCGGATTTTGATGGCGAGAGGTCTCCCAGTAGGGATTGCATTAAGTAGGAGGTGGTTAGGGTGCCAAGGAGGCTCTGTCTAGTAAATCCTTTACACACCTATGAACTACTTGGTCCCCTGTATGACCCAAGTTCTACTTGGGATACCTAAAAACATTAGCTATAGGTGGATTTGATCTTGGTGATGTGCAAATGTGCTGAATGAGGTGCACGTGAAATTGCAATTTTTCTCCTATATGGGCGAGAGAACACACATTATGGAACATAATCAATGAATTTGTTTTATTCTAATTGTATGTTCATGAGTAAATTATGCAAATGAAAAACTATGCATAAAAGGATTCTTTTTAATTAATGAAGCTAATTTTATATGTTTCATGTAATATGGTAGGTAATTAGATAACTAAGAACTTCCATAGAGGGAAGCGAGTGGATGGATTCCCGACGAATCCAGTCCTATGGCAAGGTGATCTCGGTTAGCTGAGAGGTTTCCCCAAAAACAAACACTAGGAAGAAATTCTAGGAAGGGCCAATTCGTTGACTTAGCTTTGGTCTTAGAATTGTAAATTATCTTAGGGGAAAGGTAGGCGACTGTGCTAGAGAGCACTGCAAGGGACTTCATAAATCCTTAGTCTGCTACTACTGCAAAACAATGTTGTACTCTATGAACCAAGAGTAATGGCAGTCACTCCTTCCGAACAAGAAGCCTCTCAAAGGACACCTCCGGATGTGAGCTAATTGACTAATAGGTGAATGTTAGGTCAATTGGAAACCTTCAGGTCGGTCCTCCGTGGGTAATGGCAAGACGCTTCCCCTATGCGGTAGACCTCGGGTTATAGAGCCGGACAAGAACTAATCATTCTGGTTAGAGTATGGATGGCAATGACTGGAAGGTAAACTCTAGGCGACTACTAAAATGTTACTCATCACGTAATAAAGGCAGGTACGTTACAAATGGTATCAGAGCCAAACGAAATAAAAAAACTTGATAATTGTAGTATGAGATGTGAGATGTTTTCCCCTTTCTCTTTTGCTGATATGTATTTTTTTAGAATATTACCCAGAGAGACGAAGATTGGGAGCAATTCCTTGTCTTTCGAGCAATTTTTACATCGGCAATGTATTCTATGGATTATGGATGGAGAATGGAAGTAATGCGGATTCTGGATTGCATCTATGATCCTTCTCCACTATACTGGGAAATATGCTGGATAATAAGCGATGGATATTTTTAAATCGATGCAAACCGTCTTGCCTTCCTTCAGTCCAATTTAAAGAGGATAAGATGAATGGAAAACCTTAAAGTCATGAATGTTTATTTATTCCATGAAGCCAAAGTGAATTCAACTTTATTCATTAAAGGCCGAGAAGTTAAACTAAATCGATATATTTATGAGGAAGTGACAAAGGTCATCCAAGCATACTGAATTATCATTGTCGGTCGCTCTAAATGCCGCAACTAGAATCCTTAGGAATATGATCCTAAGAGAACACCTAGTACAATGGAACGAATAGCTTGAAGAGGATGCCACTTGCATTGATGAGGTAACCCTCATGAATGAATACCCCCATTTTCTTTCGAGATGAGGACATCTCAATTTCTCTAAGGAGGGAAGAATGTAATGTCCTATTACTTAGTTTATTTTAATGTGCATATACATTCCAAAGAAATTGATTTATGTTGCACATTAAATTAAAAAAAAACTCTAATTATGAAATTGAATCTCATCATGAAGATTATTATTATTATTAATGAGGTATTATATGCCAGTTCATGGAAGAAAGACTTGGGAGACTCTCCTAAGACTAGCTTATTAAAACAATGTTTGTAGTATAGAACAACAAAAAGAACTAGCCTAGTTGATAGTCACTTGGCAGTTAAGTGCACTTGGGCAACGACACTACCAAAATGGGTAACCTACCAGGAATATTTTCCTATAAGTTAGTGGGAGGTTCTCATACACAGCCAATGGTGCCAACGAGGCCTTTGTAGCCTGTTGCCAAGTATGTCAAGGTCTATGCCTTGGTCACCGCCTTGGTCATAAGCCTTGGAGTGACAGCCACCCGACGACCTACCACGTTGTCCATCGAGAGAGCATTATCTAATCTCTTTGATGCTGGTTTGTTCCACCTACTCAAGGTAACAGAGAGCAATTCAGAGCAAGTTGATAGAGATAGAACAAGCAGCTACAAGAGTTCTGCAGATCATCAGTTGGAAGAAGGTGTTTGGATCCAGCAATCAGAGAACCTTGTATTCATCATTAGTAGTAGCAAAGTCTTTGTCTTTCTTTTGGAGACATGGCACTAGATTTAGAGCTGAGGATGCAAGAGAAGAACTGGCCAAAGCAGGCATAGGACAAATTGTAGATTCAGCTACAATGATAGATCTGTAGTGATTTTCCAGGGGCACAAGTCATGTGAAGCAGCTGGCTTGTTAGCTAGGATATCTCACTATGATTTTTTTTTTTCAAGATGATTGCAATATAGAGTTAGTCACATTCCTTGTAGTTTGATTCACTAGTAAGAGCAGAGTCAATCTTTGGCAATTTTCTTAGCCAACTCTTTCACACTCAGATCGAAAAGCAGCCTTGACATAATAGAGCTGCACAAGCTTAGATTACAATTTCAGTAGTTCATTGATATATGTTGCCCAACTTAGGAAGGATTACTTTGAGTAATTTAAGATACTTCCTATCTACTGTGACTAAAACAATTGCTGCATTTTCCTTGCACATGAAGTGTATCAGTCAACTAATTATGTGGTAGTTTTGTCAAAAGTAGCAAGCTATTTGAGTTCTCAAATAGCGCTAATAATCTCGTCTTCAAGATCGAACCTTCTAGGCTTGTGCACATGGAAATTTTCACTCTCTCAAATGAGGCTACAATGCCATAGACTATTGCGGCTTGTCTAGCCTGTGCATAGGGATTGTAGGGGAGAATCAATTTTCAAATGTGCAGGAGGGGTTTGTGCTGGCCTGATAAAAGTCCTTTGTGAGAATGCATACCTAAAGCCGGAGCACTAGAACTCAAGATATTGAGTTTTTCTTCTGTTGTATATACAGGATAGGAAGTTACTCATGGCAAGAAATAAGAAAAGGGATCCTATTTTGGACAACATCAATGAAGAGTTAGTACTTTGATGTATGCAGGGGTATGAACAAGGCATACATCTTCATTGGCTTTCCTATGGGCAAAAGAGTGTCTCTTTCGGTGAATCTTGACTTGGATTCATATTGACCATTTCTTGGGTATTCTTAAGCAAGATTTGCTTCAATTTTGGAATTGTAGAGATTATTTTCATCTACTTGAGTACCCTATAGCTCTTCCCTACTCCTTTGAGTGTTTTGGTGTTGGATATTTGCTCAAAGTTTGATGAGAAGTACAAAAGACACTTGAAACAAGGCATTCACTATTTATAGAGTGTGTCTGGCTGTCAACAACAAGCATTTCTAGAATTATCCATTCTTATCCATTTGCAAAGATTGATAGCTCATTTGAAAGAGCATTGTATAAGCGTCAAACAAAGCCATAAAGCACTCAGTTTGGACAATTGTAGCTCAAGTTATTGAGGATTTTCCACAACTGTATACTCAGGATTGCATGTATAAAATGGGAGACAGACACGGATATTTTGATGGAAGGGTGGATAATCATGCATATAATAATCCATATGAGAAGTATGAAGCTTGTGCATTATGTATGAATGGTGGGCAGCATCAATCTTATGCATATGAGCATGATATGGGTGCAAATAATGTCTATGGCACACACTATGCAGGGTACCAAGGTCAGCCAACTTATGTCATGGATTATCATGAGGAAGGAGAAGTACCAACCTGTCCTTTCTCCTTCAACTATGTTCATGGTACCTACTTATCAAGTTGTATGTTGGATGATCTCACTTTTAGAGGTCTATGCTACAAATGTGGAGAGAAGAATGTTATTGGTCATCCAAATGTATGCAAGGCACAGTATGTTAGAATTTCAGTTATCTTAGAATGGCCTACTCCTTTTGGCACTCGAAGAAAGCTTATACCTCATCAAGAGCTGATGGAAATGAAAAGACAACTCATATTGTATAAATGTGAGGGTCAATGATCTCCTAATCATGAGAGTTACTACATGAATAGTCACTTTGCTACAACCCTTGTATTGGAGGATTCTAATGTAAATGTATCTCAAGTGGAAGTGCAATTTCATGGATAGAAAGAAGAAGAGAAAGATGTTGATAATAATGTTGAAAATGTAGTGGGAAAGCTTGGGGAAATGTCTCTTAATGCAATGCATGCAGAAATTTGTAAAGAGAAAGCATACTTGGAAGATCAAGAAGAAGATGATGATTCAAATGACCAAGTTGAAGAGCAAGATGATGCAGTTGAAGATGAAGAGCAAGAGTATGTAGATTCAATGAAGATAGTGCACAAGAAGAGTTTGGTACAGATATGATCGACAATGTATATGTGCATGATGATGAGTTATCATGGGGAAATGATGAAGACATGTATCAGCCTATCCTTGATCATGATCAGCCCATAGATGATCATGGACTACAATTACCTTGTTATGGCATTTTGGACTCTTATGAGTATGATTTTGGTTATGGGGCTGATATGACATATGACTTTGATGTGTCATTTCCTTATGATCTAGGGATTTATCTTGATAATTATGAAATTTTGGATGGATTTCCATATGACATGGGAGGTTGTGACCATTATTTTGGAGGATTTCCATATGATCCCGGAGGTTATTATGGATGATTGGATGACGATTTGACATCCCTTGACCTACAAATTTGATTGACAGCTTGTCTCACTGATTTTTACATGGTTTATGGAAAAAATAGTTGAAGAAGCATGAGCTCACTGTTTAATACAGCTTGTTGTATTAGATTACTGTCATAAAAAAATAAATGATCTAACATCATCAAATTCATGATTTGATGATTGGATATGATGCTTCTAGGTGTATTCTTAAAAATGACACATCATTTGTTAGATTTGGAGCTATATTTAAGAAGTTATGACTCTTTTTCTATCACTGCCCTTCTATGGACAGCATGAGCAGTATGAAGGCAGTCATCAACTTCTTGGACCATGGAATCTTCTTCAATTTGTGCTTTTGGACATTCATGACATATCCATTGTAATATCTTCTTATTTGCAGCTTTGAGGACAAAGCTAATTGAAGCAAGGAGGGTTTGTAATGAAGCAAATAAGGCCAATGGTAAATAATGACAGCAGGCTAAATGCCTTAGTGATAAAAGTAGAGGTCTAGGGCTTAGGGTTTGTTATAAATAGGTAGCCCTAGCCAAAGTTAGGGGCCTTTTGCTATTTGGACATGTTAGTCATGTAAGTTTTATTGGTAGTCACATTAGTTTTCTTGACCTTCACCTAATGGAGGTGAGTTTGTATGGCACCAGCTTGGGGTGTGTTCCAAGAATCCTTTCTTGTATTCATGTTTTCAGCATAGGTTAATGTAGTGATTTCTCCATTTTCTATTGTTCCATAGTTAGATTTTATGGTAGTCTAGGACCTTCATTAAAAGGAGGAACATGATATGAGAAGGTTTAGAAGGGGTAGGAAACGATGTAAGATCATCAATAAAAGGACAGACACTAAAAACATGAATATGAAGGGTTCCAAAAGGAGTAAAGAATAAAATAGGAATAGTATCAAAGCTAGAAGAAAGAAGGGAAACATACAACGGAAAGTGATAGGACATGAGAGAATAGGAAAGAAGATCAGTAGGATCCAACAGGTAAATAGAACAATGAAAATTAAGGATCTGGAAAGAGGAATCAATAAACAATGGATGATCAACAATATAGCTCAACAATTGAGTTTTCAATGGCTGGATATTAGACTTATGAAAGACACTCTGTAAACAATGAGGTTCTAAAGCATCATCCTCCAAAGGCGGATGCCAAGCATGCCCGCTACACCAGGACATCTACTGATGATAAGTCTTCAAGATTTCTGCTAACAAGAGCTCCACTAAATGAACATACATGATTGCTTGCAAAATCACATTCCCACATAAACATTTAGATCCTCCTCATTAGGAATTTGCAGATGTCTTGTGAGATACATAAAAGACAATAATTCCGTTTCATGTGAAACTAGCTCATTGACGAATCTATCAAAGACAGCTCTTAGCAAATTTGCAGACCATAGATCTGACCACCCATCCTCTAGAGGTTTCGAATCCACATTGCTTAAGGAAATGTACAAGGCAAACCTCTACTGATTATACTTAATCGAGAAGGAGGGGGGAGGTGACACCAATTCAGCATAGTGAGTAAAGTAATCATGCACATAGTTCATTCTTTGTTGAAGGCGTTCTACCTTAGCAAAAAACCCATCACACAACTTAGCCTTCTGCTGCTAGTCAAGCTTGTCCTTAGAAGATAAGACAAAAGAAACTACAGGAGCCAGAGTAGGAATAGAAAGGGTAGCAATTTTTTGGTTAAGCTCTTCAATAAGCTTCTTTTGAGATTCAACTGTGTCTTGGGAATGCTGCAATTGACCCTCACAAGTACTCAACTTACGCGTTAACTCTATCATGTCCTTATTAAGAGCTGCATTCTTTTCTTTATTTAAAGACACATTCTCAGCGTCCAAGGTAGCTACTTTAGTTTCTGACTCTTTGATTTGGGCTTGTTGGGAATCCATCAAAGTAGTAGCTTCAATCATCTGTTTATGAACATCACTGAGGGTAGCTTTTTCAGATGTCAAGTCCTCAAAAGCTTTGCTCAACTGACTAAGGGAATTAACTTTGCCTTGCAATGATTTATAAACCCTCATGTAAATAGACTAAAGAGAGGAAGTAAGGGAAATCTCCAATATAGATTGGACACTAGAAATCAACTGGGAAAGCAGAGGTCTAGCGAGCATCGTCTATAAAGAAGAGGGAATCTGTTGATTTAGTTGTCCATCCCTTTGAGGAGAAAATAAGTTAGGACAAGACAAGAATGAAGGGAGGGAACTGCTAGAAACAAGAGGGGTAGTGTCCTCTGCAAAGGAGGATCTGCAACAACTGAAATAGAAGAGGGACTAGGCATCCATGTTGTATGTCGAAAAAACATGGGAGGGGGCTCATCCTCCATATTTGGATTCGGCTATAATGGAGGAGGAGATGGAACAAGAGGTGGAGTCTGCTTCGAAAGAGGAGCAAGATCAATCATTGGCACACCACTAAGAGGAGGAGCAAGAGTAATAATTTTTTGAAGAAAAACATCATAAGAAACATTACTGCCATGACCCTTTCTGACTCTCTAAAAATATAGATCCATCTTGGCCATCATAAATGCAACCCATTTAAACTTGGCTCCCTCAAGGATCTGAAACAAACGTGGTGAAAAGCTCTTTAGATAGACATTTGGATGCAGGCTTTCCAGACATGAATCTATCTTGGAGGAACTGGCATAGCTGCTTCCATACCGAAGAGGAGACATGGGCAACAGAAACCCCAAAGCTAGTAATGACTTTATTGGACACCAAAGGGGTAGATGTCTCGTTTTGAAGACATGAAAGGATCTCTTCCACGATCAATAAAACTAATTGCCATTGGGTAAAAAGGAAGCTAAAAGAGGTAGACAAAATGCTTCACTAGTATTGGCAGTGGATAGGTAGAAGCATCGGTCATAGACCAAATTAGACTGTTTTTTGTATGACACCAGGAAAGAGTAGCAGAGCTTGTTGTCCACTAGTGGAAACTTAAGTGCTACAAATGAACGGAGACCAACATGGCGAATACAATCCGCCTCCAAGAGAAGAGAATAATCGTGCACCAGCAATGGCACATGCTAGATCACAATCGAGGGAATAGAGGAAGATGCCATTCGGACTACATAGGATATCCACACACACACACACCAAGAAAAATAGGAAAATTCCTGCAAAATCCAAACAAACCACCACTAAGAAAAATATCAAGAAAAAGAAATAGAGGAACAAACAGAATCGGACTAGACTTCCCCAAGGAATCCACATCCTACGTAAAAAATTTGACATGGACCTAGCACTCATGTGGCCGAAAGCTTCATGTGATGCCAAAAGTCAGGCACCCTAAAACCTCATAATCAAGTACTCAAAAAGAATGAAAAGTCAAACACATCGTATCCCAGACACTGACTAGACTCAAAACAAAATCAAAGATTCAAACCATTAGAATAAACTCAAATAAATATGACCGACATCTCTAATTAAGAAATCCCAATCCCCATAAATGTTGGGAGTATACCTAAGGTGCGGTGAAGTGAGCGGGTGATTGCTACCAAATTCCTTTTAACCAATGGGAAATTAAGTTGTAATTCATTAGTAACTAAACCCTTAATGCATGCTGAATCAAATTCCATCCCAACCCTGAAAGGTGAGAAGGATCGAAGCTTGCACGCGAGCTATGGCGGGAGAGCAAGAGCAAGAAAGAGAGAGACAAGAAATGGGAACTCCAACAGTCACAATGTGTGACCGGGCCTTCCTTTATTCAAACTGTCACTAAAAGAATAAAGAATAAAGTGACGTGACGGGCGCCCGCCACCTGCAGTGTGCAGTGGCGCGGGTACTGTCAGTGTAGTAATACATGGGGCGGCACGGCGGAGGCGCCTTTACCCCCAACAACCTCCCACTTAAAGGCGAATCTGCCCTAGTGAGAGAGAAAAGAAAAAAGAAAAGACTGTACAAATGTACATAGGTACAAGGGATGAGGAAAGGTAACATCTCATCCAACGCCCATCAACCTCCTGAGGAAGGCAAAGCGCTCAGTAGTGAGGCTCTTCATGAGTAGATCTACAGGATTCTCGTCAGTGGAGATCTTGACAAGGTCAACAGACTTGTCCTCCACGACACCACGTATGAAGTGATACCTCACCTCAATGTGTTTCGTCTTCGCATGGAAGACCGGATTCTTAGCCAACTGAATGGCACTCATAGAATCCGAATGCAGTGTAGGTGTAGCATCAATCCCAAGGTCAGCAACTAGACGACCTAACCATATGGCCTCCTTGCAAGCCTCAGTGGCTGCAACATACTCGGCCTCAGTGGTAGACAAAGCCGTACACTTCTGAACCCTGGACATCCAAGAGACAGCCCCTCCAGCATAGGTGAATACATAGCCAGAAGTGGACTTCCTACTATCTGCATGTCCTGCATAATCGGAGTCAGTGTACCCCACGACCCCTGTATCCTGGCTGCCATAGCAAATACACATATCTGCTGTGCCCTTCAGGTACCTCATGATACCCTTCACGGCATCCCAATGTCTGCTGCCAGGTGTAGCCATATAGCGTGCCACAACACCAACTGCATGCGCAATATCTAGACGAGTGGCTATCATGGCATACATCAAACTGCCCACGGCTGAAGCATAAGGGATCTTGGCCATCTCGGCCCTCTGCTCATCTGTCTGCGGACAATCGGCCTGTGATACCTTCACATAAGAAGGTAATGGACAGCCAATAGGCTTTACGTCCTGCATGCGGAAGCGCTCAAGGACTTTATGAATGTACTCCCGCTGTGAGAGATACAAAAGCCCCTGATGCCTATCGCGCTTAATGCGCATCCCAAGTATATGTGAGGCCTGTCCCAAATCCTTCATCTCAAAGCTCTTCTTTAGCTGAGATTTAAGAGCATCTAGCTCATCATGAGCTTTCCCTGCTATCAGCATATCATCAACATAGAGTACCAAGATAAGCAAACTGCCATCACGTGCTTTCTTCGTATAAAGACACGGATCCATAGCACTCCTGCTGTAGCCCTGTGACTGCATAAAGGCATCAAACTTATGATACCATTCCCTAGGTGCCTGCTTCAAGCCATACAAGCTCTTCTTCAACTTGCACACTAGGTGCTCCCTGCCAGGTTCTGCAAAGCCCTTAGGCTAATCCATATAGATCTCATCATGCAAGTCCCCATGTAGAAAAGCCATCTTGACATCCATCTGATATAGATCTAAGTCAAGCTGTGCAACCAAAGCCAAGACTACCAAGATAAGCAACATAGAGTACCAAGATAAGCAAACTGCCATCACGTGCTTTCTTCGTATAAAGACACAGATCCATAGCACTCCTGCTGTAGCCCTGTGACTGCATAAAGGCATCAAACTTATGATACCATTCCCTAGGTGCCTGCTTCAACATAGAGTACCAAGATAAGCAAACTGCCATCACGTGCTTTCTTCGTATAAAGACACGGATCCATAGCACTCCTGCTGTAGCCCTGTGACTGCATAAAGGCATCAAACTTATGATACCATTCCCTAGGTGCCTGCTTCAAGCCATACAAGCTCTTCTTCAACTTGCACACTAGGTGCTCCCTGCCAGGTTCTGCAAAGCCCTTAGGCTGATCCATATAGATCTCATCATGCAAGTCCCCATGTAGAAAAGCCGTCTTGACATCCATCTGATATAGATCTAAGTCAAGCTGTGCAACCAAAGCCAAGACTAAGCGCAAGGTGGTCATCTTAACCACAGGAGAGAAGACCTCATCAAAGTCCACACCATGTTCCTGCTTAAAACCCTTTGCTACCAATCTAGCCTTGTATGCCGACTTGGGGTGTCCGGGGGTACTTTTCAGCTTGTACACCCACTTGCATGGCAAAGCCTTCTTGCCCTTAGGAAAGGCAACCAAATCCCAAGTCTCATTCTTATGCAGGGAGTCTATCTCAGACTGCATAGCCCTCTCCCAGGAGTGACTGTCACCCTTGCGCATAGCCTCATCGTAAGTGAAAGGCTCTCCTGCATCTGTAACCAAAACATAATGCATAGAGGGCTGAAATCTGTCAGGTGGACGTCTATCTCTAGCAGACCGTCTCACCACAGGCTCTGTTGCGTGTCTAACTGCCTGTCCAACATCCTGGCCTTGTGGAGGAACTGCTGCAGGTTATACTACTGGCTGTGCTGGAGCTTTAGGCTCCTCCTGAAAGATCACTCTACGGATCTCAACCACCTTCTCAGGCTGCCTGTGCATCTTGTCTTCATGGAAGACGACATCATGGCTGCGTACTATTTTCCGCGCCTGCGGATCCCATAGGCGATAGCCCATCTCTCCTAACTCACCATAGCCAAGGAATATGCATTTAATGCTCTTTGGATCCAATTTACTCCTCTTGTCCTTGGGCACATGGCAGAATGCCTCACATCCAAAGACACGGAGATGCGCATAAGAGGGTGGCTTACCAGCCCAAACTTCCTCTGCAACCTGGAAATCCAATCCACTGGAAGGCGATCGGTTTATGACATGCACTGCCGTACTAACTGCCTCAGCCCAAAAACTCTAGGGGTAGGCCTGCATGGCTAAGCATAGAGCGCACACGCTCCTGAATAGTCCTGTTCATGCACTCAGCCAAAGCATTCTGGGGTGGGGTGTAAGGGGCGGTCAACTGACGCTTAATACCCCTGTCATCACAAAACTGCTCAAAAGCATGTGAGACATATTCTCCCCCATTATCTGTCCTAAGGCATTTCAGCCTATACCCAGTCTGGTTCTCAACAAGAGCAAGCCATCTCTGAAAAACTGCCAAGACATCGGACTTCTGCTTTATGGGATAAGCCCACACTTTCCTAGAAAAATCATCAATGAAGGTAACGAAGTACTTCACGCCACCCATAGACATGCAAGGCATAGGCCCACAAACATCGGAATGCACCAATGCCAAGGGCTCACTCATGCGTGGCCTACCCGATTTCTTATGCGTAGACCTATTCTGCTTACCATAAAGACAATGATCACATGAGTTAAAACATGCATAATCCAAAGGCGGAAGATACTGCAAACCAGATAACATTTTCATTCCCTTTAAAGACATATGCCCCAAACGGGCATGCCAAAGTGATACATGTGGGATAGAGCCGACTGCCAAAACATGGTCTACAGAAGACCCAGATACAACAAGAGGATAGAGGCTGCCAGCCTTGGCGCCTCTAGCAAGCACAAGTCTGCCTTTGGTAATTTTCCAGGCAGAATCCCCAAAACAGACATGAAACCCTGCATCATCCAACTGTCCTGCAGACATAAGATTGCGCGTAAGCGCAGGTACATGACGTACATCCCTGAGCAAAAAGGAACTGCCAGTGGAAAACTGCAACTGAATATCTCCACAGCCCACAATATCAAGAGACCTGTCATCTCCAAGTTTGACTGATCCAGATACAGTACGGTAAGAGTGAAACCACTCACGGTAAGGCGTCACATGGAAGGACACACCTGAATCCAATAACCAGCACTATGCATACATACTAGATGTCTCAGTCAAGTGTGAAGCATCAGAAGAACTAGCTGCAAGTATAAACTCATCACCACCATCGGACTCCTCAGTCTGCGTGACATTAATTTCCTCAATCTTGACGCTGGACTTCGCAGGTACTATGCTGTGATCAGAGGACTTCTCCTACACTTTATCTTTTCCCTTATCCTTGCGCTTCTCATTGCGCAACTCATGACACTGTGGTCTAATATGGCCCTTTTTCCCACAATGATGACAAGTGACATTAGCGTTGCGCCCACGCGACTTACTACGTGACTTTCCACGAGATTTAGACCGACCCTTCTGCGAGTCACGGCCTCGGCCATTACCACGGTCATACCTGTCATTCCTGCCTCTAACTGTCAAAGCATGACTACCACGAGAGGCATCCAAGTTTTTGCGATTCACCTCTTCCTGAAGAAGAGCACTCTCAACATCTGCCAATTTTAGAGCAGCACTAGAGGCACAAAGAGCAATACGGAAAACATCCCATGACTCATTCAGAGTCCCAAGCAAGAAAAGAGGAGTTACTTCCTCTCCAAAGGTGATATCCTGCGAAGTCAGGTTCTTCAGTATAGCATGGAACTGGCTCAAGTGAGTAGACATAGTCACATTATCCTTCATGCACAGATCCATAAGCTGCTTCAACCAGTACATTTGACTCGCTGGACTTTTCTTATCATAAAGATTCTTGATCTTATTCCATAGATCCCATGCACTCTGTGCTTCCTCAAATACATTATAATGTACCTGTTCAGTGAGAGACAATACAATCGTGGACTTGCATAGCTCATCAAGTTCAAGCCAGTCATCATTGTCCATAGTTTCAGGTTGCTCCCCACTCAACCGAAGTGGCTTAATCTGAGATTTCTACACCAAAACCTACCATATTTGACTCTTCCAGTAAGAGTAGTTGGTACCATCCAACTTTGTAATGTTAAATATGGCACTATCATGCGAAGATGACGCCATTATGCAGGCTGGAAATGCCCAAACAGTCCAAAATTGCTTGTTGTTTTACTGTAGAAACTGCCCAAAAATGACCAAAACGGGGTCCAAAGGGCGAGCAAAGTGTGCCAAAAGTTGCTGCCCACTTAGTACTAGGTGCGGTACACCAAATCAGGATATTTTAGCATGAAAAGTACACCTCAGTCCACCAATAACTGCTTGCTATAATAAATTGCAGGTATGCAGTCTAGAGAGCAAACTGTCCCAAAATAGGATCCAATGTCAAGCAAAAAATGCTAGGTCCAAAGCCGGCATGAAACGGACATAAGCAAGGCCAATGACAGTGAAAAGAACATGAGCTCAACACCGAAGCATGTCAAAATAACATCTGCCAGTGAAAGGCACACCCCCAGACACTCTAGGCAAAGTGTTCCTGTAACTGCCAAAACCTGACACAAATAGGTGTCTGCTCAAAAAGAAAGATCCAAATATGAGACTTAGCTCATAAGCATCCTGTGAACCAAGAGTACATCAATGCATATCCATAAAGATCGGAGTATGATCCCAAAGTCTCAATGCGTATGTAGTTGCTCAAGACATAAACTGCTCCAAATACATGTAAGTGCTCCAATAGCATGCAACTGTCAAAGGTCAAGCAAGCATGTAAAATGCTCCCACTGGCACAAAAGGCGTACAAAGCGAGCTCAGAAGCTCAAACAACCCAAGAGAAAGCACCAATGATAAGTGACCCTGTCAATGCATCAAGCGCATCCAAGAGAGCATGACATACATGAAGCACCGGTCGCATTAACCATGAAGCAATACATAAGCCCAAATAAGCTCTCGGTCAACTCAATGACATCCAAATAGCAACCGAGATCAGTGATCAAGTAAGCCGGGAATGCTCAAATACATCCAAATCCAAGCTCCAAATGTCGGTATGGCATACACGAACCAAATAGCATATGTCACGAACCAAAGCATGTAATGCAAAAGCCTAACTGTCAAGCAGAGACATGAGGCATAGGCGGTCCACAAGCATGCCAAGTCGGTCCAAATGCCAGTGAAGACGGAGCTAATGCGAAGCTCAAAAGCATCCCATAATCTCATACATATGCTCCAAGCCGTCCCCAAATGTCAGAGACATCATGCCAAAGCTCAAAGCATACATCCGGTATCGGTAGGTAAGTGCCAAAGCATGTAAAGTACCTTCAGCCCACTGTTATTCCAGCATGTATTTACTGTTCTAAACAGTAGATTTCAGCCCCGAATTCAAGCCAAAATCATGGTCAAACCAAATGCATACATCCCCAATACATCCGGGTAGGAAGTAGACCGCATACGGGCATCAAATAAGGTAACCGGAGTAGAGTATAAGCATCAAATGCCAATGCCAAGTGTGGCTGCCCTGTTTCCAGCACTGTATAACAGTAAATAACAGTCCCAAATCAGCCAATATTTCAAGCCAAAATCATGGCATAATCATGTGCATACATTTCCAAGGCACTAGGCATCATGTAGACTGCATACGGGCATCAAATAGCACAACCGGAATGGAGTATAAGCAACAAATGCTAATGCCAATGGTGCTGCCCTGTTTTCAGCCTGTTATGACAGTTTATGACAGTTCCAAATCTGAAGAGATCAGCCTCGAATGATCAAGACCAATGCCCAAAGCTTGAATGACATCAAACATGAAGTCTATAGCCCTCTTGATCAAGGTAGAGAGCAAGAAGCAATGGCCAAGTGTGGAGCTGAAGTAGATGAGTGCTCACAGCCTGGAAAAAAATGATGCAATCTGCCCTGTTGGTGCTGAACTTGCTGCTGCTCCACATGGGCTGAAAAGGGGGTAATGGGGGGCTCAAGAAGGGCCTATCAAAGGCCTATGACAAGCCTCTTTGAGCCTTGATAGGTGTAAGGCACAATATGAGGGGAATAAGCTTCAAGGGTTTGAAGCCATGGCTGCCCTTGCTGTTTGCAACTTGCAGACTGAAATAAAACCCTGAAAGAATGATCAAATACCTCAGTATCAATGCCTTGAAGGTGCCTCAATAGGTTGGGAAGGTGCTCGGGAAGCCGGGGAGTGACAGGAGCTCGGGGAGATCGGATATGGCTGCCGGGATGGAGATCCAATGCGTGAAGGGAGTTGATGCGAATGTAGACAAGCACCGAGTCGAGCTCGAGCAAGAGAATGCCAAGCTCTGATACCAGTTGAAAGGTGAGAAGGATCGAAGCTTGCACGCGAGCTATGGCGGGAGAGCAAGAGCAAGAAAGAGAGAGACAAGAAATGGGAACTCCAACAGTCACAATGTGTGACCGGGCCTTCCTTTATTCAAACTGTCACTAAAAGAATAAAGAATAAAGTGACGTGACGGGCGCCCGCCACCTGCAGTGTGCAGTGGCGGGTACTATCAGTGTAGTTAGTAATACATGGGGCGGCACGGCGGAGGCGCCTTTACCCCCAACAAACCCCGCTCGGACTGATTTGACGACTGTGACTAGGGGTCTCTAAAAAATGCAGTTCATTGTTAAAAATTATATGATCTTTGGCGCAAAGTGCATGACAATTTTCCCCTTACTCGTCCATCTCCTTTGCCTCCTCCAGTGCGTGACCCCTCTTTTCCTTAGTGTCCTGTGTGTGGATGCCTCCTTAGGCCTCGTTCTCGTGCATCATTTCCATCTTGTACCATGTATTTGTCATCGCAGTTGTTCATGCGCGAGAATGTGCGCGTGGTTTGTTCATGGGATGATGCGCTAGCTGCTGTTCACATGTAGCTAGTATGAAACATAGGTATATTTTTCTAAATTTTTGAATTTTTAAAGGACAAAAACACTTAAAACACATATCAAACCTTTATAAAACACTAAAAAATTATAAAAATATCAAAAAAATGAAAAAAAAACTAAAAATTTTGCTGAAACAATTTACCAACTTTTTGAAAAATTTCAAATTTTTTCTTACTTGATAATGTTCACAAAAAATTAGAAAATAATTAAACATTTAATCTCATGAAATTGACTTAAAAATAGTTTTATGAATAAAAAAATTCCAAGAAAATTTTTAAAAATCATACTCATCTTTCTTCATGTTTTTGGATCACTTGCATGTGCTAAAATGATCAAAATTAACTGGAAAAAAATAATTGAATAAGAAACCCTCTTTTTACATGTAAATTCTTTGAAATTTTCTTTTTTCACTCCAAAAATGGCTTAATTTTTTTAAGAAAATTATGGAAAATTTGATTGGACCTCTCTGCTTAGCTTTCAACTTACATTTGGATGAATGAATATATATATATACATGTATATATATATATATATATATGTACATATATATATATATATCACACAGCCATCTTGTAAGCGATTAAGAAAAAATAGACAAAACCTAAATCAAACTCCAAATACATACACAAATCTTTCAAAATTAAAATTTAAAAAAACACACAAATACATTTTAAAAAACAACAAAAAGAAAAGGAAAAGAGAAAAACAACAACAAAACACAAAACCTAACACATAATTACCTAAATGGCAAACCCTCTTTTGTCCCTGTTTGTTTTTATATTAGGATGTGGTTTTTGTAAATTCCATGAGGTTAATTGCTCCTTTGTCACCTTGTTGGTTGTGTACAAGGATTTTTCGTGTCTTTTAGATAATTTAGAAGTGGAATTTTGCATGATAGACCTTGCAGGTGTCCACACGCCACCAAGTTTTCATGTTTCCCTCCTTCACATGCACAATCATACACAAGTAATTATAATAAAAAATTAATTGACCATTGCACGAGCACTTTGGCACAATAATCCACTTAATTCTCTAAAATTAATCCATAGTGCACGTGCACACGTGCTATAGACACAATTAATCTTTGTAATTAAAAATGAACCCCCCAAAATCACACATGTTTTGGTTTGGTGTTTTGGGAATGTGTGTTTGGTGTGATTTGGTGGTAAAATAGTATGTTGTTCTTTGGGTTGTTGTGTTTGTTGTTTTTTAAAGGGAAAATGTTGAAATTGGGTGTTTGGTGTTGTTTTGTGTGTTTTTTTCTTTGTTTTTTTAGTGTTTTGGTTTTTATTTGTGTAAAAATTTTGTTTGGTTTCTTTGAAATGTGTGTGAAGGGGTGGTTTGTATGTGTAAATATTAGAAATGGGTGGGATATGTGTATTAGAAACAGGTGGGATGTGTGTGGGGTGTGTTTTTTTTAAAAAGTATTTAAAACATTAAAAAATGTGAAGTAAAGGTGGTTCTTGAAAGGTGGGGTTAATTTAGTTATTTATTATTTTTGGATTTTTGTGAAAAAAAATATGTTGTGTGTGTGTTTTTTAAAGGAAAAAAAAAGAGGGGTTGGGCGGGACACCTACAATGGTGAGAGAGGGGAGGAGAGGAGGTGGGGGAGGAGGTGGTGGAGGGGGGATGGGGAGGTAGCAATGGTGATGAGGGAAGGGGTAGGTGAGGGCGGTGTGGAGAGGAATAGGCATGGCATCCAGGCAGCTCCAGCGACCATGGCAACAAAACAGGCAACTCTAGGCGGGGCGACAGGCGGCCAACTTCGGCTTCCAAGTGGGGCGCTAGTAGTGACTTATGTAGGTGGACTCCAGGCACAACGATGGCAACTCAACGGGGCAACATTGAGCAATTGTGGCTCAACGCTCGGCTAGCAGGCAATTGTCTAGTGGGGCGGCAGTGGCCACACGAGTAGTCGACGGTGGTAGCAATGGCTCTAGCGATGTGAGCATCCAAGGCAGGCAGTGTGGGTGAAGGAGAGGTAGGAGGGGGAGGAGGACGAGAAAGGGGGGGAGGGCACTCGGAGGGGAGGAAAGGAGGAAGAGGGAGGGAAGGGGTAGTTGGGGAGGGGGGAGGGGATGGGTAGTTGGGGAGAGGGAGAATGGGGCACACAGGAGGGAGGAGAAGTATAATAAAGCATAAATTACCTTAGTCTAGAATATGCTAAGGTTTGGTATAAAAGGGTGGGGATGTAACATGTGAAGTAGCTTTTTGCCATTTTCAAGAATACAAGATTGAGGGATCCTTCCTCCCACCTGACATAGGGGTGTGTACCTATGTCCACCATAGCAAGAGGTGAGTATCTTGTTGCAGCATTCATGTTTGATTCTCAGCCATTCATGGCAATACATTTTCATGCTTAGCCACCTTGGCTATGCTTTCTTTGGCACATTTGGTGTATTCTTGTATTTTCCAGTTATTTTGTTTGTTGTGAGAATTGTTTCTTTTACATTGGTATCAGAGCATGGACTTTGATCCATGGGAAATGTCATTTTCTTGGAAAATTTAGTCATTGGGACAAGAACCAATTAACTGGAGCACTCATATTTGGTCACAGGGTTTGGTACAATTCAAACGGTGACTAGTCAGAGTTCTCTGCAACAAGTTGGGACTAATTTTGAAGGCTTCTTGAAGAAGATCTTGAGGGAGATGGAGGTTCTTGGCCGAAATAGCAGGATGTGTCCAAATGGAGGTCCATTTGAAGGCTTTTGGACCTAACTGAAGTCTAAGTGGGGTTACAGTGGTTAAGCTAAGATTACTTTTTGCGGGACAGTTTCTCTCTCTTCTCCTCTCAAGCTTTCATGGCACATCTTGACTTTGCTTTTCTTCTTGGCCTTCATTGGTTCAAGTAATCTCCAAGATCTTATTCTCCATGTTTCAAGCTTCACATATAGTAGCAATATACCTTGATCAAGGCAACTAGCATCAACAGGACAACAGGCTGTGTCGGCACATTTTGCGTTGAATTCCTACACCTTCTTCTCCACGAATTCTCATTAGATGAAGCTTGGCTATGGTTAAGGCAAGCTTTGGCAAGGCTCCTTCAAATCTTCAGTAAGCATCTATGGTCTCCTTACACTTCCTTGATCATTATTTAGCTTCCAAAACCCTAGCTATGGCAAATTTAGGACATCAGTGAATCTTTATTGAAATTTCTTTAAAATGTCAGAGGGCTTTTGTTCTATCAAGCCTCTTAGAGCTTTTGAACACTCAAGGGACTGACATTGATGTATTCTAGGACGTGAAGCTTCAAATTTGGTGGCTATGGAGTCAAAAACAGGGTAGCAAGCTTCAATAATCCAATTCTTGGATTATCTTATTCAATTTCATGGAGGTTTTGTGTTCTACTACTCCAAGAAGGTTTGACTGAAGCCACTCCATCAAGAATCGGTCTACATTGGGGCATTCCATCAAGATTGATAACATTTTCACTCTCTTGAATGCTTGAGTGTATGGAGTTTTCATTAATTCTTGATTCTATCAAGAATTCAGATTCTTCAAGGCTCAAAGCATCCTCTCCTACAAGCATTATGGATATATATTTAAGCATTGGATTCTTTTGAATCATTGGAGCTCTCTATTGGAAGTAATGCCTATGTTACATGCAAGTAACCATTATGAGACAAAAAAAAATTACTTTAATCTGGGCCTATACCTTTCAATTTGGATCAATTTTCTAATGGATTCTATGGAGTATTAACCAATTGTGGTTCATCTACCATTCTTCAACAACAATCAAGAGGTTTATACAACAGGTAACTACTATTTACAGGTCATTCTTAATCTCTACAGGTTCCCCACTACCCTCTCCAAGTACATTTAGGGGTTTGCAGGGTTTATTCATACACAGGGAACTCCTGCTGGTCGAAATAGGGCATTTACAGGTTGTTGACAGGTTGTAGGAAATTCCAGGACAGTAGAAAATACCTTATTATAGAAAATTATGTATAGCTTCATAGTTGGATGTTGATAGCTTGATGGATAGAGGGCATAATAAGCTTTGATTTGAATTAGAAAGTTCAACGATCTGACATTTGTAGCTCAGGATATTTCAGTTTTAGTGACAGTGGGTATAGTTAGATAGCACCTTGACAGCATAATAGGGACTCACTGTTTGTCAGTATTTCACCTAAGAGCTTCATCCCAAGTTAAAATCTCTTCAAATCTATTATACCCCTACATCATAAGATTCCTTTGGAGCTATTAAGCATTGGGATTGAAGCAATACTTTGAGAGATACAAGGGATTTTGTGATTGACAGTCCATTAGTATTGCAACCATTTCCAATGGCCAAAGGCAAAAGGAAAGACCAACTGATGGAGACAATTCAAGAAGACATTAGAGAGTATGCCAATGAACACAATAACAATAATGAAGCCCAAAATCAAGACCAATATGATGATGGTGTAAGTGTTGGTAATGCCCATAGTGTACAACTTGGAAATGATGAGAACCAAGCATTCCATGAACCTTTTGGTGATCCTACACTTTCAAATGAGTTACATATGATGAGCATTGCAATGCATGAAATATTTGAACAAATTTCTAAGTCAATGGGGAATATGGAAAAGACAATCAATGGAATGAATGAGAGTATTCAAATATTGGTCAAGTTCATGCAATATGGGTTTGAAAATATAGTAGCAAAGACTATGAAAAATGGGTTTGATGAGGTATTATCAGCCATCAAGGTTCAAAATACAACCTCTTCTCCAAATAGACCCACTAATCTTGGTGAAAATGCTTCAACCCATCCATCTAATGTGAAAGGAAAAGGGATTGATCAACCAATCATGTCCACTTTTGAGAGGGGAGAACCTTCTACATTGAGGAATACCTTTGGTGAGCCCATCAAAGTATTATGGCCATCCACATTTTAATCCAAAACATGAGGCAACTTATGTAGGGGATGAAGACTTAAGAGAAATCGAGAATGAAGAGTTTCATGGAAGAGTTGAAGAAAGAAAGTCATTTCAAGACATCACTAACAAAGAGAGAACACAATCTATGGTCAACCCACTAGTGGACAGCATCATTCATTTGGATCTAATCAACCAAATCAAGGCGGTGATGCTTCTAGGCTAAATTCCTTTGGAAGGGATTCAATGCATAGAAAATCTTGGAGTCAACTATCTTTTGGACAGCATTCTAACAATTCTCAACCCACATATAATGAGAGGGAATACAAAGAGAAAATCACCATTTCCAACTTCAAGGGGAATAATGCATCTCCAACGGAGTTAGAAGAATGGGTAAACAAAATAGAGATGTACTTCACTCTTTTTCCTCATCATGATGAAGCTAAGTTCTACTTTGCGGCACTCCATCTTGAAGGATACGCTCATACATGGTGGAAATACATGCAAAGAGTTGGTCATATTTTTGCTTTGTTGGAAGATTTTAAAAAGGCAATGTTTGAGGTATTTGTTTCTCCAATGGAAAAGGAAAAGTTGCAATGAAGATGGTATGATCTTCAACAAAGAGGCATGTCCGTGCGTGACTACTCCAATATGTTTCTCAACATCTCTATGTACATTGATGGAATTGATGATATGGAAAAATTAAACAAATATATCTTTGGTTTAAATCCAGTCCTTTCTTCGGAAGTAGGTGCAATGCAGCCCAAGAGCATTCATGATGCTATTCAATATGTTGAAAGGTATGGACAGAAACATAGGAAAGATTCAATGGGTTTTCAGCCTAAAGGTGTAGGGTATCCTTCATTAAATCAGTCCTCTAAGTTTGGAGCTTATTTTAGCCAGCCAAAGGACACTTTTAGGGAAGAAAATAGGGGATATAACAGTCCCAATAGTTATAACAGCAAAGTACCAATATTTCCAACTGTTTATTCCTCAAAATAGGGTGAAAATTATGCACAAAAATAGGGGAAAATGTCAAAAATATGGCTGAAGCACAACAAAATTCTACAAGGGTTGAAAATACACAAAAGGGATCTCAAAACAACACTTACAGTAAGGTTCTTTCTAATGATCAAATTCGGGATATGCGGGCCAAAGGTTTATGCTTTCAGTGTGGAGAGAAGTGGACACAAGACCATAGGCTGAAATGTAAATCTAAAAATAACAAGCTCAAATTTGTCATCATTGATGAACCGGATGAAGTTGAAGGACAAGAGAATCAAGAGGAAAATGTGTTTCAAGTGGATGCAAACCTTATGGTCAAAGACATGCATGATGAGGATGATGGAACCAATGATGAGTTTTATGACATTGTGGATAGCTTTCCTTTTGATCCGCGTGGTTCTTTATGTGCCATTTCTCATGATGCATGGACTGGTTGTAGGGGAGAAAATACCCTTCGACTTGAATGGCTGATCAATGGCAAAGTGATTCATCTCTTGATAGACACGGGTAGCACCCATAGCTTCATAAATGCCAAATCTTTACATGGGCTGAAATTGTTACCCCAACAAATGCAAGTGCCATTGAAGATCCAAGTTGCGAATGGAGCTTATGAGTCAAGCAATGAAGTGTTCCTACAAACTCCTATTACTCTACCTCCTTCATATATTATACAAGTGGACTTGATTACTTTGGAAATGGGACCTATT
The DNA here is from genome assembly GCF_053477565.2 of Lygodium microphyllum. NCBI lineage: Eukaryota > Viridiplantae > Streptophyta > Polypodiopsida > Schizaeales > Lygodiaceae > Lygodium > Lygodium microphyllum. The sequence continues at coordinate 29,498,202 of NC_141139.1, forward strand.
GATATTGTCATTGGCTGCAATTGGTTAAAGTCCATTGGAAAATTTTCATTGGACTTAGAGAACATGCAAATGGAGTTTGAATGGAATGGACAGCATATAGAATTGAAAGGCATTGGTAAAAAACAATTGGAACTCATATCCATGAAGAAGTTAAGAAAAGAAATCAATGCACGATTATGTATCTTCACTCTTTTACTTGCAAAAGTAGATGAAGAGCAACACCAAATCAACCATCTTCTTCTTCAAAGAAAAAGGATCCAAGGTTGGAAGAGCTATTGGAGGAGTACAAAGATTTGTTTTTAGCCACCATCATCTTTACCTCCAAGGTGAGAGATTGACCATCCTATGGACTTGTTGCCTAATACCAATCCCATCAACAAACCTCCCTATCGCTTGTCAAAGTTTGAAAGGGAAGAGGTGGAGTGACAAGTCAAAGAGTTGCTGCAAATGGGTCTAATTCAGCCAGGTCAAACTCTGTTTGCTTCTCCTGTGCTCTTGGTAAAGAAGAAGGATGAATCTTTCCGCATGCGCATTGATTATAGAGAGTTGAACAAGTCCACAGTGAAGAATAGATACCCGATTCCACGTATTGATGATCTTTGTAATATTTCCACACAATAAAAGTTAGTTTGTTAGTTTGAAAGTTAGTTAGTCAATTAATAAGTTAGTAAGATTACTAACTAAAGACTAACTAAAGAAAGAAAAAAAATAACTAATGTTAGTGATTAAAGTTATTTATTTAATCAAAAATATATGTTAGAAAAATCGAGAGTCGTAAATTTGATATTTTTCTTGGATTGACAAGGACCGTAGCGACCCTTCACGGAAGTTATAATGTGAACGAGACTTATGAGCAATATTAATCACTAGTATTAATGTGTATAGTTTGGATGGTCCAAAAATATTAGATTTTGAGCAAAACTAGTATATTTTGGATATTTTAGATATTATCCTAAAAAAGATATGGAGATTTCTAGAACTAGATATCATTTAAAAGAAAAGGCAAGTGATGTTTTAGTTAGTTTTGGAGATTTTATGAAAAGAAAAAAATAAATAGAGGCATTTGTAAAATCGTGCGCGCCGCAATCACAATCTAGAGACAAAAAACAACACTTCAAACAGAGAAAAGAAGGAGTGAACTAAGAGCTTTCTAACCAAGTGTCTTGGAGTTTAACTCCCCTTTCGGAGCCAATGGAACCATTAGATTTATGATTTGAACATTAGATCACTGATCTTTCCAAGATGCCCCTCCATAAAGAGCTCCACTTCTCAGCCACAAACCCTCTTCTCTAATTCACTATGAATATGAGGCATGGGGAGCCACAAGGGAGCATAAGGAGATCCCGAGAGGCTGCAAGAGAGAGGTAGAGAGAAGGATACCCTCCAAGAGATTGTGTGAGAGAGAAAAGGGTTATCTCAAGAGGCTACACAATTTCTTCTATTTTAATCCTCGACTTACCCATCTTCTCTTACACTCTCGAATCTATTCCACCTTCCCTATCTCTCAAACCCCTCATGGATGATGGCTCCAAAGTAACGAAGTGGAAAGACCATGGGGACCAATGCAAACAGTCAAGCAACGGGTATTGCCAATGATACGGGAGTGCCCTAGGTTGCGGGAGTTGCCACTACCAATGAAACATCGGGTGTGGCTAATGCAAGTGCGAGTAAAGACGAAATTCCTAATGTTGTCATGTTACTAAAATAGGTTATTCATTATTAGATTATTATTTTGCTATATAAGATAATTACATAAGATATTAGCTCCCATATTCTTCACTTACACAAATTGATAACTCATCTAGAAAACATATTAGTACAAGCATAAACAATTAATTGCTATGATTTGCAGCTAGGTTAATTAAGATTCTAAGTCATAGAATCATGTTAGAATTAATTGCCAAAGGTTATTGTACATATGTCTTTATGTGCATTCGATATAGTTAGGTCAAATGCAACAAGGTCAAGAGTTGACTAGAGATTGTTATAGAAACTATTTAAGAGTCCTATAGGTCATCTTGTTGAATTATTCGCACAATATATTTCTTTAAGGAATTTCACTTATGTTGGGTAAGATAGCCCAAACAGAAAATTCATGCCTTTCTTAACATGTTATAAAAGATGTACTCAACACTTCTTTATGGGGAGGAGAATCCTCATTAGAATGTAGGGTTACCTTAGGATAATGTCTATCTTGGCTATGTGAAGCTGTGAATTGCATGATGGGGTGATTGTCATTGCATCATTTGATATACATTTGAAAGGACTGTTTGTGTTTGCTAGAATCTAGATCTCTAATTGAAATTATTGTCAAATAGAATAAAAGGAAGGATCGCGCTAGGCTACCCCTAAGCTAGCGGCCAAACCCTACTCCAAGGGGTCATGATTATCGCTACGAGAGGCTTGGACTGGCTCTATGAAAGGTCTATTAGTAGGGATAGTCTCAGACAGTAGGAAATGTAGGTGCTAGAGGGGGCTTTGGCTCTAAATCCTACATTGTTCCTAGAATCTGACGAGCCCTTCGTGACCCAGGATGGAATCCTAGAACCCTAAATACTAGTTACAAGAGTGGAATCTTGGTGGGCAGAATACCCTCATGGAATTCTGTGTATCTTCCGCTGGGTCAAAAAGATATGGAATTTGTGGTGCCTTGTGATCTAGACCAGTTACTTCTTTTGGACAAAAGGGATACATAATTTCTCTTGTATGGGCGGGAGATAAAGATTAACTTGAAGATAAGTTAAGGAACTTGTTTGAACTTGTTTGTCAATAGATGATTTTACTTTATTTTTGTGTATGTGATGTAAGTTATGTGAACGAACCCTGTTTTCTAAAAGGCTTAATTAATGAAGTTGACTTTAAGTGTCACACATAAATATGGTAGGATCTAATTAGAAAACTAAAGCTATTAAGGGAAGCCGGTGGGCAGAACCCCCAACGGGTTTGTCCTATGGCAGGCTGGTCCCAGAGAAATGGGTGACTTCTCATAAGATTTTTACCATCTTTGACCTTAGAAATTGTTAGGATAGAGCCTCGATTCATGCTGTTTTAGGGGACCGAAATGGGACTATGCCCTACGGGCAGAGAGGTTGAGCGGCACATCTCTCTCGTTTCCCATTCTCTTTGAACCAAGTGCGGCATGGGTCTACTACGGCTTGGGTATCTCTATGTAAAGTAGGATGCCTAGGATCCGCCGACACTAGAATGCTGTTAGGAGACCTTGGCCATTAGGAGCCCAAATTTCAGGTCGATCCTAGTGGGTTCGGCCGTAAACATTCCATTGTGAGGCAGATTTGGGAAACCCTAGGTGACAAAACTCGAAACATTCCCTAGGAGTGCTGGGCAGTGACACTTAGATTTGTTTCTCGATAGACAACTAAAAGCATGCCTGGACAACCGATGGGCGAGCACCTCATAGTTTGTATCAAAGCCAAACTTCGTAATGATGCGTGATTGATTAATGTATGGTTCATAGACATATCCTAAACAAAATAATCTAAGTGGTATGGCTTGATTCTTAGGCACCTCCTAGACCCATAAATGCTGACATACAAGAGAAGAATTTTTTTCTCAGGCAAATTAAGGCACCCGAGTTTGATGGAGAAGGAAATAGACGTCGGAGCTAAGGCAGAGATATGGATTGAGTCAATGGTCGATTATTTTGCTGCTTCGCAAACTGGTTCTACCAATCAAGCAATGATAACCAAACTTAAGCTAGTTAACCAAGCTCGATTATGGTGGAAGCAATGGTGCAATGATCAAGGTATTTTCGAAGCCGCTGTCACTTGGGCTCAGCTGAAAGATGTTGTACGCAGACGATACCTTCCACCAACCTACCAAACTTTGAAGATGAATGAATTCTTCAAGCTCAAGCAGCTAGAATTTACCTTGGAAGCCTACTACTCAAAGTTTGTAACCCTACTAAAATATGCGCCACCTATGGATATTGCACAACAAGTATCCAAGTTTTGCCATGTCCTGAATACTCCTCTGAACCACCGCCTTGAAGTAATGCATCCAATAGACTTGCAAGATGCATTACTCTGAGTGAATCCAATTGTCCAATAACTTGGATCGAAAAAATGTGACAAAGATATTTCCTGAGATTGGGGAAAGAGATGCCACACGTGCGGAGAGATAGGGCACATCCGTAGGAGATGTCCCAACCGTCAATGCTTCCATTGCAATGAGCTAGAGCATGTCCAAGCAGACTGCCCTGACTTAAGTCTAGAAGACATTAAATCTCTAAGAAAACAAAGCTACACAAGTGCAGTCTTCGGATATAGAGAGGAATCAGATGAAGATGAAGACCTCGAACCTACAACACCTATTCATGATACTTAGAAACCATAGATATATTTCAAAAATGCTATATATTTGGTATTGAGACTACCCCAATAAATCCTACTCTTATATCTACAGTTAATTTCCATCATATGAGTTGCATCTATTTTGAGCCTAGAACTTGCAAATGATTAGAGATACACTGGCAAGGAATCACAGTTAAAAAATTGCAATGAATTTTTATTTAGTCGTTTCTTCTCAACTAATATAAATTGGGCCTTACTAGAATGTCAAAACTTGAAAGTATTCTTTAGTATTACAAGCAAAGTCAATTGTCCCAATAGAACTCGAAGAGACCTTGAGCTTACAAGAAATAAAGTAGTACAAGCTCCAATGATCCAGAATATACCAGGTGCTTAGGAAAAACCTAGAAGATATTCATGAGATGTAACTACAATAAATTTTCTCTTGTAATCAAGACTCGGATATATCAATACAATAGGTTGTATTTTCAAAAGACCGCATGCTTGTGACTGATCAAAGTAGCGCAATGAAAGCATGGGGGGCCCATAACCCACAGGTTCCAAAATGATACCCCCAGTTTCTCTAGAGATGAGGACATCTCAATTGCTCTAAGGGGAGGAGGATGTAATATTTCCACACAATAAAAGTTAGTTGGTTAGTTTGAAAGTTAGTTAGTCAATTAATAAGTTAGTAAGATTACTAACTAAAGACTAACTACATAAAAAAACAACTAACCTTAATAATTAAAGATTTTTATTTAATTAAAAATATATGTTAAAAATTTTGAGAGTCGTAAATCTGATATTTTTCTCGGATTGACAAGGATCATAGCCACCCTTCACGGAAGTTACAACGTGGACGAGACTTATGAGCTATATTAATCGCTAGTATTAATGTGTATAGTTTGGATGGTCCAAAAATATTAAATTTTGGGCACAACTAGTATATTTTAGATATTATCCTAAAATAGATATGGAGATTTCTAAAATTGGATGTCATTTAGAAGAAAAGACAAGTGATTTTTTTGTTAGTTTTGGAGATTTTATAAAAATAAAAAAATAAAGAGAGGGATTTGAAAAATCGTGCACGCCGTGATCGCAATCTATAGACAAAAAACAACACTTCGAACAGAGAAAAGAAGGAGTGAACTAAGAGTTTTCTAATCAAGTGTCTTGGGGTTTTACCCCCCTTTCGAAGCCAATGGAACAATCAGATTTATGATTTGAGCATCAGATCACTGATCTTTTCAAGACCCCCCTCCACAAAGAGCTCGACTTCTCAGCCACCACAAGCCCTCTTCTCTAATTCACTATAAATATGAAGCATGGGGACGCACAAGGGAGCATAAGGAGACCCTGAGAGGCTGCAAGAGAGAGGTAGAGAGAAGGATACCCTCCAAGAGATTGTGTGTGTGTGTGTGTGTGTGTGTGTGTGAGAAGAGTTACCCTGAGAGGCTGCACAATTTCCTCTATTTTAATCCTCAACTTACCCATCTTCTCTTACACTCTTCCATCTCGAATCTATTCCACCTTCCCTATCTCTCAAACCCCTCATGGATGATGGCTCCAAAACGACGAAGTGGAAAAACCATGGGGACCAATGTAACCGGTCAAGCAACGCGTATTGCCAATGATACGGGAGTGCTCGAGGTTGCGGGAGTTGCCACTACCAACGGAACATCGGGCGTGGCTAATGCAAGTGCGAGTAAAGATGAAATTCCTAATGTCGTCATGCTGCCAAACCACGTTATTCATTATTAGATTATTATTTTTCTTTATAAGATAATTATATAAGATATTAGCTCCCATATTCTTCACTTACACAAATTGATAACTCATCTAGAAAACATATTAGTACAAGCACAAACAATTAATTGCTATGATTTGCAGCTAGGTTAATTGAGATTCTAAGTCATGGAATCATGTTAGAATTAATTGCCAAAGGTTATTGTACATATGTCTTTATGTGCATTCGATATAGTTAGGTCAAATGCAATAAGGTTAAGAGTTGACTAAAGGTGGTTATAGAAACTGATTGTATATTTAAGAGTCCTATAGGTCATCTCGTTGAGTTATTGGCACAATATAGTTCTTTAAGGAATTTCGCTTATGTTGGGTAAGATAGCCCAAACGAAAAATTCATGCCTTACTTAACATGTTATAAGAGATGTAATCAACACTTCTTTATGGGGAGGAGAATCCTCATTAGAATGTAGGGTTACCTTAGGATAACATCTACCTCAGCTATGGGAAGCTCTGCATTGCATGATGGGGTGATTGTCATTGCTTCATTTGATATACATTTGAAAGGACTATTTGTGTTTGCTAGAATCTAGATCTCTAATTGAAATTATTGTTTAACAAAATAAAAGGAAGGATTGTGCTAGGCTACCCCTAAGCTAGCGGCGAGACCCTACTCCAAGGGGGTCATGATTATCGCTACGAGAGGCTTGAATTGGCTCCATAGGCAAAAGGTCTATTAGTATGGATAGTATCGGACAGTAGGAAATGTAGGTGCCAGAGGGGGCTCTGGCTCTAAATCGTGCATTGTTCCTAGAATCTGACGAGCCTCTTCGTGACCCAGGATGGGATCCTGGAACCCTAAATACTAGTTACAAGGGTGGAATCTTGGTGGGCAGAATACCCTCGTGGAATTTTGTGTATCTTTCGCTGAGTCGAAAAGATATGGAATTTGTGGTGCCATGTGATCTGGACTAGTTACTTCTATTAGATAGAAGGGATACAAAATTTATCTTGTATGGGCGGGAGACAAAGATTAACTTGAAGATAAGTTAAGGAACTTATTTGTCAATAGATGACTTTACTCTGTTTTTGTGTCTGTGATGTAAGTTATGTAGACGAACCCTCTTCCCTAAAAGGCTTAATTAATGAAGCCAACTTTAAGTGTCACACATAGATGTGGTAGGACCTAATTAGAAAACTAAAGCTATTAAGGGAAGCGGGTGTATGGAACCCCCGATGGGTCCATCCTACGGTAGGGTGATCCCAGAGAATTGGGAGGCTTCTCACAAGATTTTTACCGTCTTCGACCTTAGAAATTGTTAGGATAGAACCTCGATTCATGCCGTTTTAGGGGACCGAAATGGAACTATGCCCTACGGGCAGAAAGGTTGAGCGGCGCGTCCCTCTAGTTTCCCATTCTCTTTGAACCAAGTGTGGCATGGGTTTGCTTCAGCTTGGGTATCTCTGCATAAAGTAAGATGCCTAGGATCTGACACTAGAATATTGTTAAGAGACCTTGGCCACTAGGAGTCCAAATTTCAGATCGATCCTAGTGGGTTCAACCATGAACGTTCCATTGCGAGGCAGATTCGGGAAACCCTAAGCGATAAAACTCAAAACATTCCCTAGGAGTGCGGAGCAGCAATGCTTAGATTTGTTTCTCGATAGACCGCTAAAAGCGTGCCTAGACAACCAATGGGTGGGCACCTCATAATCTCTTGGATAAACTTAAGGATGTAAAGGTCTTTAGCAAGATTGATATTCATTCGGGATATCACCAAATTTGAATGAAGGAAGGAGATGAGTATAAAACAACCTTTAGGACTGAAAGAGGGTTATATCACTTCTCGGTCATGCCATTTGGGCTCTCAAATGGCCCTGCCAGTTTTCAAGCTCTCATGAAAAAAATATTGCAGCCTCTTTTATACAAAACAGTCTTAGTATTTTTTTATGACATTCTCATTTATAGCAAGTCCAAGGAGGAGCATTTGATGCATGTACAAGAGGTCTTTGACATATTAAGAAGTCACACACTCTTTGCCAAAATCTCAAAGTGTTCTTTCATGGAAGAAGAAGTGGAATATCTAGGTCACAATGTGGGAGAAAAAGGGATAAGAGTGGATCCTAACAAAGTGAAGTATGTCAAAGAATGGCCTACACCGACTTCATCTACATCTTTGCGGGGATTCCTTGGATTATCATCATTTTATAGAAGATTCATAAAAAATTATGCTCATGTGGCGGCTCCTTTAACTGATAGGCTGAAGAAAGAGTCTTTCTTTTGGGACTCTATAGCCAACAAGAGTTTCAATGAGCTGAAATCTCTATTAATTTTAACACATATTCTTGTTTGCCTAGATTTCTCTAAGGAATTCACTATATGCGCGGATGCTAGTGGAAGAGGAGTTGGGACTGTTCTCCATCAAGCCCATGGGGTTATAGCATATAAGAGTCACAATCTTGATGATAAGGAGCATCAACTACATGTCTATGAACAAGAGATGTTGGCAATTTTGCATGCTATTAAAAAGTGGCATCTATATATATTTGCTGAAATATTTCCTTTCCCAACAAAATTTGTCTCCTAAACAATGGAGGTGGCTAGCTACTCTTCAAAGCTATGATTTTGAAATATCCTATATGGCTAGAAAAGACAACATTGTAGCGAATACTTTATCTAGAATGTGGGCATGCTCCATCTCTACAATTTCAATTGTGCATAAGAATTGGATCAATGATATCCAAGAAGAGTATTTGCTTGATGAGCAAGCATAAAAAATGATGAAGGAATTTCAACAAGGCAAAGGAGAAGAGTATTCCAATTTCAAATGGCATAACGGTCTTCTATGGTATCATGGTAGAGTCTATTTGACACCACAATCTTCTTTCAAAGACCATATTTTGCATGAGATGCACTCTTCACCTTTAGTGGGACACCATGGGTTGTTCAAAACCTTTGATAATATCCATAAGAGCTTCTATTGGAAGGGTATTTGGAGGGATGTTAAAGATTTTGTTATGTAATGTCTTCCATGCCAACAAAACAAGGACTCTTCTCTTCTACCCGACAATTTACTTCAATCAATTCCTATTTCTCATGGTAAGTGCACTGATAATACCATGGATTTTATTGTGGGATTACCTACAACAAAGCATGGGTGGAATAGCATTTATGTGATGGTAGACCAATTGACTAAATCAGCCCATTTCATCCCTACCAAAGCTCAATTTACAGCAAAGCAAGTGGCTAAACAATTTATGGAATCTATCTTCAAGCTTCATGGAATGCCCATGAACATTGTGTCCGATCAAGACACTAAGTTTATGGGCAGCTTTTGGAGGATTTTATTTTCTTCAATGGGAACTCTATTCACTCCTAGTACAACATACCATCCGCAAATCGATGGGCAAACATAAAGAGTTAACAAATGGCCAGAGGTATATTTGCAGCACTTTTGCCATGACACACAAAATGCTTGGGACCATTGGCTTCACCTTGCGGAGTTTTGCTATAACAATACTTATCATATGAGTATTGGAATGTCTCCTTTTGAAGCTCTATATGGTTACAAAGTTCAAGTACCCTCCTCCTTATTCCATGAAGATGTGAATCCACAAGCTCGTGAGGAGTTAGAAAAGATGGATGCTCTTATGAAGCAATGCAAGGACAACATTCGGAAAGCTCAAGAGACCATGAAAGCCTATGCGGATGAGAAAAGAAGACGCATGGAGTTTGAGGAAGATGATTGGGTATTCTTGAAGGTTCCCAAGTCATGATATGCTTCTCTCAAAGGAGGGCACAATAAACTTGCCCATAGATTTTATGGCCCTTATTGCATTGTCAAACGAGTTAGGTGTCTTGCTTATCAGCTTGATTTACCTTCAAGCACAAGAATTCATAATGTTTTTCATGTGTCTCAACTTAAAAAGTATGTTGGTCCTCAAATCCAAGTTCTTGAAGAACTCCCTCCCTTGTATGATGATGGTTTGATCATCTATGAGCCTGAAAACATTATTGGTAAGAGGGAGAAGGCTTTAAGGAGCTGAATTATTGTGGAATACCTTATCAAATGGAAAGGTCTACCTATCAAAGAATTTTCTTGGCAACAAGAATCATACTTGGAGCAATTTCCATGGCTTTTACAAGAGGACAATTTATAAACAGAACAATAAACAGCTTGTTGTAATAATTTCCTATCGAAAAGTTAATTACCTTGTCTTCATCAGAATTTGATCTTGAAGGCATGGATGGATACTACATGTTGTCCTCTACATTTCTATATATAGCATGTGGAAATCAGACACTTCTAGCTCAAGATATGGCCAATTTTGTATACAGCCTGTTTTGGACCGCTTACAGCAATGTGTTCCGTTTACATGGTCATTTCTTTATCAACTTCTTGATTCTTCATCAACATAATAGCTCTACTTCAGCATGATTCCATAAGCTTCAAGCTATCCTTGTAATCATGCTTATAATTTGTTCCCAATTTAGCTTTGAGAACAAAGCTCTTCTAGGCCAGGATGGCTTGTAATAAAGCATAAAATACCTTAGTCTAGGATATGCTACGGTTTGGTATAAAAGGGTGGGGATGTAACATGTGAAGTATCTTTTTGCCATTTTCAAGAATACAAGATTGAGGGATCCTTCCTCCCACCTAACACAGGGGTGTGTACCTATTTCCACCATAGCAAGAGGTGAGTATCTTGTTGTAGCATTCATCTTTGATTCTTAGCCATTCATGCCAATACGTTTTCATGCTTAGCCACCTTGGCTATGGTTTCTTTGGCACATTTGGTGTATTCTTGTATTTTCCAATTATTTTGTTTGTTCTGAGAATTGTCTCTTTTACAAGAAGGGGACATGCGGGAGGGAGGTGGGGAGGGGATGGGCAGTTGGGGAGAGGGAGGAGAAGGGGACACACGGGAGGGAGGGGCCCCATGAGCGAGGGCCACCAAAAAGTGGGGGGGGGGGGGGGGGGTAAGAGTCTAGGGAGGAGGGTAAGGTCGAGAGCGGGGAGTAAGGGGCTAGGGCACGGGGTAGAACTTAGGGTAAAAGGGGGTAGAAAACGGGGTAGAGGGGGGTAGGACTTAGGGTAAAGGGAGGGAGTAAGGTCTAGGACAAGGTGCCCTCCTTATCTCGCGCACATGCGAGGAGGTGGGGGTGAAAAAATTTGCATGGTGGGGAAAGATGTTGAGAAACATGCGGGATCTAGAGCATGGCAGTGAGTTATGGTGGATGGAAGGAGAAGTGTGGACTCATGATGGAGAAAACAAAGACATTGTTTGTTACACAAGTGAATTAGGTTCCAAGATTGAGACTCTGACTCATAAACACAATCTTGTGTATGTGGACAATGACATTGACACTTCATTGAAAAGAAAAGAGTACTATCATTGCATTAAGAAAAGGAAGCAAGTACAATGATTTATAGGAAAGTAGGAAATTGCAGTAGGCACCACTGTGCATATGGGATAGGTAAGCCTGCATGTCCTTAGCCCTGAAGCTCCATACAAAGAGGCTGTTTAGTGAGTGTGATTGCTGAATCTCAACACCCCTCCTCAATCACAACTAGAAAGGCACAAGTGTGTAGAGGCTGTAATGAGAACCACCTGCAAAGTGTGGGCACACCACAAACATGGTAGACACCAAAGGCTGTCGCAGAAAAGGCTAAGTGTGGGCACCAAAACATGATGGACATCTAGAGGCTGTAACAAGGGCCTCACAAAGTGTAGAAAGACTGTAATGCCAAGTTACATAAGGAGTTTACAAAGCTTATGGCAGGAAGCATTAGGGCAAGGAAATACAAGGCTTTTAAAACGGTCTATCAGAGTAATGAGAGTAGAAGGACTGATGAGTCTTGTCCTTTCGATCTTGGTGGTCTTCATCTTCATCTTCTTCTTCATCTTTTGGTCCATGGTCTTCTTCTTCTTTCACAGTTGCAAGATAGGCCTTTTGGGACCTCTTCCTAGCATAACAGAACTTCTCAGTATGTCCGGTCCTTTTGCAAAAGTCACAGAAGAGCGGTTCCTTTTTACCTTTGTATCTGTTGTTTAATATAACATTTGTTGATCCTTTGAAGTGCTGGGTTCTTCTTTGCTTTTAAGTTTCTTTTCTTCTTCTAATAGAGAGGCTTTAATATCAACAAGTTGAGGATTAGGCATATTGGTTTGAGTGGTTGATACATTATCATAGGCAGGAGGCAGACTTTTTAGCAAGACACCAATACATTCATATCAAGTCAGAAAAATTCAATTAATAGACCATACTTAGACGACTTTGACTGTGCACCAAATACGGTATCCAATTTATCCCAAGTGTCATGGGACGTGTCACAGGCATCCACATGATGAATGTAGCTGTCATCCAATTCTAGTTTGATGATGGCTTGTGCCTTGTCATCGTTCTTCTGCCAAGTAACTGCAAGGTCTGTATCTCGGGGTTTCTTCTCTTTGCCATTTGTGATGGCCCAAAGACCCTTCTTCATCAGGATGAGCTTGATGCGGGTTTGCCAAGTGTGGAACTTGACTCCTTTGAATCGAGCATTTGGAGAGTCTTTTCCCATGTTGAGGTTGCAAGATCAGTAACAAATCAACACTAGAATTCTGATATTTTATCAGTAGAAGAGCAGATTGCCATGTGTCAAGAGACACAGTTAATGACAGTGTGAAAACACACTATGTCAGTGTTGATGTTGAGCTTGATTCTTCTTGTTTGGGATCGTTCGGTCGTTCTTCAATCTTCTCAGGTCCTTCCCCTCCTTGATTTGATGCTGGATCAATGGATTAGAGTGGGCTTTAGCTTGGTTTAGTGTCAGGAGTGAGAAAAATGAGGAAAAAAAACTTGAGAGATTTTGGCTATGGCTGACAGTTTAGGGTTTCAGATAGGGGCCTGGTTTTTTGCAGATTGCAGGATCTATGGTTGGAGCTATGGTTGATCATTTCCAAAACTTTTTTTATGGAAATGAATCTTAGTTCAAGCTCTTCAAAAGCCCTATCCTCCTCGTCAAGATCACGGCCTGTATGGTGCGTGCAGAGTGGACGAACAGGAACGACGCAGTTTTGGGCAGCGATGTCGAATGTCTGCAATGCCAGGGCTGTAGATCACCAATGTGGTCGATTTTTGTGCCAGCAGGGAGCACCCTAAGTAGAGAAAGACATGTCTAGAAGAAAGTTCATGAAGATATGCTCTACAGAGAGAGATATGAAGGCTCCATGGAGGGTATGTCCTACAGGTCACAGTTGCAGACTATGGCAGTGACTGGGAATTTTCACAATGCTGAGCTTTAGATAGCCAAATGTCATGGATTGATGTGATACAGGGAAGCTTTGTGAGTTGGGGAATACTTTTCCAGAAGGAAGCTCCAAGAGATTTGACTTGTGGAATGAGATATAAGTAGCTCAATCTAACAGGGTGCTGCTGGCTATGGCTGCCATGGAAGCTTAAGTGAGGGTAGAGTTGGAAGATGAAGTCATGGGATGGAACTAAGCTGACCAGAGATTAACATGAGCTGAGAGAGGGCAAAGGAGAGCTAAGCCGAGCTGAGCCATGCCCGACTGGGTTCTGATACCATGTTGAGAAACATGCGGGATCTAGAGCATGACAGTGAGTTATGGTGGATGGAAGGAGAAGTGTGGACTCATGATGGAGAAGACAAAGACACTGTTTGTTACACAAGTGAATTAGGTTCCAAGATTGAGACTTGGACTCATAAACACAATCTTGTGTATGTGGACAATGACATTGACACTTCACTGAAAAGAAAAGTATACTATCATTGCATTAAGAAAAGGAAGCAAGTACAATGCTTTATAGGAAAGTAGGAAACTGCAGTAGGCACCACTGTGCATATGGGATAGGTAAGCCTGCATATCCTTAGCCCTGAAGCTCCATACAAAGAGGCTGTTTAGTGAGTGTGATTGCTGAATCTCAACAAAAGAGAGGACGAGAGGGAACATGGCAGCAATGAGAAACGTGGCTATGGGCATTAGAATATGAAACAAGGGCATTCACGAGCAAACCCATACGACGTTGGGATGCAAAATCAGACGAAATTTAATTTCAAAAAATCAGTCCACCAAAATGAAGTACAAAAAGAAGTAAAAGTAGATAGGACAACATGCTGAACATGCCTATCACATCAAAACACTCTTTTGACAGAGATAGGGCTCGTTCACGTGGAAAAAATCATAAAATACACTCGAAACTGGAAAGAAAAATTAATACAGAAAGATTTGGCAGTCGAAACCTGATGAGGGGAACACAAAAAATGTCCATAGGAATGGGTCGAATAGAATGGGTAAGATTGAATGCGGTTTCGGGATGGTAAGGTGCATTTGCATGGGAAAAATAACAAAATATCAACGAAAACAAAGCCGAAAATAAATACGGAGAAATCCGTGCATCTGAATGGAGGGCAACAAAAATATAAAATGGCAAGGGAAGCTTGTGGGACAAGGACATAAGGTCAAAACATAGTTCCAATGGCATTAGGGGGCGTTCACATGAAAAATATAGAAAAAACAAGCACAAAAATTCATGAAAAATTTAATGAATTAAAATTTATAGGTTGGAAAAAGGTGGGAAAAAAGGAAAGTCGTGCATGGAACCAAGTTGGATAGGACTGTCAAATCAAAATTGAATTCTAAGTGAATGAAGATAGGTTCACATGGAAAAACGGTCAAAAATGCACCCGAAAAATACCCAAAATTACAAAAAAATTAATAACGGACAACCCATTCCTCGAAATGATGGTTAGTAAAAAGGAAAAATGGTAAGGGAAGGTGTAGGTCACAAATGTCACATCAGATCATTGTTCTGAAGCAAAAAGGGCACATTCACATGGAAACACATTAAATGGATAGAAAGTTCATCAAAAATTAATAACTCATGATCTATGGCTTAAAATAAGGGGCTATAAAAAGGAAAAGTAACCAGTTCAAAGGGACAAATAGGGCTATAAGGTTAGATTGGAAGTTTGGTGAACATAGGGGGCATTCACATAGAAAAGTGACAAAACCAAGAAAAATGCAAACAGACAACGAACAACCCCAAAACGGGTTGAAAAGAGGATGGATGGATGGGGAAGGGACCCCATTAGGGTAGAACTAGGACATGGTATTCTCAAATCCTCCAATAGGGATGTGTCCATGAGAGATATACATAACGTATGTTTAAGGACGATTCCCCACACTTAAGACCTTGATAAATCAGATTGATGACACGACAAGGGTCTAACATGGGATCATAAACCATACACATACATCCCCACACTTAAAACATAACCGACTCTTGAAATTAAAAGGGGTAGGGTTAGAAAAACTCGGCCCAATTTGCACATGATCGAGGAAAACCGTCATCGACTCGTGAAGAGTGGTGATTGTTGGTGGCAGGAGATATCACAGATTGCCATGTCGCACTCATCTAGCATGGCAAGGACCACGTAGTAGCACCTAAGGAGGTGGCTTTGTTGTTGAAACATTTGTTAGGGTGTCAATGGCGAGGTTTTCAATACTCAATCTTGACAGCCACTCATGTTGAAATGATAGATCAATCGCTCACCCCATGGCTCACGTCACTCAAAGAATAATGATTGAAACCCGTAACTTACATCTAGTTTAGAAATCGACAAAGCTAATGGTTTAGAGGGAGTATGCCAATGTGCACAGTTGATGGTGCATCAGTGTGTCCCCCCAACTCATTTGGCGTAGCTGCAAGAAGGAAGGCTAGGGAGCCTTATCGTGCACTACGCCAAAGTGAATGAGGTGCAGAGTGATGGCGGAGGAGGTGTGTCCCGTGTGTGCATAGGAAAACGAGAATGTACTTGTCTCCAAGGGTTGAAACATCTCTCAATCCTTACCTCTTAGTTGATGAAAGGGAAATCAATCATGCTCACCCCCCCCTCTATCTCATACTCGATGATAACAGGAATAAAACTGAGTTTCTCACATCCCGTTAATGGAATCCCCATTGCCACTTGTGCAAAGGTTGTATGCCTTGTGTGCAATTGATGGTGCAATAGTGCATCTCACCCTCTGTCAGAATATAGTACGAGAAAGGAAGGCCAAGAAGCCTTATAGTGCCATGCTGAGGAACAATTTTGTGCTTTTTACATTGAGAGGCCCATCCCATGCATGCAACTCTCCATTAACACATCTCACCTCTTTGTTGGATATAAAGGGTAAGGATTGGTCACTCACCCCACCCTCTGTCTCTCGCTATGTTGATGAATACAGAGGGCAACCCATACTCACATCCCCATCTGGTTAGGATGAAAGCTCACATCGCTCTAGGTTTGTTAATGAAGATCGGCTTTGTTTGGTTGATGTCAATGTGGACTGGTTGATGAAGAGACATACCTAGGGAGGTAGCCAATGATTCTAGTACTTCGATTGTTTGTAGAAGATGTATTGTGTTGGAGGGGTTAGAAGCACTTGATAAGGTTACAAGATTCAGCACACCAAGGGAGGTGGCTTTGGAACTTCTACTATAAGAGTTCTGCTAGAGATTTTCCTTTCCTGGACTTTGTGTTACCACCTTTTCCATAGCCAACTTCCCATCCAAAGGTGTGTGCCACCTTTTCTTGGAACGAGGCCTGTTTTGATAGGGAATTTCTTCATTTTCTCTCATAATAGTTTTGTTTTTTTTTGTTTTTTTTCCTTTTCTTTTATTTTGCCCTACTCTCGAGGGTGTTTTCGAAAACCTTTTCTTGAAGAATAGGTAATCATGATAGGGATTGAAGTCATTTTCTCCCATAACCACCAATATATATATATTTCTTTTTTTTTTGTTTTTTTCTTTTGAAAGAGGAGAATCACTAAGGAGTGCCATGTATCAAAATAATCCACGCTACCTCTGATACATCAAACAGAAAGGAAGCCAAGGAGGGGTGGAAGGTAGCCTGTAAGGGGCTAACAAAATGAAGCCACATCATTACAAGAGGGTTATCAAGAGAATCAGGTAAAGCCATATCGACCATCGTGCAAGGAATGAGGGAGCTATCAGCGGTGATTGTTAGGATCCCAAGGGAGGGTAATACTTCTTGAGGCGATAGCCATTAATCAGGAAGGGATCATCCAAAGCATTGTTTGTTTGGACTTGGACAGAGCCATTAGGGTTGACGAAAAGTACCTTATAAGGGCCCATCTACCATTGTTGAAGCTTGCCAAATTGGGAATCATAGGCTAGGACTAAGTCACCTTTCTTAAACTCTTGCTTGAGGAAGTTGTCATGATAGACCTTTCTACGAGCTTGCATGGCTTCCATGCACTATAGAACCATCCTGCGAGTCTCATCGAGACATTCCAAATGCAAGAGATGGTGGTGCAGGGAATCGTCATCTCCCAAGCGTTCTTTGATAGCCACACACAGAGATGGTAGATCGAGTTCAACATAAAAGGTAGCTTCTGTTCCATACACCAACTGGAAAGGGGTCTATCTTGCAGCATCCTTATGGGAGGTCCTGTATGCCCAAAGGGCCTCCGTAATTCAATTGTTCCAATCACAAAGATGTGTAGCAATCGTTCTTATCAAAATCGAGCAAAGGATGCGATTGGTAACTTTGACTTGGTTGTTGGCTCTCAGGTAATGGGGTGTGGACTTAGGATGGTAGATATTATACAGCTCAGCCAACTCTTCCATAATGTTGTTAAGAAAGTGTGTACCTCTGTCACTTACAAGCTCTAGGGGACTGCCAAAATGGGTGATGATGTTCTTGTACAAGAATAGGGCCACGTTTTTTCCATCATCTTGCTTCAAAGCTTTGGCTTCACCCCACTTTGTCACGTAGTCTATATAGACCAAGATGTATATGTTATGATTTCGTCTGGTTGGTGGATCAATGGGACCCACGAAGTCAATTCCCCACTTCTCGAATGGCTTTAGGAAAAGGATAGGTTGCAGGGGCATGGCACTAGATTTGGTAGGCTTTCCCATTCTCTGACAAGAAACACAATGTTTGTAGTAGTCATAGGCATCCTTGTGAAGGGTCAACCACCAATATCCTGCAAGCAAGGCCTTTCTAGTTTTCGCTTCTCCTGCAAAGTGTCTGCCACCACAAGGCTCATCATGGCATGCTTTCAGCATGATTCCAATCTCTTCTCTTGCAACACATCTTCACAAGACCTCCATTTTTTCTTTCTTATACTACAGAGCACCACCTAACAAGGTATAGGGGGTTGATTCCAACAGAAGCTTCTTCTTCTCACGGCTCGAGATATGAGAGGGATATTGTTGAGTTGCTAAGAGGTTGGCTATTTCTGTGTACTATGGGGTAACATTTTTGACTAGAAACATGGAAGCATTATGAAGTTTTGGATCATCTTGCTCTTCATCATTGCTCTGAGGGATTCACGAGAGATGATCAGCCACATGACATGAGAGCAATTGGGTTTAGTAAAACCACTTCAAAGTCAAACTCCTAAAATAGAAGGAGCCATCTCATCATTCTTCCATTCACATCAGCCTATTTCATGAAGAAGGACATGGCCTCATGATTCACATAGAATTTGAAGTGTGTCGACAGTAGGTTGTATCAGAACTTCTCCAAGGCAGTACCATTGCTAGGCACTCAAGCTCTGTCACTGTATAGTTTTATTCTCTATCGGCTACTTTTTGACTTGCATAATAGATATGTTGATCTAACTTTGAGAGGCCTTTTTGGCATAAGACTGCATCTAGGCCTTCAACTGATGCATCACTATGCGCATGGAATTCTTTCATCCAATCAAGAGATTGCAAGATGGGTGCCTTAATCAAGCATTGTTTTAGGGATTTGAATGCCTCATCACAATCAATGGTCCATGTGAACTCTATATCTTTTCTAAGGAGTTTATTCAAAAGGGTTGCCTTTGTTGCAAAGTGCGTAATAAATCTTCTGTAATAGTCCACATGGCCAAGAAAGCCCCTCAATTGATTGAGGTTGGTTGGCGCTGTTAAGGCAGCAATCTTCTCAATCTTTGCAGGATTCGTTGCTATCCCTTGTGTAGAGACAATATGCCTAGAACAACTCCTAACGAGATGCCAAATATGCATTTTTTGGGGTTGAGACAAATACCATACTCTTGACATCTGTCAAAGCACTACTCTAGGTGTCCCCAATGCTCACAGATCAGGCTATAGGCACAAAAGTCATTGAGGTACATCTCAATGAAGTCATGCAAATGGTTTTGGAATGCAGCCATCATCACTCATTGGAATGTAGTAAGGGTGTTACTACAGATCCCAAACAACATCACTCTGTAAGCATAGGTTCTCCATTCTATTGTGAAGGTTGTTTTGGATTGATTTTCTTCTGTGATTTGGACTTGGTTATATCCACTGAATCCATCCAAGAGAGAATAGAACTCATGGCATGCCACTATGTCCAATAGTGAAAGGGATAGGAAAATGATCCTTCTTTGTCTTGTAATTCAACTTTTGGAAGTCCACACATATTTCCAGCTTTCCATTCTTCTTGGGTACTACCACAATGGGTGAAACCCATTCACTATTGGCCCCACTAGAGAGATAAGCTCAGCTTCAAGGAGCTTCAATAATTCGCCTTTCACTAGGGTAGAGTAATTTGGATTCATGCACCTCTGTCTTTGCCACACAGGCTTAGCATCAGGTGCGATGTTGGCATACTGTGGTATCAATCCCCTTCAGATCTTTGTATGACCATGCAAACACGTCCAAGTTCTCCTTCAGTAGGTCATGTAGGACTAATAGTTCTTCTTTTGGAAGATTAATTCCCACCTTCAAGTGATGTTCAGTACCTTCTACATCCACAAAAATTAGTTGCTTTTCCCCTTCCACTTTGTGGATGAATGTCCCATGGACTGCTTATGGGAAGAGATCTAACTCCTTCAAGGGAGTAGTCTCCTCTTTTGATAATTCACTGGAATCGTCGACTTTCTCTTTCAATGGAGACATAGCTTGCTCCTTGGTATGCTGAAAGGGTATTAGAATGGTTTTGGAATTGTTTTGGGGATGAGTTACTTCTTGGCTCAAAGATTTGTCTTTGGAGAATGCATCCAAGAATGTCACATAACAGGAACCTTTTGCATTCTGTTTGAGTTGCTAAACTGGGGGTTGTTGGCATGGTGCATCGTCATCACCTTCTCGTGAGAGGGGTGGATTAGGGCAGCAAGAACCGCTGTTGAAGGAAGGCTTATTCTTCTTAATCCATTTCCTACAGAGGTTTTTCATATAACGTGACTCATTAATTAGTCCAAAGGGTACCATAGTCATTCTATCGAACAGGATGGGATTTTCTCCTTCTGAGGCTTCTCGAACTTATCCCTCATCTTTTCTTGCTGCGAGTAGGATAGACTCTTTTAGCTCGCTTCCATACTCTTCTTCTACATTATCACCTTCGTCCTCTTTAGATCTTGTTTCTGCCTCTATGGGGGCTCTATAAGAGAAGAATAGACTCTCTATTATATCCTTTGCTTTTGCTTCTGTGTATGTGTTTGTCTCTGTCTTTGTCTATCCTTTCGTCTCTGTCTCTATCTTTGGCTCTGCTACGGCCATGTAATAGGGAGAACAATACATCCATGTTTCTATCTCACTATTAGAGGTGATTTCAGAAGTCAATTTGGATTCAGGCAGAAGGTATTCCCCCATTAACAAAGACTTTGCTTCCTTCGGCAGTTAGCTTACAGTGCCTAACACTATCAAGGACTATGCCTCTATTTTCTTGGGCAAGATATGTTTGACAGCTTCTTCATCTCCTAATGCACTATCTATTAATTCATTGGGGGATTCTATTAATACTTTGATGGAGGTGGATCCATTGCCTTTTTGTGATCCATACAAATTTAGCACCACCTTGTTGGGTCTTTTGCCTAGGGTTAGGGTTCCTTTGAACTAATTCGTCCTTGCTCTTACTTCAAAAAGCCAAGGTTTTCCTAGCAAAGCAGGTATGAGGGCTTGTAGAAATTTGGTTTGACCCCCAAATATGTCAACCACCAATAATCCCTTCTTGCGAGGGTTGTCTTCACATATGGGAGAATGCCCAAAGGCTTGATTCTATTTTGGTCTGTGAGTTGGATAAGCCACTACGTAGCTACATTCCTTGTAAGCCTAGATCCTTCATTATCACATCCGTCATTATGTTCACCGATGGGTCTCCATTAATCAATGAGTCTGTTATAAAGCATCATTCAATCCATACACCAATCTCTAGGGTTTCAAGATCCAAGAAGGCGTTAGGTACATCCACTTCCTTCACAGGCTCTTAGGCTTTGTTGGACTTGGTTGCTATTGAGGGGGCAATCCATAGGCATCTTCTTCTTGTCAATATGCTTTTGAATTTCTTTTGATACCTAGGAAACAACATTAGCAATTGTTGGAATGTTAGGTTTGGTTTAAAAGTGTCTAGGTCTTTGACCAAGTCATATTCTTTGATAGGATCCATGCTTATCCAATCGGCTAGGGAATGGGACCACACCTACTTTTCTTTTTCTTTTTTCTTCTAGGACTAGCAACATCTATGCTTCTCCTCCTTGAAGAGATACTTTGGCATCCTCTATCTCTTGGACCTCTGGTCCTATCTTTGCAATTGTCTCTGTAGCTCTTTGTGGCTCTGTAGTGCTCTGTACTACATTGTTCTGTGCTACACTATTCTGTTTCTCCCTAGGAAGGTTGAAATTCCTTGTCTTGGCAAAGGGAACATTCTCTTTTGAAACTGTGGATTCTCCTTTCTTTACACGTGTTATTGCTGCAACAACTTCCAATTCCACCAAATTGGAAGCAGGTTCTTGAGTCTTCTGTTGAGTATCGGAGGTAGCTTTCATAGAAGAGCTGGACTTGGACAATCTTTTGTAGTGTGGCCTTCTTCTTTGCATCAACTGCATAAGGACTTGTAGTCCATGGACCTTCTAGGGTTTGGACAGTTTTGTGAGATATTACCCTTTTCTCCACATCTATAACACTCCACCTCTGATCTCTAGCCACTGCTAGACTGTCGTTCTCTGTAACTCTAAGAGGGAAACCTCCTTGGACCGAAACTAGGACCGAATTCCCTAGGCTTTGGTTTGATATCATGGGTGGTCATCTTGGATTCTAGCAAGTTGAATCTTGCATATTCATCTTTCTTTCTTCTTTCATGCATCTCCTTTAGAGAGTAGATATCCTCTGTATAGTTCTTCCTCAAAGAGTATGAACAAAAGGCTCTAGGAGTTGTTTGTTTTCGGGTACATTCAGTGGCTAAATGTCCCGCTTGATGGCTATTTCCACACCATGTATTAGAACACATCTCATCTCTCCCACCTCTTGCAGAAGTGGATAGATTGGTGGTATTCACCTTCAACATCTATTGTTGTTCTCTATTCACATCCATAAGCTCCTTCTTTATGCTTGCGACTGAATTGGAAAGGTAGTCCTTAAGATTTTCACTTCCTGGGGTACTTGCAGTAGGGTTTTGGAAAGCTTTTGTAATTGCTATATACACTGGTTGGGTTGATCTAGAGGGTCCTTTGTTCTGGTTCTGACTCAAAGCTCTTGTTGAGACTAATTCCAGTTGGTAGGATTCCATTGTTGTTGAGTCGCCATTGGGGGAACTGTTTGAGGCCATTGTTGTTGTGGTTGAACCGTCATTTGAGGCACTATTGTTTGCGGCCACACTATGGATTCGGTGCATTGTACTGCAGCACTATTTGCATCTGAGGATAGGGGTATGGAACAGTCCCTAGGATTGCATTTGTGGGCATGCCATTCTTGGCATGGGAGAAGGTAGGACTCCTCTTTCTGAGGTCATCGACAGCCTTGCCTCAACTTCATTATACAGTCTTGCACCTTCCATTGTATCTTGTAGATTGATTGGTCCTCTCAATTCCACAAACCTACAAACTTCTAGTTGTATGCCTCTAAGGAAAACTCCCTTCTGGATTCCTTCATCATCCAAATGATGGTTGGTCCATCTCTTCAGTATGGATTCCATTCGTGAGACATAGGCTTCTCCTCATTCACCAGAGGACTGAACTCCTCTCGTATCTGCTCTTCAAAACCTTCATGCCTAAATTTAGTGAGAAAGTTCAACTTCAGGTCATGTCCCATGTGCCAAAAGTTCCTGTTGCTTGTCTCTCATACCACTGAAACATCGTGCCTTTGAAAGTGGTAGGGAATATTGCCAACTAATGCTTAGGGGTTCTGGCATTGTAAGCCATACATGCTACCATAAACTCCACTACATTAACATCAGGGTCTTCATTGTACTCCCCCTTAATAAATATGGGCAATGGGACTACATTCGCATTGGCCTATCATCAATATTTTTAGGATGGATCTGACTAGGAAGGGGACCTTGAGTTTCCATGGATACTTTTGTAAAGAGTGTTGCTAGGGTGTCAAAGGAGGCTCCCGTTGCTAGCTCATTCTCGGCTTTGATCTTTGCCTTCTCTCTTCTTAAGTACCTCTAGACTTGTTCTAGTGCTTGCCTCCTGATTGTGTCATTCATCAGATTGTTAACTCCACCTAGTTGGTATGTACTCAACAAAATAGAATTAGAGGAGGCTTTAGTCTCTAGAGGACTCTCTTGCCAACATTTCTTCTACTTCCTTCTTTTCTACATCTTTAAATTCAACTTTTAGTCCACTATACCGAGGGGAAGATATTATGTTCTAAAAGTGTCAAAACTCATTTTTTTGAGGATCATTGTAGTGTCATTGTCATAGTAATGCTGCTTTGATGGTTTCAACATTGTGTGTTGTGAAGAAGACTCTGTCTACTAGCTTCCAGTGGGTTGCTAATTGGACAAATAGAACATTGTTAGTGCACCATGCATCCCACGTGTCATGTTGTTGAGCATCTATGAACAAATTCCAACTCTTTTCTTTCTTGTTTTTGTGTACACTGAGCACAACTCTTGAAGATTCTTCCTCACAATCTCCCACTTGATGATGTCAGGAAGCTTCTCAATGAATGCTAAATCTCCCACTTGATGATGCCAAGAAACTTCTCAATGAATGCTAAATCTCCCATGGATGATCATTCTCTTTGTTTTTGCACTTCAGTTTGTTCCCAAACAATTTGCTACCAAGATGCAAGTCTCTGTTGCTTCAACATGGAGAGGAAATAGTCCACCACATAGAGCCTACATCATGATGGTAATATGTTTCTGCCATTGTGAGATGAACTTATTGTAGAAAGTGGCTTTGGCAACAATGAGAATCTCCAATTCGTCAGTGGTAGAAGGAACTTTGCAAGCATCCATTGAATTTTTCTATTCTTGGCAATGCTATTTCCTTCATTTTTAGCCTCTTTTGATGCTTGTTGATGGGAATTTTCCTTGACTGCACACCAAAAATATGGAGCCCCAAAAGGAACACCAAGGAAACAAGGTTTCTACTTAAGAGATTTTTTATCTTGCACTATCAACAACCATATTTTTCATATTTGATATGATCTCAACAAAGAAAAGAACACCAGGAACAATAAATATTCACGCAACATCATAGAAATAATTCTCCCACAGCTTTAACTTCAACAAAATCCATCATTCTCTTCATATTCTTCATTGAGTTCTTTGATAGACCACAAAAACACAAAAGAATACTCCACTTAGAATGGAAAGATAACACATATTATTCATCTTCAAAGTTTTCAAGGCTTTCTCTCACAATCTCTCATATGTAGATACATTGTTTTGCGTAGAATTGGATATCTTTGACTCTCTCTCTCTCTCTCTCTCTCTCTCTCTCTCTCTCTCTCTCTCTCTCTCTCTCTCTCTCTCTCTCTCTCTCTGAATTGGATATCTTTGACTCTCTCTCTCTCTCTCTCTCTCTCTCTCAATAGTACATCACATCCTCACTAAAATACTCAATAATAACGTACAATAACCCTTCTTTAGTCATGAATACCCCTCCCAAGCGATGTGTTTGATATGAAAGGCACTAGAGCCAGTACAATGACTCTTCATATCTTGCTATTGTCACTTCACTCCAGTCTTCAACAACTACTTCTTCCACTTCCTTGAGCTCTTCTGAACTTGCATTCACCTCCTTCCAAGGCTAGAAAACTTTCCTAAACTACACCTTCATCCAACATACCATTTATAGAGGCATATAGAACAACAGAACAGAATAGAAATAGAGGCTCTACAAAAGCTCGAGAGGGTTATAGAAGGTCAATAAAAAACATCCAACTCAACTAAAACCAATCAAAATCATCAAAAACCATTCAATGAGCTTCTCAAACAACCTCAAACTTTATTAATCATTACTCCATGCTTCCATATAGAAGAAAAACATAACAAAACAGAAGCTATGAGAACCTAACAAAACCTTAACAGAGCATCATAGAGCCTCATATCTCCAGTGAAAACATCATGAGCTTATCAAAACCATTCCATCTTATCTAGAAAACTCTCAAACCACTTCCAAACCATTCAATCATCATGTAAAACTATTCATTCATCCCACAAAAATAACAAAAATCAACCCAAAAAACAGGTCATTTCAGCATTCAACATAAAAAACATAGAGCCCCAAAAGGAATACCAAGGAAACGAGGTTTCTACTGTAGGAAAATATATATTGTACTATCAAAAACCATCTTTTCATATTTGATATGATCTCAACAAATAAAAGAACAGTAGCAACAAGAAATCTTCAGGTAGCATCATAGAAACAATTCTCCCACGGCTTTAACTTCAACAAAATCCATAATTCTCTTCATATTCTTCATAGAAATCTTTGATAGACCACAAAAATACAGAAGAATACTTCACTTTGAATGGAAAGATACCACATATTATTCATCTTCAAAGTTTTCATGGCTTTCTCTCACAATTCTCATATGTAGATACATTGTTTTGCATAGAATTGGTTATCTATGACTCTCTCTCTCTCTCTCTCTCTCTCTCTCTCTCTCTCTCTCTCTCTCTCTCTCTCTCTCTCTCTCTCTCTCTCTCTCTCTCTCTCTCTCTCTCAATAGTACATAATATCATTACTACAATACTAAATAATAACTAAGAATAACCTTTCTTTGATCATGAATACCCCTCCCAAGAGGTGTGTCTGATATGAAAGGTCACCAGAGCCACTACATTGACTCTTCACAGCAGCAGCTCACTGTTGTCGCTTCTCAAGTCATCTCTTGAGTCTTCAGCAACTACTTCTTCCACTTCCTCAAGCTCTTTTGAACTTGCATTCACCTCTTTCCAAGGCTAGAAAACTTTCCCAAAATACACCCTCATCCAACAACAGAACATTTACAGAGGCATACAGAACATAACAAAATAGAAATAGAGGCTCTACAAAAGCTCAATAGAGGGTTACAGAAGGTCAACAGAAAGCATCCAGCTCAACGAAAACCAATCAAAATAATCAAAAACCATTCAATGAGCTTTTCAAACAACCTCAAATTTCATCAATCATTACTCCATACTTCCATACAAAAGAAAAATAGAACAAAACAAAAGCAAAATAGAAGTTATCAAAACCAAACAGAACCGTAACAGAACATCGCAAAGCCTCATATCTCTACTGAAAAACATCATGAACTTATCAAAACCATTCCATCCTATCCAAAACACACTCAAACCACTTCCAAACCATTCAATCATCATGTAAAACCATCCATTCGTCCCACAAAAATAACAAAAATCAACCAAGAAAACATAGGTAATTTCAATATTCAACATAAAAAGCCTTACAAAATAGAACAGAATAGGAATAGAGGCTCTACAAAAGCTTAACAGAGGGTTACAAAAGGTCAACAAAAAGCATCCAGCTCAACTAAAACCAATCAAAATAATAAAAAATCATCCAATGAGCTTTTCAAATAACCTCAAACTTCATCAATAATTACTCCATGCTTCCATACATAAGAAAAACAAAACAAAATAGAAGCAAAGCAGAAGCTATCAGAACCAAACAGAACCTTAACAGAATATCGCAGAGCCTCATATCTCTACTAAAAAAAATCATGATCTTATCAAAACCATTCAATCCTATCCAAAACACTCTAAAAAACCTTCCAAACCATTCAATCATAATGTAAAATCATCCATTCATCCCACAAAAATAACAAAAAGCAGCAAAAAAAACACAAGTCATTTTAGTATTCAAAATAAAAAAACATAGAGCCCCTAAAGGAACACCAAGGAAATAAGGTTTCTACTACAAGAAAATATATCTTGACTATAAACAAGCATATTTTTCATATTTGATATGATCTCAACAAAGAAAAGAGCAATAGGAACAATAAATCTTCACGCAACACCATAGAAAAATTTCTTCCATAGCTTTGACTTCAACAAAATCCATCATTCTCTTCATATTCTTGATAGAATTATTTAATAGACCACAAAAACACAATAGAATACTCCACTTTGAATTGAAAGATATAACATATTATTCATCTTCAAAGTTTTCATGGCTTTCTCTCACAATCTCTCATATGTAGATATATTGTTTTGCATAGAATTGACTCTCTCTCGCTCTTCTGAATAGTACATCATATCCTCATCAAAATACTTAATAATCACTTACAATAACCCTTCTTTGGTCATGAATACCCCTCCCAAGAGATGCGCCTGATATCAAAGGTCATTAGAGCCATTACGTTGACTCTTCTTTGGTCATGAATACCCCTCCCAAGAGGTGCGTCTTATATCAAAGGTCATTAGAGCCATTACATGGACTCTTCACAACAGCTCACAACTGTCACTTCACTCTAGTCTTTTCTTAAGTCTTCAACAACTGCTTCTTCCACTTCCTTGAGCACTTTTGAACTTACATTCACCTCTTTACAAGGCTTGAAAATTTTTCCAAACTACACCCTCATCCAACGGAACATTTACAGAGGTGTACAAAACAGAACATAATAGGAATAGAGGCTCTACAAAAGCTCAACGGAGGGTTATAGAATATCAATAGAAAGCATTAGCTCAACTAAAGCCAATCAAAATTATCAAAAACCATTCTATGATATTTTCAAACAACCTCAATCCTCATCAATCATTACTCCATGCTTCCTTACAGAAGAAAAGCAAAACAAAACAAGAGTAAAATAGAAGCTATCAGAACCAAACAGAACCTTAACAAAACATCATAGAGCCTCATATCTCTACTGAAAAATATCACGAGCTTATTAAAACCATTCCATCCTATCCAAAACACTCTTAAACCACTTCCAAACCATTCAATCATCATGTAAAAACATCCATTCATCCCACAAAAACAACAAAAATCAACCAAAAAACACAGGTCATTTCAACATTCAAGATATCCCCACACTTAATAAGGAAGTGTCCTCGTGACCTAGGAAAAAGAGAATATAAGTTTATCAAAGATCTGAAATATATATTCAAAAACAAGCTTTAGGAAACACCATCCAATCACAACCCCATCTTATAACCTGAATCTTATAAAGAATACAATGAAAGGAAAACACTTTATCTATTAACACATCTTATCAAAAACAAAAAATCATGACAAATTTGTAAAGGATATAAGAGGTTGCTTCTATCCATCTATCCGATAGAATCATGAATCACCATCCATCAGCTTCTCAATCAGGTCCATCTTCATCTTCAACTCCACGTAAGAAGGATAATACACCACACATACATCACAGAACATACACAACACTCATATAAACAAAATATTAGGTAGTTTGAATGGCAGATGCCCCCACAAAATGAAGAGCAAAGAAAAAGGTTTTCTATTAAGAAAAGATGATACAATGAAGAAAATGCTTCACTTCAAAGCAATACAAATATATTTCTTTTTAAATTGCATGGTAAGCTTGAGACGTTCCAGAGCTTTACTCTCATCTACAAAATACTTAGGTACGTTTTGGAGGAACTGTGAACAACACATCCTTTCCAACAAGATAATAAACGTGGTAGGAAAAGCTTGTGCAAAGAAATACATGACATCCATTTGAGCAACAGTGACGTCCACATTTGGATTTATGATCAACTGTGGGATACTTTTTCGAGTATTCAGATGAGACTACTGATGCATGAAAGAAAGATACCAACAAAAGTGAGTAGCAAGGCATGTGGAGGCATCCTTAGAATGAGCATGCACCCAAGAAAATTGAAGATAAGAAGTCAAATATGTAGCAAACTTCTCCTAGGACCCTAGAATAAAAGGCCAATTAAACACTAGTCTTGTCAAAGAATCATGCAATGTCCATTGCCTTCGACGGAGAATGTCACTATTATATCCAAGTGTATCTAGCACTCATTGGGGAGGAAGGTTAATAAAATTAGATGTAACTGGTAATGGAATAAGAGGGAAACATTGCAAAGGTGGATAAGACAAATCATAAAATGAAGGTAAGTGAAGGGATAATGAAGATGGAAAAGATGGAGAACTCATAAAAAACATTTGAATGGATTCCAAGCAGAAAACAGGAATAGGAGAAACTATAGGAGAAGGTTTAGAAGGGGTAGAAGACGATGTAGGATTAGCAATTAAATGAAAGATAGTAAAAACAAGAATATGAGGGGATCCAGAAGGAGTAAAGGATAAAAGAGGAATAGTATCAAAGCTAGAAGAAAGAAGGGAAACATACAATGAAAAGTGATAGGACATGAGAGAATAGGAAGGAAGATCAGTAGCATCAAACGGGTAACTAGACAACAAAATTAAGGGCTTGGAAAAAGGAATTAGTAAAAAATGAATGATGATCAGTAGCATCAAACGGATAAATAGACAACAAAATTAAGGGCTTGGAAAAAGGAATTAGTAAAAAATGAATGATGAGCAATATAGCTCAACAATTGAGTATTCAATGGGGCTGGATATTATACTTATGAAAGACACTCCATAAACGACGAGGTTTTGAAGCATCATCCTCCAAAGGTGGATGCCAACCATGCCCGCTACACCAGGATGTCTGCTAATGATAAGCCTTCAAGTTTTCTGCCAACAAGAGTTCTACTAAATGAACATAGATGATTACTTGCAAAATCACATACCCCACATAAACATTCATATCCTTCTCACCAGGAATTTGCAGATGTCCTGTGAGATACATAAAATACAATAACTGGGTTTCATGAGAAACTAGCTTATCCACGAATCTATCAAAGACAGCTCTCAGCAAATCTACAAACCATAGATTTGACCACCCATCCTCTGGAAGTTCCAAATCCACATTTCTTAAGGAAATGTACAAGGCAAACCTCTATTGATTATACTCAATTCCGAAGAAAGGAGGGGGGAGGTGATACCAATTCAAGATAGTGAATGAGTAAAGTCATCATGCACACAATTCATTGCTGAAGGCATTCTACCTTAGCAAAAAACCTATCACATAGCTTAGCCTTCTGCTACAACTGGTCAAGCTCCTCCTTAGAATATAAGACAAAAGAAACTATAGGAGTTGGAGGAGGAATAGAGAGGGTATTGAGATGGCAAGCTCAATATGTGTGAACAAAGATGATGGACTACCTAGCTAGATGGGTCTACATGTCTACACTTAGCACATTGGTGGTCATTATGATACTCACCTTTCCACCATTGACTTATCATTTATTATATTTAGTTTGTTACACCTACCTACAACTGGCAAAGATATAGTGCCAGTCAATTAGTGTAGTCTATTATGCATTGTTTGACTTAGTACACCACTTTCCTTTATGTTGTATCTTATATATACTTTGTGTACATTGTATAGTGTGTGGAAGAAAAAGAAAAAATCAGCAAGAATTGTGTTCTCGAGTGAGCTTCCTCTTGTGTATACAGTGTGTGTTTGGCGTAATAGCTTAAGCAAGTCCCCCACCACGCGATTCTTGACATGGTATCAAAGTCGTGCCACTCAAAGAGGCTAATTTTGAAGGTTGAAGTGAAGGAAAAGAAGTAAGGTTCGATCAAGCAAGCAATGGATAAGAAGCTCTCCCATTCTTCCACTCTTTCTCTTGGATAGTGCTTGTGGAGGCACTAGAAGCAGGGTAGAGTAAAAATCTCAGATTGTTATGAGATTTGGTGTGTAAGCAGAGCATTGTATATGCTGCAAATAATCCCCTTAGGACTTTTCTGCAGTTTTTTTGGGCAATATGAGGCCGTTTCGGGCCCTGTTTTAGAGCCACAAGGTTGCAGACATAAGTTTTAGGGTATAATGTGATTTTAACTATATTGACCAAAAGTGCGTGCACATGTTACAAATTTTAAATCTATAATTTTTAGGTATTTGCCAAGGAGAAAACATAAGGTTTATCTACAAACAGGTTATAGATTACATGTACTATTGAGCAATCTGTGAAAAAGGTTGCTTAGTATATTGCTATGCACTTGTTGTGAAAGGTTGCAAAAGACTAACTTGTTGTGATGTATCCTTTTTTGTGATAATGGCAGAGAACTGTGGAAATCCCATTATTGAGAAGCTTGACAAGAACAACTACCCTTCATAGAAGTTCCATGTGACGAACTTCCTCATTGAAAAGAGCCTTTATGAGTTTGTTTCAGGTGAAGAAAAGGATCCAGAGCTAGGTATCACTCTGTCGACTACATACGAATTAAAGGCATGGAAAGAATGGAATGCAAAAGACAAAAAGGTGATGTACTGGCTATTTGCAATCATTGATAATACCATGTTGGGATATATCAAGAATGCATAAACTTCATATGTAGCTTGGACAATTTTTGAGAACATGATTTTAGTAAATACAAAGGCATGAAAGATTTAACTCAAGCAAGATTTGAATACCTTGAAGAAAGGGAAAATGTATGTCAATGAGTATGTTTTTGTAATGTTTCCATAATGAAATATTAAGAGATTTTGGACCCCGCACACCACGCGCAAAAAGCAGTTCAAAATAATCTCCCGCATCAATAAATGTTGGTGGCTAAGTGTTCCCTTCGCGCGCATTGATAAATTCCAGCCCCATGACGTGCATAAGAGGCCGTGGCTTGAAGACCGCAAACCTGCACAGGAACACCTCTTCAAGGGGGAAAAAGGGGATAATGGTTAAAATTTGTGGCAAATTCTTTTAATGATAACCCCCTCCCCTCAACCGATGCATGGTAGGGAGAGGGAGTGTGAGAAAAGCATGAGTTATGGAGGGCATGGGGAGGTGGCATGCAGCCCGACACTTGGTGGCTACTCCCCTCCCCCCCCCCCCCCCCCCCAACCTTAGCCTATAAGACCTCCCCCCCCCTCTCAAGCTTGGAAGGAAGGGAAGAGAGGAGAGAGAGCAAGTCGTGGAGCTGCCGTGATGCCACCATCACCGTCGTGTTGTCCGTCAGGTTGCCGCCTCTGTCATCACCATTGCCACCATCATCATAACCATCATCCTCTTCATCTCCTTCATCGTTCGCCCCATCACAATCTCCTACTTGAAAATGTCTAAAAAATCTTCAATAAAGGTCAGATCTCCCATGGATAGGCGTTCTTTGTATTTCTGTTCACTTTTCAATTTTATGAGAAACAATTGGCTATTGTGATACAACTTTCTATGGCTTTAGAAGGCAGTGAGATCAATCTATCGCATAGAGCTTGCATCAAGGTAGTGATGTGCTTCTGCCATTGAGGAATGCACTTCTTATAAAAAGTGGCTTTGGCAATGAAGATCTCCAATTCTTCGATAGTAGCAAGAATTCTACAATCTTCCATTGCTTTTCTTCCTCTTCAAGAGTGGAAGTTCTTCTATTTTTAGCCTGTAGTGGCACTTGTTGATGTCAGTTTTCCCCTGTGCACACCAAAAACATGGCGTTCTCAAGAGAACACCAAGAAAATAGGGATCTTACTACAAGAAAATCTATCTTGTATTCATCAACAATATTTTTTTTATCCTTTATGTACAACATGGAAAAGAACACAAGGCACAACAAATCTTCATGCAGCATCATAGAAATAATCTCCCTTTAATAAAATTGATCACATTGTTCATATTACTCTTAGAATCCATTAAAGAACCACAAAAACACAAAAGTATTCTCCACTTTGAAGGGAATTTCATCACATAGTATTTATATTCAATTATTCATATTCTTCGCTCAATCTCTTATGTAGATACAATATTTTTCATAATAGAAAATCACTACTCTCATACTTGATCTCTCTCTCACACATCCTCACCCAATAGTACATTAGAATTACTATGAATAATCCTCAATAGCCCTCTCTTTGTTGTGGATAACCCTCCCAAGAGGTATGTCTAATATGAAGAGTCACCAAAGCCATTACGATGCCCCTTGAGAGCTCATTACCACCACTATCACTTCAAGTCTTCTTCAACTACTTCTTCTACTTCTTTGAGCTATTTTGAGCTTGTATTCTTCCTCTTTCAAGATTGAAAAACATTCTATAAGATAAATATCCACCCATCATAACACATACACAAAAGCAAACAGAAGTTTATAGGACAAAGACAAAGGCACTACAGAACACTATAGAGGGTCAATAGAAGGCATTAAAACTATGTAGCTCAAACCAAAGCCACTTCAAACCATCCAAAAAGATCCAACACACTCTCAATTATTCCTCAAAAGACATT
This sequence comes from Lygodium microphyllum, assembly GCF_053477565.2. Taxonomy (NCBI): domain Eukaryota; kingdom Viridiplantae; phylum Streptophyta; class Polypodiopsida; order Schizaeales; family Lygodiaceae; genus Lygodium; species Lygodium microphyllum. Next base: position 29,531,686 of record NC_141139.1, read on the forward strand.
CACAATCTCAACCTCACAAACAAAAAGAAATTAGATTAAAATAGAGGCAAAATAGACCCTATCAAAACCAAATAGACACATTGTAGAACCTATCAAAACATCATATCGCAACCAAAAACCATCATGAGCTTCTCAAACATACTTGACTCATCCTAAAACATTCCAAAACACTTCCAATTAAACCAAAATCAATCAATAAACCTCAAAAGTAACCATTCAACTCACAAAAACAACAAAAAAATAGCTCAAAAAATGAGTCAATTCAACCCTCAACACTTCTTGTTTTCAAAATTGATTCACTTTATTACTCATGGTTAATAGTAGATGTTTTATATTCAAATGTTAGGCTTTTTCTTGCCATGATCCATCATGGCTAGTACAATAAACATACTACAACAAAAAAACAATATTAGGGAAACAAGCTTTCTAATTTGTAGGTTATTAGAACCTTTATTAGATTTCTTTTACTAATTAATTGATATACATTGATGCCATTGACAAAAGGATACAACAATGATAATTGTGGAGGTGACAATAAGCACACTACCCTAGGGACATATATGTTTCATTGGTAGTGGTTGTAAGTGATAAGTTGTAGGTCAAATGACCATAATCACATGCTCTTTGTATAAAAAATAGTCATAGTCAAGAAATATTGACTTGATTTGAAGGGATGGAATGCAATAGCCTTTCTTATGACACTCCCATTTTTCTTGCAGCAATACTAAGTGTTGGGGGCAAAGACACCTATGCCTAACTGCTCATGTATTTAGTACACTCATAGTACTTGCACACCAGCTACTAGTAACAAGTTCCCATTACTATCGTGACTTCATTCTTTATTCTTTCAATGACATTTGAATAAGGAAAGGTCGTCACACATTTTGACTATTGCAGTTCACACATCCTATATCTCTTGCCCTTTCTCTCTTACTTCTTCCATCATAGCTCTTACTTTCTACTCACGTGCTTCCATTAAGGGCTTCTCCCTTCAATTGGTATCAAAGACCTTGCACTCGAGAGCTTTGTTGGCATTCTTCTCAGCTCGTGACAAATACCTATAACACTCATACACTCATTGGTAGCCATTGCTATAGTTTCAAGTGGTAACCATTACTTGACTTGACAAAGCTTTCTATAGGCATCATTTTGGGCCCATTGAGCATTGGTTTATGCTCCACTGAGCTCATCAGTATTGTTCCCCCCACTATTTCAATACAGCAACATGAGCTGGATAGGCTGCCTCTATTTCCTAGAGAGCTCCCTCCCTCTGATTTGGTAGTTCATTTATATTCTTGGACAATTGTGCATTATCTAATGCTTTGAATCAACACTATTAAGTACCTTCTCTACCCCATTTGCTTCAATACACCCACTTGCAGACCTATAGACCTCAATGTGGATAGTTGAGGAAATATAATAATTTTCTACACAAAAGATCATGTCCAAAATTATTTAGGCATTGGTATTTGAAAGGTGAGAAGGATCGAAGCTTGCATTCAAGAGCTATGGTGAGAGAGCAAGAGCAAGAAAGAGAGAGACAAGAAATGGGAACTCCAATGGTCACAATGTGTGCCCAAACCTTCCTTTATTCAAACTGTCACTAAAAGAATAAGGAATAAATTGACGGTGACGAGCGCCCGCCACCTGTAGTGTGCAGTGGCAGTGACTGTTAGTGTAGTAATACACGGGCAGCTAGGTGGAGGTGCCTTTACCCCCAACAACCTCCCACTTAAAGGAAAATATGCCCTAATGAGGAGTGAAAAGAAAAAAGAAGAAATACAGTACAACATATACACATATGCAATAGGATGAGGAAAGATGTCATCTCATCCCATGCCCATCAACATCCTAAGGAAGGCAAAGTGCTCTGTAGAGAGGCTTTTTGTGAGCAGATTTGCAGGATTCTAGTCAATTGAGATATTGACAAGATCAAGAGACTTGTCCTCAACAACCCCACGTATGAAGTGATACCTCACCTCAATGTGTTTCATCTTCGCATGGAAGACCGAATTCTTGGCTAACTGAATAGCACTCATAGAATTCGAATGCAGTGTAGGGACAGCATCAATACCAAGGTCAGTAACCAAATGGCCTCCTTGCAAGCCTCAGTGGCTACAACATACTTGGCCTCTGTAGTAGAAAGGGCCGTGCATTTTTGCACCATGGACATCCAAGAAACATCACCTCTAGCATAGGTGAATACATAGCCGAAAGTGGACTTCCTACTATTTGCATGTCCTGCATAATTAGAGTTAGTGTACCCCACGACTCCTGATCCTGGCTGCCATAGCATATGCACATATCTGCAGTGCCCTTCAAGTACCTCATGATACCCTTCATGCCATCCCAATGCTTCTTGTCAGGTGTAGCCATATAGCGTGCCACAACACCAACTGCAAAGGCAATATCTGGACGAGTGGCTATCATGGCATACATAAGACTACCCACTGCGGATGCATAGGGAATCTTGGCCAGCTCGGCCCTTTGCTCATCTTTTTGTGGACAATCAACTTGTGAGACCTTCACATGAGAAGAAAATGGGCATCCAATAGGCTTTACATCCTACATGCGAAAGCGCTCAAGGACTTTATGAATGTACTCCTTCTGTGACAAGTAGAGGAGTCCCTAATGCCTGTTGCATCTAATGCGCATACCAAGTATGTGAGCGGCCTATCCCAGACCTTTCATCTCAAATCTCTTCTTGAGCTGAGCCTTAAGAGATGAGCATCTAGCTCATCATGAGCTTTCCCTACTATCATCATATCATCCACATAGAGTACCAAAATCAATAAAGAACCATCACGGGATTTCTTCGTGTAAAGACACAGATCCATAGCACTCCTGCTGTATCCCTGTGACTGCATAAAGGCATCAAACTTATGATACCACTCCTTAGGTGCCTGCTTCAAGCCATAAAGACTTTTCTTCAATTTACACACTAGGTGCTCAGTGCCAGGTTTTGCAAAGCCCTTAGGTTGCTCCATATAAATCTCATCATGCAAGTCCCCATGTAAGAAAGCCGTCTTGACATCCATCTAGTATAAATCCAAGTCAAGCTGAGCAACCAAAGCCAAGACTAAGCACAGGGTGGTCATATTAACCACAGGAGAAAAGACCTCATCAACGTCCACACCATGCTCCTGCTTAAAACCCTTTGCAACTAGTCTAGCCTTGTATGCCGGCTTGGGGTGTCCAGGGGTACTTTTCAGCTTCTTGTAGACCCACTTGCATGGCAAAGCCTTCTTGCCCTTAGGCAAGGAAACCAAATCCCAAGTCTCATTCTTATGCAAGGAGTCTATCTCAAACTGCATAGCCCTCTCCCAGGATTGACTATCACCTCTGCACATAGCCTCATCATAAGTGAAAGGCTCTCCTGCATCTGTAACCAAGACATAATGCATCGAGTGATGAAATCTATCAGGTGGGCGTTTGTCTCTAGCAGACCGTCTCACGGCAGGCTCTACTGCCTGTCCAACACCTTGACCATGAGCATCTGATGTAGTTGTAGGCTATCCAACTAGCTATGCGGGAGCCCTCGGCTCCTCCTGAAATATGACCCTGCAGATCTCAACAACTTTCTCAGGCTGCCTATGCATCTTGTCTTCATGGAAGACTACATCATGATTGTGCATGACTTTCTGCGCTGCCTGCGGATCCCAGAGACAGTAACCCATCTCGTCTGCATCCCCATAATCAAGGAAAATGCATTTGACACTCTTGGGATCTAGCTTACTTCTCTTGTCCCTGGGCACATGGAAAAATGCCTCACATCCAAAGACACGAAGATGTGCATAAGAGGGAGGTTTTCAGTCTATACCTCCTCTGCAACCTGGAAGTCAAAACCACTAGAAGGTGATCTGTTTATGACATGCAAAGTTGTACTAACTACCTCAGCCCAAAATCTCAGTGGTAGGCCTGCATGGCTAAGCAAACTGCATACATGCTCCTGGATGGTTCTATTCATCCGCTCAGCCAAACTATTCTGGGGGGGTGTAGGGGGTGGTCAACTAATGCTTGATACCCCTCTCATCACATAACTACTCAAAAGCACATGAGACATACTCACCCCCATTATCTGTCCTTAGGCATTTTAGCCTATACCCAAACTGGTTCTCAACCAATGCAAGCCATCTGTGAAACATAGCCAAGACATCAGATTTTAGCTTAATGGGATAAGACCAAACTTTCAGTGAAAAATCATCTATGAAAGCAACAAAATACTTTGCACCACCCATAGGCTGACAAGGCATGGGCCCATAGACATCCGAATGTACCAATGCCAAGGGTTCGCTCATGCATGGCCTACCAGACTTCTTATGCATAGACCTAGTCTACCTGCCATAAAGACAATGCTCACATGAATCAAAACATGCATAATCAAGGGACAGTAAGTATTGCAAATCAGAGAGCATTTTCATTCCCTTCAAAGACATATGGCCCAAACGGGCATGCCAAAGAGATACATGTGGGATAGAACCCATAGACAAAACATGATCAAGGGAAGAAGCAGATACAATCAAGGGATAGAGGCTGCCAGCCTTGGCATGTCTCGCAATCACAAGTCTGCCACCACGAGTGATCTTCCATGCAGAGTCTCCAAAAGATACATGATAACCTGCATCATCAAGCTATCCAGCTGACATGAGACTGTGTGTCAAAGCAGGTACATGATGTACATCCTGCATAACAAAATTGTTGCCATAAGGAAACTGCAGTCTAACATCACCAATGCCCACAATATAAAGAGAACTATCATCACCCAAGCGTATAGAACCCAAAACAGTATGGTATGAATGAAACCACTCTCAGCAAGGTGTCACATGAAAGGACGCACCTAAGTCCAAGAGCCAACACTGTGCATACATAGAGTGTATATCCGTCATCTGCAAAGCACTAGAAGAAGCTGCAAGGATATAATCATCATCAACATCCTCAGGCTGCATAACATTGATCTCTTTAATTTTAACATTGGACTTTGCAGGCACTATGCTCCAATCAGAAGACTTATCATGCACTTTGTCTTTCCCCTTATCTTTGCACCTTTCATTGCGCAGTTCATGGCATTGTGGCCTAATATGGCCCTTTTTCCCCACAATGGTGACAAGTAACATTTGCATTCCTACCACAAGATTTGCTACGTGACTTCCCATGAGACTTGGACCAAGATTTCTGAGAATCCCGTTCATTGCCACTGCCATTGCCATGCTTTCCATATCCATGAAAACATCCATCATATGTTCATTTGTGAATCTTTGTATGTAAGACTTTTTTCCATGTTCCCAAGGAAAAACACAATAAGCTCGATCCTAAATCAATGAAATGCATCTTTCTTGGTTATGGGGATGCATGTGAGATGGGCTCTCCCCTATGGTATTTGCAAGCTAAGAAGTTCATCAATAGCCATAAGGTTGGTTTCCATGAGGAGAAAATGCATAAGAAGCCTAAGCAGGTAGTTGAGGTATATAGAGTGATATTTCAAGAGGAGTCTCCTATTACAAAGTGAAGACAACTAATGTTCTAATGGCCCATGTTCATGATGTTCGATAGGATGTACATGCCTTACAACTTGTTTTGTGATGATCTATTAGAGATACATATCAACTTGATTGATTTGAGCTTTCTATGAATTATGTTATGGTGATAAATGCTAGTAAGCCTCTTACCTATGATAAGGCCATGTACCAAGATGATAATCATTGTTGATGGGAGAGGTCCATTAGTCAGAGCATGACTTCCTATAGAAAAATCACATGTGGGTGTAATAGGCTGCTGTCGCATTAACATCGCCCCCCCCCCCCCCCTTTTTTTTCTTGCAATTGTCGCTGTCAATCCCCCCCTTTTATTAGGAAAATAAATTTTTCATTTCATCACCTCCGTGTCGATGCCATCTAGTTGGCGGAGGGAAAGGGAGTTCAATTGCACATCGACAAGGGCAGGAGGAGTTGAACCGCAGAATGGAGGAGTCACAAACTACGAGATGAGGGAGGGAGATGGACGTAACTGGTGATTGCATGGCAAAAAATCCATTTTGGTCATCTGAACAGAGGAAGAGGAAGGGGGCCTTGTGTCACACCCCCTCCATTATAACTCATTTCCTCTTCCTCTTTCGTCCCCTTAACCAACACCCCCCTCCATTATAACTCATTTCCTCCCCTTTTTCTTTTGGGAGACCCATTATTCCTCTTTTCCCCCCCTTTGTCATCAAAATTTTGAGAAAGAGAAGGAGAGGGAGAGGTAGTGAAGAAGAGAATGAGAGATAGAGGAGAGGGAAGGGAAATCTAGAGTAAAGAAGAATAAGAGAGGGAGAGAAATGGTTCAATAATAACTCCCTTATTGGCGAGTATTGCTTCTCCTCATTGCAAGTCCCATAGTCACTCCATTGACTGCCTCCAAAGACCACGAGAGTCAAGGCGAGCACAGGGAACTCCAGCACCAAGGAGTCCTTCGAAGGAAGTAAAGGTCGCTTTCAACTCCAAAATGGCCCCAAAGCGTAAGCTCTCCCAAGTAACTGGAAAAGCCGCGACTATGGGAGAAGGATTGAGAAAAGATGCCACTATCAACACAAATGGTTTATCAAGCAGAAATCCTAACTCAACTCTCCAAAACCAGGTGCCACTACTGTGTCTAGAAAATTGAAATTGAATATTTAAAGGTAGGCATCATTAGGAAAAATTCATACCTCGCATCAAGTAATTTGCATATTTTGAAAGGTAGCTGAAAAGGGTTTAATAATCATGAGTTGTCAGAAATAGATTGAGTATCTATGGTTGTAGCGGAAACAAGTCAAGTATTAGGATCTAAATTTCATAGATGCATCATAGATTGTCGGGGTACATAAATATTCCATATAGGTCAATTGTACTCCATAGATCATCATAGAGAATCAACTTGCATTTATAATGAATGCATGTACACTCGCATTTGAGTAATTAGGTCATGTCTTTTGTAATATTTCTGCTGAAAATATTATGAGGCCGTGTGAAGTCTCGGGCAAATGTCAATGCGGGCATTATGGTCACGGACGAAGCGGTCTTTAATTGATACACTTTCCACTGGAAAAATCGAGTCTAAGGTCTAAAGAACCCCCATAGCTTCATAAGAACCTCCTCTTGGGAGGAGATCAAGATAAAGTTAATATATTTATGCCATTTTTTTTTACATTTCCCTAGCCGAAGCGTGGATGAGGGAAGTGATCAACTGTAATGGAATGAGGGAGGTGGAGGGGAGAGACTACATGCGGCCACCACGTGGGGAGGGAGGCCTTACTCCCCCTCCTATAAATACCCCCCCTCTCTGGGGTAAAGAGGAGGAAGCTGTGAGTATCGTGACGCTGCTGTGTGAGGGAGAGAAGTAATTCTACTTCATCCGCTGCCAATGTGGGAGTCGCGAAGGGTTGTAGAGAAGCAAAGGGTGTCGTGAGGCTACCATAGACCATCGTGGAGGGAGGAGGATCGACGCCGCCAGGCTGTGAAAGGGAGAGAGTTGAGCCACGTTGCTCTGTGCTGCACCGTGAGGGAGGAGCACCTCTACCCGCCATCAAACCGCCATTGAAAATCATCTTCTCTTCCTCCACGTGGAGTGGTCATGACTACAGAAGCTTCCCAGAATCTTCTTGGGAAGCTTCTAAGGGGGGGCCTCCTTAAGGCCCTTTCCCTTGCGTTCTTACACAAGGGGATTTTTACCCTGGGAAATTAAGCTTTTCTCTTGCTTTTCCCCCTCGAGAATTTAGCCCTTTTCATTGAAATCCTTCCCACACAAGTCCATATTTTATCCCCTAGAAATTAAGCTCCCTTGCCCCCCAAAACCCACCTTAGGCCAGGTTTTAAAAACCCTTTCCATGGGAAATCCCCAGTCAAATTCATATTTACTTGTGGCTCTTAAAAACCCTTTCTATTGCCTTCTTAAGCGGTCTCTTTTAACCCCGGGTTTCCTTTTAAAACCCTTCCCACACAAGCCTTTTAAAACCATTTCCTACTTCGAGGAGGAAGCCTATAAAGCCTTCCAGAGCCCAATTCCGTGAGACGGTGTATCGGTCAAGAAAGCCGAACCTCAACAAGAATTGCACATGCGAGGGAGATGGGCCAAGATCATAAGTCCATGGCCAAGGCAAGAAGGTTGAATACGCGATGGCTCCTAAAAAGGCACAAGGCGCAACCGCAGGAGGATCATCTCCTAACATCCATGTGGACATTTCACCACAAGTCCAGGTTTTCTTCCTAATTTTTAATTTACGTCGTAATATTTCAATTGTGCATGGATCATTTTAGGAAATAGGATGCACTTTTTCGATTGAAATACTTTGGCTAAATTCAAGGAAATAGCTTACGATCAAAGAATCGGTCATTAGTATTTTTCAAAGGAACGAATGAAAGAAGGACATAAGACATCTATGTATTCTTAGCAAATTGTTTATGTGCATTGCAAAGTAACAAAATTAGATCAACTAATGACCATCTTTATAAAGTCAAATTTATTGTTGTACACTTCGATTATGCATGGAAAGTATAAATTGCATGTCGCATTATTAGACAACTTTTCTTCGCAATGATTCGTTAAAGAAAGTTACTAATAACCGTAGGAATTTGCAAGGCATGGAAATGATTCTAGGGCCGCACGAAGTAGATTAATCTCTAGGAAATTGGCATAAATCTCAATCAATTACGTAAGTAGTTACGAAAGGTTGTGTAAATTCAGCATACGAATAATTCATTTAGAAATGAAATTAGGAAAAGGCTGCATGGTTCACATAAAACCCTAAAACTTAGTAGCATGAATCTTGAATGCATGTTATAAAAGGATCAATAGGAATTACGCCATAACTTAACATATGCTTTGATCTTAACCAGAAAAGTTAGGGATTGTAAATCTAATCATACGTAGGCAATAAATTGTGTGCTTACGAGAATGGTATCGAAATGCAACTAGTCTTTCCCCTATTTGATCAAGACAGTATCTTCATGAATAGACAAGTAAATTGGTTTACCCTAAACACTTAAAACCGCGAAGGAATCACTTAGGAAGGGTTAAATTGATGCAACATATCCCAAAGTGCTAACTAGGGTTTAGCATGTTGAGGAGGTGACCTAGTCGTGCTCATTGTCAAGTTGAAACTCTTATAAACCTAAAGAACTGTCCACATTCACGGAATGTAGGGACAATAGGACATACCTACGAGAAATGATCTAGGGTTTCTACCCTAAGGATCGCTCGCTAAAAAGATGAAACTCTGTATGAATTGGAATCCTAGGACCGACTATGTTGGCCTAATGCAATCAGGAACGGATTGTTATGAAGACACCCTAACCCTGTTTCCTATCTAATCATGATTCCATAATTAGAAGATGCCGTTTGATGGGTAAAATAGTCCCATGGATTATATGCGACGCTTGTGCAACATGTTGCAGAGTCACATGATTTTGTGATTTGATCACAAGGGAATGGCCAATTCCTCGAAATAGGATTGGCAGATTCTTGCACAAGTTTATCTTGCAAGAGGATGAGTAGTCATCCTAATATAGTACCTCTCTTGGGAAAAGTAACCAAGATGAGGGGATTAGATAATTGCTTGGAAGCAAAAGTCCAATCAGTAAATTGGAATAACATATTTACTGCTATTAGAACTTAAGGTATTGGTTAAGTTGAGATAATAGGGTATGGCCCTAACCCAAGGATATAAGGGTTAACAAACAAACCTTAGGGATCTTGCTGAGTCGCGATTGATCCCGGATCGAGTGCTGGATGAATTCAAAAAGAAGGATTCACTCCTTAGCAGTTGGCGAAAATAACGACCACTGGAAATAATTGTGCTTGTAACAGTTTAGAGAGCACTATTTTTCCTTGTTTGCTCAAGGAATTAAAGGATGAAAAAATATCTAATGTTTCAGGTTGAAGGCCTGAAGGGAGAGGCAGCCTCAGTTACCCCCGACTGCCTCCCTGACCCTAACCAAGGGGGTTGCTAACCGCGCTAGGAAGTGTTAAGATATCAAGCTCCACTCGTGATATGCTAGGGTGACTGTTGTGCATTTATGTCACCGACTTGTCAGTTGTTGCAGATGTGGTTGGTACACTGCCCATGAATAATAGCTAGATGACAGCTATCCTTATCTACTCTAGCTCGTGGCTCAGTTAGTATGCCACCTTAGTTAGTTGAGTTTGGTTTGAGACCCATATATAGGGTTCTTCTATTTCTATGTACTAGAGTTCTTTTGGCTTACACAACTAAGAAGAGGAAAACTGTTTTCAGCCTCCACCTTTGTGTGTGTTCCCCCATTGTGCAAGCAAGAAAGCTACAAGTGAGACTCCTTTCTTCTCTCCCACAATCTTGACATTGTATCAGAGCCTTGTTCGTGGTAAGGAGCTCAAGAAAGCAAGCCAAGTTCGCAGTGTTCTGGTAAGAGGACCAGTGTTGCTTTCATTTTTCTGTTTTGGGAGCAAGTCTCTGCAGCAGGTAGCACAGCCGGAAAGTGCAAGAGTGTATTGTCTCAGATTGAGATGCCCTTTGCGATGTAGCAAGAGGGCAGTATATGCTGCGAGTAAGGGCTTTAGCCCATGGTTGCTCTGTTTTTTTGATTTGAGGCCATTTCGGGGCCTGTTTTGGAGGCGGAAGTTTTCTGCACGCACTCAGGAAAAGGCCTAGTTTTATGCTGTGCGACCACTGTTCTACAGGTCGGTGAAAAGTTACTGTAGAAATTGCATCGTATGCTTGTGTGCAAAGACATTGGGAGTTACAGAATCATCCTTGTTGCCTGTTGATGCAAAATCGTCACTAGGAAGTGACTGTGTGGTCAAATACCACTTTCGTCAGTTTTGCAGATTTGCCCTTGTGAGGCTGAAGCTATGTTCTTTGCAGTGACAGAATTTTTTGCAGTATTTTGTAATGGCGTCTGATTCTCTTTCACAGATTGTCACTGAAAAACTTGACAAGAACAACTTCCAAGCATGGAAGTTTAGAATGACGAATTTCCTTATGGGAAAAGGATATTGGGAATTTGATGTAGGAAATGAAGAAGAACTAGTTCTTCCTGATGTTCCCAATCAACAGCAAATGCAGGCATTTAAAGCATGGCATGAGAGAGCCAGGAAAGTTATGTATTGGCTGTCTATCAGCATTTCAGACTCTATGATTGTGCATATTCAGGATGCAAGTACGCCAAAGGAGGCATGGGATACTTTGTCAAAAATGTATAGCACAAATACGCAAGCCAGGAAAATGCAGCTCAAGCAAGAGTTGCACAATGTGCAAAGAGAAAGTATGAGCATCAATGACTACCATGAAGGTGAAGAAGATTGCAGATGCACTTGCTTCCATTGGGTCACCAGTGGAAGATGATGATTTAGTTTCTGTGACCTTGAATGGTCTAGGAAAGGATTATGCATAGTTTCGAACATCCATTTCCGTCCGTGAAAGATTTTCTGATTTTGAGGAGTTGATTGCTCTTCTAATTTCTGAGGAGCAGAGAAATGGTGGTGCATCTTCTTCAGGAGGAACTTCAAAAGAAGCTGTCTTCTACTCAAATGCTGGAAGAGGTAGAGGCAGAGGTAGAGGAGGCCGATCTGGAGGCCGTGGTAGAAATCAGAATATGCAGCAAACTCAAGAAAACTAGTCCTATGGAGGAGGACGTGGTAACTCTAGAGGTAGGGGGAGCCAAAGAGGTCGTGGTGGATGGCAAAGATGGAAAAATGCAAACAGCAATGTTGAATGCTACTACTGTGGTAAAATGGGTCATATGGCTAAAGACTGCTATAAAAAGCAGAATGACATCATGAATGGAAAACTGCAACAAGGGAATTAAGCATCTTCTAGTAGACAGGGTGACGACATAAATGAGCATTTGTTTATGGTGCAGCACATGACCAATTCTGTGACAAATACAAAAGAAAGTAACGATGTGTGGTATGTTGACTCAGGTGCATCAAACCACATGACAGGTCATGTAGAATGGATACAGGATGCAAGGAAAATGAAAAAACCACGATTTGTGGAGACTGGTGATGATACTGCACATCCTATTGTGCAGATTGGAAATATTCCTTTGTCTATGCAGGATGGGAAAAAGAAATACCTATCAGATGTATTTCATGTTTCGAATATCACCAAGAACCTGGTTTCTTTTGGTCAAATGGTTGAGCAGGGCTTGCAGGCCAGATTTAATTCCCATGGATGCTTTGTTGAGGATATGAAAAATAAAGGTCGCTTGATAGCAAAAGGAAAGAAGAAGGGAAGAATGTTTACATTGGATGCAGACATGCCTGAATTGAGTCCAGCAATGTTTGCACATGGGACCGGTGTAGTTGCAGATATTGATATCTGGTATAAACGCATTGGTCATGTTAATGTACATCGACTTAAATCAATGCATGCCCAAAATATTATTGCAGGATTGCCTAAATTCAAGGTTGTAGAAATGCATAAGGTATGTGAAGCCTGTCAATTTGGAAAACAGGCAAGGAAACCATTTCCTAGACATGTTCAAGAGAGTAAGAAGTCATTGGAATTAATCCACTCTGATGTGTGGACTACTAAAGCTGCATCTCTTGGAGGCTGTCATTATTTTGTCACTTTTATTGATGACTACAGCAGAAAAGTTTGGGTGTATTTTATGAAAAAGAAAAGTGAAGTTTTTGGGCATTTCAAAACTCTTAAAGCTATGGTTGAAAAAGAAACAGGCCTACAAATAAAATGCCTAAGGTCAAATGGAGGGGGAGAGTACCTCTCAAATGAGTTTGCAAGATTCTTGCAGGAGCATGGCATAAAGCAGCAATATTCATGCAGTCATGCCCCACAGCAAAATGGAATTGCAGAAAGAAAAAACAGGCATATTGGAGAGATATCTCGTGCCATGCTCAATGAAAAAGACCTGCCAGACTTTTACTAGGCTGAGGCAGTTGCTACAGTAGTCTACATAATGAACAGGACTCCCACTGCAGCAATACATGGCATGACTCCAGAGGAGAGGTATACTGGTAGGAAACTAGATATTTCTCATTTGAAAATTTTTGGTTTCATTGCCTATGTTCATGTGCCAGATGAGTTGAGATCCAAGATGGATCCAAAAGCTGAAAAGTGCATCTTTATTGGTTATTCTCTGCAACAAAAAGGGTATAGATGCTATAACCCTTCTACTCGTAAGTTTATAGTGAGCAGAGATGTTGTTTTTGATGAGATGAGTAGCTGGTATAAACCAGTAAATGTGATTGATAATGTAGATGCACAAAATGGTAATGCTGCACAGAATTCACAGCAGCAGTCACAAGATATTAGTGGACCTGGAGCGTCCTCTATAGCAGTGGTTCACATTCTTCACCATGGACAGGCAGATTGAGATCAGGAGAATCTTCTCAAAGCAATGCAAATAGTGGTATGCAGGTATCACGAAAAGGAAAAGAGAAGGTAGATCAGCCCATGTTTGATGTGAATGCAGGTCAATCGTATATGGATGGTGAATGCAGTGGCTCAGAACAGAGCATTGATGATGAGTTGGGTATTCCTTCTATTGTTACACCTGGAGTAAGGAAGACCAGGGATGATTTGAGAGCACCTAGGAGTGAACCTACTTTGCACAGGTCTACCAGAGCTAGGTATCCTGTGGACAGGGCTGAAATATGATGGATTTACAGCCATTCACTATGCCTATATGATCAAAGTGATACAGGAACCAGAACCCACTTCTTTTGAGCAAGCCATGGGAAAAGAAAAATGGGAGAAAGCCATGGATGAAGAAATGGATGCCTTGGAAGAAAATGCTACATGGGAATTGGTACCTTTGCCTAAAGGTAAGAATGCAATTGGTTGTAAGTGGTTTTATAAGGTGAAGCACAATGCAAAAGGTTCTGTGAACAGATACAAGGCAAGACTAGTAGTCAAGGGGTATGCACAAACATATGGCATTGATTATAAAGAAACATTCAGTCCGGTTGCAAGGATGGCAACCGTAAGAGCAGTCATTGCTATGCTTGCATAAAAGGGATGGTCTTTACATTAGATGGATGTAAAGAATTCCTTCTTGCATGGTGATTTGCAAGAAGAGGTCTATATGGAGCAGCCACCAGGTTATGTGCATGCTGTTCATCTTGAGTTCGTTTGTAGGTTGAAGAAAGCCTTGTATGGCTTGAAGCAAGCACCTAGAGCATGGTCTAACAAGATAGGATAATATCTTGTCACTATTGGCTTTCAGATTTCCAAGGCATATTTCTCACTTTATGTGAGAAAAACAGAGAAAGGTATTATGCTACTTGTCATTTATGTTGATGATTTGATTATGACAGGTGATAGTGATGAAGATATCCTTCATGTGAAAATGCTATTGAAGCAGAAGTTTGAGATGAAGGATTTGGGAGAGCTGCGTTATTTCTTGGGCATTGAGGTGATTAGATCACCAAGTGGGATATGGCTCTTGCAGAGGCAGTATGGATTGGACATACTGTCCAAATATGGGATGACAGGCTATAAGCCTATTTCAGTTCCTTTGGAGCAGAATGTGAAGCTGAGCGCAGATGCAGGTGAGCTTCTGGAAGACCCTACTATGTACAAACGCATAGTAGAAAGTTTAATTTATATGACTATTACCAGGCGAGATTTGAGCTATGTTGTTGGATTGGTAAGTCAGTTTATGTAGGCTCCAAGGAAACCGCATTTGGATGCGGCTAGACGCATACTCAGGTATGTGAAGTCCAGATTGCAGTATGGACTATTTTATGAGACTGGGGTTCAGATACAGTTGCATGGATACACTGATGCTGATTGGGCTCGTAGTATTTCTGATAGACGATCTACCAGTGGATATGTATTCTCTTTTGGGAGTGCTGCTGTCACTTGGAGCAGCAAGAAACAGCCTATAGTTGCCTTGTCGAGCACAGAGGCTGAGTACAGGGGTGCAGCAATGGCTGCATGTGAGGTAGCTTGGTTGCATAAGCTACTTTATGATATGCATCAGCCTACAGATGGGCCAGTTGTCATTTATTGTGACAACATGAGTAGTATACACTTGGCAAATAACCCAGTCTATCATGCTAAAAAAAAGCACATTGAGGTGCATTATCACTATGTGCGGGAGAGGGTTTTACTAGGTCTTATTGATCTAGTTTATGTCAGCACAAAGGATCAGGTAGCTGACATATTTATGAAGGCATTGGGCATAGAGAAGCTGCGCAAGTTCAAAGACCTACTTGATGTGCAGGAATTGGGATTGAGCTCGAGGGGGAGTGTTGAGATATCGAGCTCCACTCGTGATATGCCAGGGTGACCGTTGTGCATTTATATCACAACTTGTCAGTTATAGATGCGGTTGGTACACCGCCCATGAATAATAGCTAGATGACAGCTATCCTTATCTACTCTAGCTCGTGGCTCAGTTAGTATACCACCTTAGTTAGTTGAGTTTGGTTTGAGACCCATATATAGGGTTCTTCTATTTCTATGTACTAGAGTTCTTTTGGCTTACACAACTAAGAAGAGGAAAATTATTTTCAGCCTCCACCTTTCCTCATTGTGCAAGCAAGAAATCTACAAGTGAGACTCCTTCCTTCTCTCCTACAATCTTGACAAGAAGGTGGACTAAACCCACCACAAGAGGTCTCTCCATTGAGCGCTACTTGGAGCAGGAGGATGCTTGGGTGCCAGGGGGGGCTCTGGCTGTAAATCCCTTGCCTTTCGGGCCATGTACAAGAGGCCAACGTGACTCAGGATTGGATCTCGAGGCCTGCATACTAGTCTACGGGTGGAATCTTGGATTAGTAATCCATGTGGATTGTTGCCTTCGAGCGGATTATGGATAAGCCTATGGGCTGGACTTTATAAATTTATTTCAAAGATAAATATGATAACCTGTTGAAAAGGAACTTGTTTGACACTACATTTCTATGTCAAGTGCTATGATTACGTGAAGGAACTGATGCCTAACGGGCTAATTAAGGAAGCTGATTGATGCATGTCTAACTAAATGTGGTAGGTAATTAGATAACTGAAACAACTTGAGGAAAGTGCGTGGATGTGGCCATGGGTCCGTCCTGCGGATCGGTGGTCCCAGTTGGCTGGGAACTTTTCTCAGTCATAAATGACAGCAAGAAGATCATTTCAAAGGATACGAACATCAAAGGCGCTGACGTAGAGTTTAAGTTACAATAATTTTGTTTACGCTGTTTTAGGGGAACGGAATGGGACTATGCCTTATGGCAGAGAGGTCGAGCCTTGCATCCCTCTCGTTTCCCATTCTCCTTGAACCAAGTGCAGTGTGAATCCGCTTCGGCCCTGGCGTTTTTGCGTAAAGTAGTTTGCTAGGGGTTTGATGCTAGTTGCCGTTTAGGAAATGACCATTAGGGGAAGGTCCTAAGTGGGAATGGCCAAAATACTTCCGCTACATGGCAGAAGCGAAAAGTCTTAGATCGCAAACCCCGTGACATTCCAAGGAGGTGCCAGGCGGAGCTTTCTAGATCTCCTTTCCGATGGACTGCTAAGACGTGTCTTGAAGGGAATAGGTAGACATGTTACATCTTTTGAGTTTCATAAATGTACTAGAAGGGATTTTTATGAATAGGGAACTCGCATCGCATCGACAACTTAGGGAAGACTTGCATTGGGACTTGCATGGCAGTATAAATAGCCTCAATTGCACCACATAATGGGATATGCATCTAAAAAGGTAGATTAAGATGCACATGTGAAATATTGAGGTTATTTGAAAGGAATGGTTTGGTAAATGAAGTCCTGGCCGATAAGCGAAGCCAAGATTTAGCTCAACCCAGCTAGGACCGTAGTTGCAAATAAATTGATTTGTCCTTTCGACCATATTTTGACTTGGAGTCAACACGCTCTTTGGTCTCTACCCCAATAGCCAACCACGATGAACCCAAAACACGCTTAGGTATATCATTTTTAGAATATGAAACATCCCAAAGCTAACACTAGGAAGCTCGAATGTAGTACCCACAAGGAGAATTACTATTCGCCAAGCTACATTCCATGCTCGTAACTATTTCGGAATGGTAAATAGACTTAGTTTACGCTTGACTCGTAACTATTTTGGAATGGTAAATAGACTTAGTTTACGCTTGACTCGCAAGAGGAGTAAACACAAGTTCTTGTTATCTTGAAGGGAGGAGACCCTAGGGTGAACTTAGAACCTGATAGAGTTCTAAGATGGAAAAGATGATTACCAATTGACCAAACAAAACCCTAGACCAAGATCTTAAGATAGGGACCAAAGGATAGTAACCCAGGGGAGCCGTCATCTGAAACTATAGTGTAATTTCTCTACCCTAATACATAGTAGTGAGGTTAGAAAGAGGGTGTTCTCTATCCCTCGAAAAATAATGGAAAACGACACGTAGGTAGGAAAGACCAAGAAGGGTGATGCCAGCGTCAAATATGAGGACTCCACCTTAGCAGATGTCCTGAGCACACGGCTTCATTGATTGTTTGTGCTTGTAAATCTAGACTCAATGTCTGCAAAAGGAATGTATGACTTAAGCTCACAAAAGAAAATTTGGTTAATGATTCAAGTCGAATTCAAGGAGAGCATGCCAAACTAACCTCAGCTGGCCGCCAACCCTAACCAAGGGGGTTCCAAATAACCGTGATAAAAACGTGGACCAAACCCACCATGAGAGGTCTCTTCGTGGGTTAGTTTAAATGTAGGAGGATGCTTGGATGCCAGGGGGGCTCTGGCTATAAATTCCTTGCCTTCGGGTCCTACTCAAACAATCTACGTGACTCGAGATGGATTCTAGAGGCCCTATTACTAGTGCAAGGGTAGAAACTTGGAGGAAATAAGACACATCCCCACGGATTGCAAAATCCGTCCTTTTCGGATGAAACTTTTATTTCAATTAAGATGATAATATAAAGTTTACTTCCAAAGAACTTGCATGGATTGCTTTTGTGTTAGTGCCATAAGTTACACAAACGAACGGTGTTTCCTAAAAGGCTTAATTAAGGAAGTTGTTTTTAAATGTCCCACATAAATGTGATAGGACCTAATTAGGTAGCTAAAGAACACCCATTGAGGGAAGCGGGTGGGCGGAACCCTCGACTGGTCTGTCCTACGACAGGGTGGTCTTAGAGAAATGGGAGGCTTCTCACAGGTTTCTATCGGCATTCAATCTTTAGAAATCATTAAGTTCGAACCCGACTCATGCCGTTTTAGGGGACCGGAATGGGACTGTGCCCTATGGGCAAGGAGGTTGAGTGACACATCCCTCTCATTTCCCATTCTCATTGAACCAAGTGCAGCATGGGTCTGCTTTGGCTTGGGTATCTTTGCATAAAGTAGGATGTCCAGGATGTGACGCTAGAATGCTGTTAGGAGACCTTTGCCTCTAGGAACCCATATTTCAGGTCGATCCCAGTGGTTTCAACTGCGAACATTCCATTGTAAAGCGGACTCGGGAAGCCTAGGTGAGAAAGCCCAGAACATTCCATGGAGTGCCGGGCAACGATGCTTAGATTTTCTTCTCGATGGACCGCTAAGAAGGTGCTTGGATAGCTGTTAGGCGGGCATGTTACAGTGGGATTTGGTTCCTTTGCCTAATGAAAGGCATGCTTTACCATGCAAATGGGTATATAAGTTGAAAAGCACTCTTGGATACCCCAAGCCAACCAATAAGGCTAGACTAGTTGCTACTCATTTTAAGCAAGATTATAGAATTGACTTTGATGAAATATTCTCTCTTGTAGTTAAGATGGCTATACTACTCTTGGTATTGACTTTGGTTGTGCAACTAGATCTAAATCTCTCTCAAATGGATGCCAAGATGACTTTTTTACATGGAGACTTGCGTGATGAGATTTATATGTAGGAACCTAAGGACTTTGAGAAAAAAGACAAGAAACACCTATATGCAAAGTTGAGAATGTCAAGAATCACATGATGGGGAGACTTGTTTTGGTTGTTGCACCAAACACACAACATATATACAAGAGGAAGCTCACTCAACAAAACAAGAAGAGACATGGAGGCCAAAACGTTTTCTCATTAATTTTTTCTTCTTCTTCCTCACATAATATCATGGATTCTTCTTCCTCACACAAGTAGTAATGCATCTCAATGTGTTTTATCCTACCATGGAACACTTGTTAATGCATCTCAATGTGTTTTGTCCTATCATGGAACACTTGGTTCTTGGCTAATTGTATGTTACTCATGTTGTCATAGTGAATGAAAATTGAACCATCTCCCTACACATCCAAATCACCCAATAACTTTTGTAGCCTTATCACATCACATGCTACCATAGTAGCACCTCTATACTCAGCCTTTGTACTCGATAAAGCAATTGTAGATTTCTTTTTGCTGCTCCATATAATTGTTGCACTACTAAGGGAAAACATGAATCCACTAGTAGATCTTCTATCAAACATGCTACTAGCCCAATCTACATTTATGTATCCAAGCATCTGCATATCCTTACTTGTCTCATAAAAAAGTCAATAATGCAAAGTGGACTTCACATACCTCAATAAGCATCTAACTGCATCCAAGTGAGGCTTTCTAGGCATCTACATAAACTAACTGACAAGGCCAATGACATAGCTCAAGTTTGATCTTGTGATAGTCATGTAAATCAAACTTTTTACTATCCTCCTCTAAACATATTGGGTCTTCTATCTCATCCCTAACATTAGCACTCAACTTCACATTTTGCTCCAATGGCACTAAAAGAGGCTTACAAGCTATCATACCATGCTTGGATAGCATATCCAAGTCATAGTGCTTTTGGGACAGCCATATACCATTGTCATGTCTGATAATCTTAATACCAAGAAAGTATCTTAGCTCATTGAAATCCTTCATCTCAAACTTTTTTCTCAAAAAGTCCTTACCTTCAATAATCCCATTGTCACTATCACATGTAATAATCAATGATTCCATATAGATGACTATGATGTCCAAGCATGCATCTCTCTTTCTCACATAAAGTGATTGATCAACATTAGAAACATAAAAGCCAATGCTAACAAGATATTGTCTGATGTTGTCAAACAATGCTCTAGGTCCTTGCTTTAGCCCATAGAGCGATTTCTTTAATGTGCACACATATGTGGGATGCTCTAAATTCTCATAACATGTTGATTACTCCATATTACCTCTTCTTGTGATTCACCATGCAAGAAGGCATTGTTAATATCCATCTGGTGCAAATTCTAACCTTTGGCTGCTGCCAAAGTAATCATGCATCTAACAGTTATCGTCTTAACAACCATGCTAAATATCTCTAGTTTATAATCTATGCCGTATATTTGAGCATAGCCTTTTGCAACCAGCCTACCTTATACCTACTAATATAACCATATGCATTATTCCTGATTTTGTAAACCCACTTATAGCCAATAGCTTTCATACCCTTAGGCAATGGTACCAAATTCCAAGTCTTATTGACTTCTAATGTAGCCATCTCCTCATCCATTTCTCCATCCCAATGAGCATTACCAATAGCATCCTCAAAGCAAGTGGGCTCAACATCCTCAATCACCTTTACCATATAAGCATTACTAGATCACTTAGTGGAGCCTTTATGTTACCATGTGCTCTCTATACACTTGCTGTCTTAATTGAAGGAATACCAAGCTTATCATCCAAACTCTCTAAACCATTGGAATCTCCATCAAATCCTGAATGATTAGTAGATGCATCATTACCATCTGACAGTTTTTTCTTTCCTTTGTCTTTATCTACAACACTTAAAGATGCACCTAAATATGTGGGGCTACTCCTTAGTCTCAGCTAACTATAGATGTAGTATCAAATGATATTTCTGTCCACTAAGGCTTCATGATTCTTGCTTTTCTTTTGGTATATAACTATCATGATCATCATCATCATTCAATGCATCACTGCTAGATGCATTACCAAACTACTCATCTCATAAAAAATAACATACATGCTCACTTTCAACTTCCCTATGATAGGGTTATAATGATGATACCCTTTCTACTCTAAAGAGTATTCAATAAAAATACATTTTTCAATCTTTGGATCAAGCTTCTTTTGTAGGTCATCCGGCACATGAACATATGTAATATAGTCAAACATTTTCAAGTATGACACATCATGCTTCTTGCCTATAAAGCATTCTTCGGGGATCATTCCATGGATTGTAGCTATGAATGTTATGTTTATAATATAGAGAGCAATATCAACAACTTCAAACCAAAAATGTTTTAGTATATTATTATATTTTCAGCCACCATCAATACTCTTTCAACTTCCGCAATATATCTATTTTTTCTTTCTGCAAACCCATTTTTTTGTGGGATATATCTACAAGTAAACCGTCTTTTTATCCCATGATACCTCAAAAAGTCACTAAACTCATTAGAGAGGTATTCTCTCTCTCCATTCAATCTCAAGTACTTAGCTTTCAAGGTTATTTTTGTTTCAATAGTAACCTTGAAAGTTTTGAAATGCTCAAATACATCACTCTTTTCCTTCATAAAATATATTAATAGCTGTTCTAAACAATCATTAATAAACATGATAAAGTATTTGCTACCACCAAGAGATTTATTTTACATAGGTCCCCAAACATCTGTATGCACAATATCAAGTATGTTTTTACTCACATCTTTGTCATTAAAAAAATATTATTTTGTTTTCTTACCAAATTGACATACTTCTCACATTTTATAACATTCTACAACTTTGAAAGGACAACCTTGTAACCAATCCTTTGGACTACATTAATTGAAGCCTTTGCACATTTGCATGCCCAATAGGTTTATGCCATATTTCAATGTCGACAACCACTCCTTTTTCTTTAGTATACATAGCAATATTCATAGCAGGAATTTCAACATCTAAAGTGAATATGCAGCTAACTCTATTTTATTTTGTGACTAGCCTCTATGTATCATTAAAGTCATTTGGAAAATAATATTTTACATTAATTCTAACCTATAACCCTTGCATTACCATTTGGCCAATAAAAACTAAATTATTTATGATTGATGACACATGTGATACATCTCACAAACTCTTTTTCTAGCCATCATGCAAGGACAAGGAAATCTTTCCTATGTATAAAATTTGGTGGTATAAATCATCACCCATCTGCACATAACCTTAAGCTTGTAAATCATGCATCTCTCAAACCATTCAAGATGTTTGGTCGTATGATTAGATGCACTTGAATCGATATACCATACATCATCATGTGTCACCTTTCGTGTAACAATATTTATGATATACTACATAGTAAACAAATGCTCATTTTTATCTTCAGATGATGCATAGTTTTCTTGTTGCAATTTACCACTGCAGATATAATTCTTCTTAGTATAACAATGGACTGAAATATGACATGTTTTACCACAATAATGACAAACAATACCAGAATTGCCAAAATATCCATTTTATCATCCACCTCTTTTTCTAGATCTCCCCCTACCTCTAAAATTTCTAGGCCTCTAAAAACTTGTATTTCACCAAATTGTTGACTTAATTGGTTTTGCTAGTTATCACCAATATGTCCCATATCATAGCCTCTCAAAGAGGATATGCCACATCCTCTTCTTGAATTTGAGTAAAATGCTTAAATTTGCTCACCACTTCTTTCAGATGATTCACCCTACATATTGATCTCTTTGGTGATCATTAGAGAGACCAACTCATAAAAATTTGAAAACAACTTCTATACATATATAGAAGTGACAAATCGTTTCTAAGCCTTCTCACTATTAAGGCAACCTAAAGTAGATAAAACCAAATCATCATAATCAAGAATTGCATCAATCATTGTTAAAGCATTTACAATGCTCCTTACCTTGAAAACATACTCATTGATAGACATTTTTCCTTTTTTCAAAGTATTCAACTTTTTCTTGAGTTGAATCTTTCGTGTCTTTGTATTTACTAAAACATGTTTTAAAAAATATCCAAGCTGCATGTGAAGCTTTTATATCTTTTATATATCCTAGCATAGTATTATCAATGATTGCAAATAGCCAATTCATTATCTTTTTGTCCTTTGTATTCTAGTCTTTCCATGCCTTTAACTCATTTACAATCATAGGGTTACTCAATTTTTGCTCATTTTCTTGAACTTGTAAATGCATTTTCCAATAACGAAGTTCATCACACAGAACTTCCATGATGGATAGTTGTTCTTATCTAGCTTCCAAATGATGGGGCTTCCATTGTTCTCTACGATTATCACAAAAATGATACAAAACAACAAGCAAGTCTTCTGTAACCTTTCATAACAAGTGCATAGCAATACAAAACAACAAGTAAGTATTCTATAACCTTTCATAACAAGTGCATAACAATACACCAAGTAGTCTTTTTCACTGTGACTGCTCAATAGTACATGTAATTTGCAACATGTTTGTAGATAAAACTTATGTTTGCTTCCTAGTAAATACCTCAAAACTTATGTTTGCTTCCTAGTAAACACCTCAAAACTTGCAAATTTGAAATCTGTAATCTATATAACCCACTTTCGATTGATACAACCAAAATTGCAGTATGCTCTAAAATGGTTGTCCGCAACCTTGCATGTCCAAAATGGGATCCAAAATGGCCTTAGATGGCTAAAAAGGTAGTGGTGGATGGTTTTTTTTTCTTCCTCCTCACACAATACAATGTACACAAAGTATATATAAGATATAACATAAAGCAAAGTAGCCTACTAAGTCAAACAGTGTATAACTCACTATACTAATCGACTAGAGTTATAGCCATACTAGCTATAGGCAGATGCAATACATTAAATATAATAAGTGATAAGTCAATGGTCATGTGACGATCATAATGACCATGGATGTGCTAAGTGTGGATATGCTAACTGTAGATGTGCAAACCCATCTAATCAAGTGATCCATTATCAATATTTGCAGATGTTGAGCTTGCCATCTCAATAGAGTATTTATGGATTTAAGGAAGCACCTAGGGAATAGTACTACAAGTTTGATACTTTTATGTATTCATAGGGAATAACCATAGTGATATGGATTCATGTTTGTATATGAAGAAGGTCTATGATAGCAGCCTTATGATTTTGGTACTCTATATAGATGATATGTTGATTGTTGTAAGCACTTATGATTGGTGGGATCCCTTAAAAAGTTAGCTCAAGAAGAGCTTTGATATGAAGGACATGGGACAAGCCTTACGTATGTGTGATAGGTCTCACATATTCTTGTGGAATGCGCATCACGTGTGATTGCTCTAAGGTCTCCTTTACTTACCACACAGAGGTAGTATATCCAGAAGGTTCTTGAGTGGTTTCATATGTAGGAAGTTAAGCCAATTGGCTATGCTTTACCTTCTTATGTGAAGATCGCTTAGGCAAATTATCTATATTCTGATGAGTAGAAGGCCAAGATCGCAAAGATCCCTTATGCATCTATAGTGGGCACTTTGATGTATGCCATGATAGCCACTCATCCTAAAATAACATTTGCAATGGGAGCTTTGGTACGCTATATGGATACCCCTAGTAGGCCACATTGGGATGTCATGAAGAGGATCATGAGGTGCCTTAAGGGAAATGCAAATATATGTATATGTTATGGTGCCAAAGATACAAGAGTTGTGATGTTCACTAACTTTGATTACATTATGGCATGCAAATAGTAGAAAGTCCACCTATAGCTGTGTCTTCACCTTTGTTGGAGATACTATTTCTTGGATGTCCAAGGTACGGAAATGCATTTCCCTATCCACTACAGAGGCAGAGTATGTTGCAGCCACTGAGGCTTGTAGGGAGTCTCTCTGGTTATTAGACCTTGGCATTACTAATATGATTCTTAAACTGCATTTGAATTCTATGAGTGTTGTTGAGTTGTGGGCAAGAATCCACTCTTTCATGCAAAGATGAAGTACATTGATGTATGTTACCACTTTATCCAAGAGTTCATTAAGGACAATTCCATTAATCTTGTTAAGATCTCAAGTGACCAAAATCCTACAAATTTTCTCACTAAAAGTCTCTTAAGAAAACATATTTTCTTCCTTAGAAAGCTGATGGGCATTGATAAGATTATTTTTTTTCTCATTCTATTGTACTTTATGTACATTTGTACTTTGTCATTATTTTTTATTATCCTCTCCTCATAATGGGCACTTTTGTCTTTAGGTGGGAGGTTTTTGGGGGTAAAGGCACCTATGCCTAACTGCCTATGTATTCATTACATTGACAATACCCCTATACCTAGCAGGCACCCATCACTTTCACTTCATTCCTGACTCTTTCATTGAACAAGGGAAGATCAATCATACATTGTGACTATTGGAGTTTCGATATTGTGTGTCTCTTGCTCTTGCTCTCTTATTTCTTCGACCATAGCTCTTACTTCCACTCACACGCTTCCACTCAGGGCTTATTCCTTCGCTAAGGAGGCCAATAATGCATGCTAATGTTTAAAAAATGGTTACTATGAAGGCTTGATAGAGCACACAAGTATATAGGCCAAACATGGTGCAATTATAAAGATAAAATTTGTTTTTATGAGCTACTTGTTTCATCTTATAGTCTCTTGAACTTACATTGTGTACTCAACTTCGACATGGTGAGGTAGTACTAAGTTGCTTTCAAAGGATGCATTACTAGGATTTCTCATGTTAAATACATCATCAATTGCATCTTCAAAGTTCTTTGGTAACATAGAAGCAACTAGGAAGGATGACAATTGATGATAATATTGTCATAGGGGATTGTCTTGTAAACATTTTGTGAAAAAAGCACACAAAACAACACCAAACACCCAATTTCAACATTTTCCCTTTAAAAAACAACAAACACAACAACCCAAAGAACAATATACTATATTACCACCAAACCACACAAAAAACACACCTTTCTCCTGAAACACCAAACCAAAAAACAAGTTTCCCCTTACCCCTAGTCTCCTTTCCCTCCTCCAGTGCATGACCCCTCTTTTCCTTTGTGTCGTGCATGTGGGTGCCTCCTTAGGCCTCGTTCACATGTGGATTTTCCATCTTGTCCTGTGTGTTCGTGATTGCGACTGCTCACACGTGAGGAAGTGTGTGCAATTTTTTTGTGGGCTAACATGCTAGCTCCTATTCACATGCAATTGACATGCAAATCAAGTATATTGTTTTGATTTTTTTAATTTTTAAAAGTCGAAAAACACTTAAAACACATATGAAACCTTATAAAAATACTAAACATTTATAAAAATACCAAAAAAAATTGAAATATTTGCTGAAACATTTTACCAACTTTGTAAAAAATTTCCAAAAAAAAAAAGTTGATAATGTTCACAAAAAATTAGAAAATAAGTAAACACCTTTAATTTCATGGAAATTGACTTAAAATGGTTGAAAAATGGTTTTCAAAAATAAAAAATTCCAATAAAATTTCAAAAAACCATAGTCATCTTTCTTCATACCTTTAGATCACTTGCATGTGTTGAAATGATCAAAATTAATTGCATAAGAAACCCTTATTTCTCATGTAAATTCTTTGAAACTTTATTTTTCCACTCCAACAATGGTTTTTTTTTTTTTTTTGTGGAAAATTCTGAAAAATCGATCAAACCTCTCTAATTAGCTTTCAACTTACACTTGGATGAATGAACAAAATTCTCTATCATATAGTCATCTTATAATTGATTAAGAAAAAATAAACAAAATCTAAACCCAACTCCAAATACATACACACAAATCTTTCAAAATTAAATTTAAAAAACACACAAATATATATATATATATATATATATATATATATATATATATATATATATATATATATATATATATATATATATATATATATATATATATATATAAAAGGAAAAAAAACAATAACAAAACACACAAACGTAACACATAATTACCTAAATGCCAAACCTTATTTTGCCCCCATTCGTTTTTATATTAGGATGTGGTTTTTTGTAAATGCTAGAAGGTTGTCTACTCCTTGGTCGCCTTGTTGGTTGTGTGCAAGGATTTTTCCTATCTTTTGGATTATTTACAAGTGGGATTTTGCACGACATGCCGCCAGGTTTTTCTCTTTCCCTCCTTCACATGCACACCCATACACAAGTAATTGTAATAAAAAATTGACCGATTGTTGCACCCACCAAATTAACAGAATGCACTTTTCTAAATTTGTAATTAAAATGAACCTGATCGTTAATTGTAAAAGGAACACCCATTGTTGCATGATCACTTTAGCACAATAACCCACTTAATTTTCTAAAACTAATCCATAGTGCACGCACACATGCGCTACAGACACAATTAATCTTTTTAATTAAAAATGAACCCCCCAAAGTCACGCATACATGTGCTTTGCACCAAAGATCATATAATTTTTAACAATGAACTACATTTTTTAGAGACCCCTAGTCCAACCGATCAAATCAATCTGACTAGGGTTGGGATGCAAATTCAATTCACCATGCATTAAGGGTTTAATTACTAATGAATTACAACTTAATTTTTCATTGGTAAAAAGAATTTGGTAGCAATTACCTGCTCACTTCACCGCACCTTAGGTATACGCCACACGTTTACGGGATCGAGATTTCTTAATTAGAGATGTCGATCATTTTTATTTGAGTTATTCTGACGGTCCGAATTTGTGATTCTATTTTGAGTCTAGTCAGTGTCTAGGAGACAGTGTGTTTGACTTTTGTTCTTTTTGAGTGCTTGTCTATGGGGTTTCAGGGTGCATGACTATGTTCATTGCATGAAGTTTTCGGTCGCGTGAGTGCGTAGGTCATGTCAAATTTTTTACGTAGGATGTGGATTGCTTGGGGAAGTCTGTTCCGGTTTTGTTTGTTCCTCTATTTCCTTTTCCTATTATTTTTCTTAGTGGTGGCTTGTTTGGATTTTGTAGGAATTTTTCTATTTTTCCTTTTGTGTGTGTGTGTGTGTGTGTGTGTGGATATCCTATGTCGTCTTAATGGCATCTTCCTCTACTCCCCTGATTGTATGTGCCATTGCCAGTGCACGACTATTCCCTTCTCTCAGAGGCGGATTGTATTCGCCATGCTGGTCTCTATTTGTTTGTAGCACTTAAGTTTCCACCAGTGGACAACAAGCTCTGCTACTCTTTTCTAGCATCATACAAAAAACAGTCTACTTTGTGGTCTATGACAGATGCTTATGCCTATCCCCACTGCCAATATCAGTAAAGCATTATGTCTACCTCTTTTACCTTCCTTTGTACCTAGTGGAAATTAGTTATTGATTGCCAAAGAGTTCCTTTCACTTCTTCAAAAGGAGACATCTACCCCTTTGGTATCCAACAAAGTCATTACTAGCTCTGGGGTTTCTATTGCTCATATCTCCTCTCCAGTATATGGAAGCAGGTATGCTAGTTTTTCCAAGATAGATTCATGTCTGAAAAGCCTATTTCCAAATATCTATTTAATGAGATTTTCAATGCATATGTTCAAATCTTTGAGGGAGCCAAGTTTAATTGGGCCGCATTTATGCTGGTCAAGATGGATCAACATTTTCAAAGAGTCAGAAAGGGTCAAGGAAATAATGTTTCTTATGATGGTTTTCTTCAAAAAATTATTACTCTTGCTCCTCCTCCTGGTGGTGTGCCAGTGGGTGGCTAATCCTGCTCCTCTTCCAAAGCAACCTCCACCTCGTGTTCCATCTCCTCCTCCATTACAGCTGAATTTAAATATGGAGGATGAGCTCCCTCCTAGGTTTTTTTAAAATAAACGTTGACGTACCATAGGATTATATAGTCCCTCGTCCATTTCAATTATAGATCCTCTTGTGCAAGACACTGCACCTCCTATTTCTAGTAGTTTCCTCCCTTCATTCGTGTATTGCCCTAACTTATTTGTTGCTCAAAGGGATGGACAGCTAGATCAGTAGATTCCCTCTTGTTTACAAACAATGCTCACTCGACCTCTACTTTCCCAGTTGATTTCTAGTGTCCATTCTACATTGGAGACTTTCTTTACTTCACATCTTCAGTCGGGGGTTTATAAGTCATTGCAAGTCAAAGTTGATTCCCTTAGTTAATTGAGCAAATCTTTGGAGGACTTGGCATTTGAAAAAGCTACCCTCTATAACATTCATAAACAAATGACTAAAGATACTACTTTGATGGGTTTCCAACAAGCCCAAATCAAAGAGTTAGAAACTAAAGTAGCTACCTTGGAGGCTAAGAATGTGTCTTTAAATAAAGAAAAGAATGCATCTCTTGAGGACATGATAGAGTCAGTTTGTAAGTTGAGTACTTGTGAGGGTCAATTGCAGCATTCCCAAGACACCATTGAATCCTAGAAGAAGCTTAGTGAAGAGCTTGACCAAAAAATTGCTACCCTCTATCAAGAATCATGTGGTGGGGGACTTGCTTGAGCTACTGCACCAAACACACACTGTATACACAAGAGGAAGCTCATTCAAACAAAAGAAGAGAGATGGAGGCCAAAACATTTTCTTGTTGATTTCTTCTTCTTCTTCCACACACTATACAATGTACACAAAGTATAGATAAGATACAACATAAAGGAAAGTGACCTACTAAGTCAAACAATGCATAACATACTACACTAATCAAATAACTCTATATCTTTGTTAGCTATAAGTACATGTAGCAAACTAAATATAATAAGTGATAAGTTAGTGGCCATGTGAGTATCATAATGACCACCAACATGCTAAGTGTAGACATGCGGACACATCTAGCCAAGCGGTCCATCATCAATGTCTATACGTGTTGAGCTTGTCATCTCAACAATCCCCCTCAAGCTCAACTCTATCTCTGCAACTCCAAGTAAGCTTCAAAACTTTCGAAGCTTCTCTACACCTAATGCCCTTGTGAAAATGTCAACTATCTGAACCTGTGTGCTGACATATACCAAGTCAATCTCTCCTGCAAGTACCTTCTCTCTCACCAAGTGGTAGTGCACCTCAATGTGTTTTGTCCTAGCATGGAACACTGGATTCCTAGCTAGTTGTATCTTGCTCATGTTGTCACAATGAATGAAAACTAGACCATCTCTTTGCACATCTAAATCACCTAATAACTTTTGCAGCCATACCACCTCACATGCTACCATATCATCACCTCTATACTTAGCCTTTGTACTCGATAAAGTAATTGTAGGTTGCTTTTTTCTACTCCATGTAATTGCTTCACTACCAAGGGAAAACATGAATCCACTAGTAGATCTTCTGTCTAACATGCTACCAGCCCAATCTGCATTTGTGTATCCAAAGACATGTACATCCTTACCTGCCCATAAAAAAGTCCATAATGTAAATTGGACTTCACATACCTCAATATATGTCTAAGTGCATCCAAATGAGGCTTTCTAGGAATTTGCATAAACTAATTGACAAGGCCAACAACATAGCTCAAGTCTGTGGCCTTGTGATAGTCATGTAAATCAAACTCCCTACTATGCTCCTGAACATAGTAGGGTCTCCTATCTCATCCCACATGTCAGCACTCAACTTCACATTTTGCTCCAATGGTACTGAAAGAGGCTTACATGCTATCATACCATACTTGGACAACATATCCAAGCCATATTGCCTTTGTGATAGCCATATACCATCATCACATCTGATCACCTCAATACCAATAAAGTATCTCAGGTCACCCAAATCCTTCATCTCAAACTTCTTCTTCAAGAAGTCCTTAACTTCAGCAATCCCATTATTACTATCACACACTTGTAGTAGTCAAGTCATCCATATAGATGACTATGATAACCAAACATGCATCTCCCCTTCTCACATAAAGTGAGTGATTAACATTGGAAATACAAAATCCAATATTGACAATATAATCTCCAATCTTGTTAGATCATGCTCTAGGTTCTTGCTTCAGCCCATAGAGTGTCTTCTTTAACTTGCACACATATGTGGGATGCTCTAAATCTTCATAACCTATTGGGTGCTCTATATATACACTTCTTCTTGCCATTCACCATGCAAGAAAGCATTCTTAACATCCATTTGTTAAAAACTCCAATCTTTGGTGGCTACTGCCAAGGCAATCATGCATATAACAATTGCCATCCTAGCAATTGGACTAAATGTCTCTTCATAGTCTATGCCATGTGTTTGAGCATAGCCTTTTGCAACAAGCCTAGCCTTATACCTACTAACAAAACCATCTACATTATGCTTGACTTTTTAAACCCACTTATAGCCAATAGCTTTCTTACTCTTAAGCAAGGATACCGAATCCCAAGACTTATTGGCTTCTAATGTAGCCATCTCCTCATCCATTGTTGCATCCCAATGAGCATGACCAATAGCATCCTCAAAACAAGTGGACTCAACATCCTCAACTAATTTCACCATATAAGCATAATGGTGAGTTGCATAACCTTCAAAACTAAATCTTTTAAAAGGGTATCTGACCCCGTTAAACCTTCTTACCACTAGATCACTCAATGGAGCCTTTAAATTACTATGAGCTCTATGTACACTTGGTGTCCTGATTTTGATTGAAGGAATACCAAGCTCATCATCCAAACTCTTTGAACCACTAGAAACTCCATCAAATCCCAAATGACTAGTAGATGCATCATTACCATCCAACAGCTTGAAAGTTAAGTACTTGAGATCACATGAAGGGGGAGAGTACTTCTCTAATGAGTTTAGTGGCTTCTTGAGGACTCAGGGATAAAGAGGTAATTTACTTACAGGTATACCCCACAAAAAATTGGGGTTGTAGAAAGAAAAAATAGGCATATTGTAGAAGCACATGCATTAATGGCTAAAAAGAAAATATGCCAAAATATTTTTAGTTTGAATCTATCTATACTGCTATCTATATTATGAGCAGAACTCCCATAGTTGTAGTTCTCATTGGATAACTTTTGAAGAATGCTTTGCTGGAAAGAAGATCGATGTATCACACTTGAAGGTATTTGGCTGTGTTGCATATGTTCATGTGCAAGATGAGCTGCAAAAGAAGCTTGATCCAAAGGCTAAAAATTTTATTTTTATTGGATACTCTTTAGAGCAAAAAGGGTATCATTGTTATAACCTTGTCACATAGGTGAGTTGAGAGTGAGCATGGATGTTATTTTTTATGAGAGGAGCAATTGGTATGCACTTGCTGGTGATGTATTAGATGATGATAATGATCATGATAGTTATGTACAGAAAGAAAAGCAAGAATCACAGAGTCTTAGTGGACCATAAACATCATCTGGTACTACACCTACAGTGAGCCCTTGGTCTGGGAGACTAAGGAGTAGCCCCACATCTTCAAGTGGATCTATAAGTGTTGCAGGCAAAGACAAAGGAAAGCTTGTTTCTGTCTCAACAATTGCCTTGAAAGATTTGAAGTGCTCAAATACATCACTCTTTTCCTTCATGAAATATATCCATAGCTTCCTTGAACAGTCTTCAATGAATGTGACAAAGTATTTACTGCCACTAAGAGATACATTCTGTGTAGGTCCCCAAACATCTATATGCACTACATCAAGTATATTTATGCTCACTTCTCTATCATGCAAGAAGGGTTGTCTTGCCTGCTTACCAAACTGGCATGCTTCATAGACTCTATGAAATTTTGCAACTCTAAAAGAAGGCAACTCTGTAACCAATCCTCTGGACTGCATTAATTTCAATCTTTGCACATTTTCATATCCAATACATTTATGCCATATTTCAATGTTTGCAACCACTCCTTTTCTTTTAGCATACATAGCAGTATCCATTGCAGGAATTCTAGCATCTAACGTGAACATGCGGCCAACTCTACTTCCTTTTGCGACCAACCTACACTTATCATTAAAGTCTTCTACAAAATAATATTTTACATTGAATTAAACCTACAACCCTTGCTCTACCATTTGGCCAATAGACACTAGATTCTTTGTGATTGACGGCACATGTAATATATCTATCGGTGGACTCTTTGTCTAGCCATCATGCAAGGACAAGGGAGCCTTTCCAACGTGTGGAATTGGGTGGCATGAATCATCACCCATCTAAACATAACCTAGATTTTGTAAGTCCTACATCTCTCCCAGCCATTCAACATGACTGGTCATGCACCTGAATTGACATACCATACATCATCATGTGTCCCCTTTCCTGTAACTACATTCATCATATGCTGCATAACAAACAAACACTCATTTTTGTCTTCATTAACCTGGATTTTGTAAGTCTTGCATCTCTCCCAACCATTCAACATGACTGGTCATGCACCTGAATTGACATACCATACATCATTATGTGTCCCCTTTCCTGTAACTACATTCATCATATACTGCATAACAAACAAACACTCATTTTTGTCTTCATTCTGTTGTGAAGACGATGCATAGTTTTCTTGATGCAATTTACCATTGTGAATATAATCCTTCTTAGCAAAACAATGGGCTGATATATGACCTATTTTGCCACAATAGTGGCAAACAATAGCAAAATTTCCAAAACCTCTATTCTTCCATCCACCTCTTCCTCTGGAGCTCCCCTTTCTTCTAAATTTTCCTTGGCCTCCTGAAATCTACATTTCACCAAATTGCTGATTGAACCTGTTTTGATGGTTATCACCAACATGTCCCATACCACAGCCTCTCCAAGTGGATCTACCATGTCTCCTTCCTGAGCTTGAGTAAAATTATTGGACTTGTTCACCATTTCTTTCAGACAAGTCACCCTGCATATTGATCTCTTCGGTAATGATGAGAGAGAGCAACTCATCAAAATCTGAAAATGGCTTCCATACATATACTGAAGTAATAAATGATTTTCTTGCCTTATCATTATTAAGGCCACTCAAAGTAGATGAAACCAAATGATTGTCATTAGGCATTGCATCAATTTCTGCTACAGCATATGCAATACTCCTCACCTTCAAAACTGTAACGTGTCCCCCTACCCACTTGCAGGATACGTCTTAGCAGCCCATTGGGAAAAGAGTCCAGAAAGTGCCACCCGGAACTCCCATGGAATGTCATGGGGTTTGCGATCTAGGCCTTCCTGAGACTACCATGAAGCAGAAACATTCCGGTCGTTCCCACTTAGGACCGACCTGAATCAGAGTTCTCCTAATGGTCAAGTTCCTAGAAGGTAGCTAGCGTCGAGCCCCAGATGAACTACTTTACGCAGAAACATCAGGGTCCAAGCAAATTTATATTGCACTTGGTTCAAGGAGAATGGGAAACGAGAGAGATGCGAAGCTCAGCCTCTCTGCCCGTAAGGCATAGTCCCATTCTGTTCCCCTAAAACAGCATAAATCGGGTCTCTAGCTTCCTAGATTCTAGGTCATCGTTACCTTGCTGTCAATTCCTTTAAGAAAAGTTCATGGCCAACCGGGACCACCCTTTCGTAGGATGGATCCATGGCCACATCCATCGCACTTTCCTCAGGGTACTTTAGTTATCTAATTACCTACCACATTTAGTTTGACAAGCAAAGACAGTTTCCTTAATTAGCCAATCATTCACTCGTTCCTTCACGTAACTTAAGCACTGACATAGAAAAAAAATGTCAAACAAGTTTCTTTTCAACATTTGATCTTTATTTATGAGTCTTTGGAATACATCATATAATTCAGCCCGATGGCTATTCCATAATCCGCCTGAAGGCAATTTCAGCAATCCTCAGGGATCGCTATTCCAAGTTTCCGTCCATAGACTAGTATGCGGGCCTTGAGATCCAATCCCGAGTCACATCGGCCTCTTGTGCAGGGTCCGGAGACAAGCGATTTACGGCCAGAGCCCCCTCTGGCACCCAAGCGTCCTCCTGCTCCAAGTAGCACCCACGGAGAGACCTCTCGTGGCGGGTTCGGTCCATGTACCCGATGCGGCTAACAACCCCCTTAGATAGGGTCAGGCAAATAGTCAGGGGTAACTGATGCTGCCTCTCCCTCCAAGCCTTCAACCTAAAGTATTAATTATTTTTCCATCTTTAGTTCCTTGAGCAAAGAAGTACAAATAGTGCTCCTAACTATACAAACACAATCAATCCAGTGGTCGTTTGTTTGGCCAACTGCTAAGGTGTGAATCCTTCTCTCTGAATGCATCTAGCATTCGATCTGGGATCAATTTTGACTTGGCAAGTTCCCCCAAGGGTTTTTTAAGCAAGATGCTTGTTTACCCTTTTATCCTTGGGTTAGGGTTTATACCATGTTAACCCAACTAACAAATACCTTAGGTTTCCTCACATTAAGGTTAGTAAATCTTGGACAACCTCGTTGTCCTATCTTGATTGGTCAATTCCTTGCTAGACGATACACAACTTCCCTAACTTGGAAAATCAGCCTGAAGGAAGGGTGATGTAGCAGGATGACTACTCCTCCTCTTGCAAATTAGACTTGTGCGTAGAACTCGCCAACCTTGTTCTAAGGAGTGGCAATTTTATTTTGTGATTTAACACAAAACCATGCGATGTTGCAACTTGTTGCACAGATGTCGCACCTATCTTGTGGGATCATTTTTCCCATCACACGGTATTATTTGGTCAAGAATACCTTTGGGTCAAGATGTAGGATTTGGGAGTCCTCTTGACCCAACCCAACCCTAACCCTTCTAGGTCGACAACGTTTGGCCCTAGGGTTTCTAAATTCAAATGGAAGTCTAGTATTTGGTCAATTGATCCTTAGGGTAAGAACCCTAGATCATTCTTGCATGGGCGTTTAGCTAACCCTAACATTCTGTGAATGTGGGTAGGATCTTTGGGATTGAAAGTCTTGACTTGGCATCCCAAGTGCGATACTAGGTAGAATTTTTAATGTAACTAAAACCTACCTAGCACTTTGAGGTGTTCGTCGTACTAACTATTTATGCTTTTATGAATCCCATGTGGGTTATGATTTACCTAAATCGATCTAATTGTCTTGCGCCAAGAGGTGATCTTTTCTTAGAGACGCTAATATTTTTCCTAAAAGATGTAAATAAATGCAAGATACAACATTCCATGCGATTCATAGACTTTTGCATTCTATGCAACTATAAGATTTACAATGACCATTTCTTTTCCTTGCCTAGGCTATAATGATTGACAATTTAGGGCTACTCGTATAAACCCTATGCGTTGATTTATATCAAGAACTATGCCTATAAAGCCTTCAATTAATGCATTGAATTCAAACTTTAATATGACAATTTCATCCTTTTCCAATTACAACTTCGATAAACGAAGTCCATGCATGAGCGAATGCCATGTGTCCATTAATGATTTAACCTTATCTTTAGCACTTAACCCGTCTCAAAATGAACTATCATCGCATGCAATTTACAAGATCATAAATTCATTTCCATGCATTGCGACTATTTTGGACAACATTCAAAGGGCGTCTAAGATTATCTCATGCACGAGTCACGACTAGGAAATGGTTACCTAAGTGCATTATGCACTGTTCCTTTTTCCGCCAGGCAATCTAGGATGCATTTAGACAATTCCATCTTTTTAACCTATGCAATATGCGTTCAGGATTGCAACTTGGAAATGCAAGCAATCTCACATGCACGACATGCACTAACTCTTGTAAATTGTCCAAGGAAATAAATTCCCCAATATATTTTAACTTGACTATGTGAATTAAAGACATGCTTAAATGCATTCTTTTCATGCCAACTCAATTTTTAAGAACCTAGGTATTGGGGTTCAAGGTTTTGTCCACACGCTAACTCGGAGTGGAAGCTCCCGCATATGCGCCTCGCGTCTTTAGCTTCGGAGCCATTGACGAATCAAATCTTGGTTCAGCAACTTCCTCTCGCGTCAAAAGCTCTTTCTAGCTGGGGTTCTCTTCTTCTGCGCAGGAATGGGCCTTATAGTTGCGGTTTTTGGAAAACTTGAGAGCACATGTGAATAAGGCTTAAGGGGGCTTTAATTTGGAAGCTTCCAAGCTTCTGTGAGGACAGAAGATTACGTGGAGAGAGATTCCAGCCCCGTGACGTGCATTGAACTACTTTTTGTGCGTAATCTTCACGTAATGCTTCCAAGCTTTAATTGTAATGCTGAAGATTATTTTGAACTGCTTTTTGCGCATGGTGTGCGGGGTCCAAAATCTCTTAATATTTCATTACGGAAATATCATTTTCTCTCCCCCTTGGAGGAATTGAGATGTCCTCATCTCGAGAAGAACTGGGGGTATTGTTGGTTGAGAGTACTTTCATCCATCCAGGTGGCATCCTCTTTGGGATAATCTTTCCACTAGATGAGGTATTCTCTCAAGGTTTTGGATCTCAACTGCCTCTCCCTAACATCTAAGATCCTGTTAGGCTGTAGCTCAAGGACTCCTTGGTTAGGCATTACAATTTGTTGATAATCAAGTACGTGACTAAGGTTAGGCACATACTTCTTCAGTAGGCTGATATGGAATACATTATGAACTTTTAGGTTTTCAGGGAGTTGCAGTCTATAAGCATTAGGCCCTAGGCACTTGAGAATCTTGTAGGGTACACAATACCTTAGACTTAGCTTTTTGCATTCACCCAAGGATAGGGAACTATTCTTTGGACCTACGTGAATGAAGACCATATCTCCTTCAACAAAGGATCTGTCTTGACGTTTCAAGTCTGCATAAGCCTTCTATCTATCCTTGGCGACTTGGATGTCTTGTCTTATTGACTTGATTTGGTCATCCATGTCTTCCAGCATCTGAGTTGAAGCTTCAACCCTCAAGGTTGGATCTGAAAAGTTTAAAGGACTACGATAATCTAACCCATACAATGCTTGAAAAGGGTCATCTGAATTCTTTGTTGGTAAAAAGCATTGTAGGCAAACTCAACTAGTGGCAAATATTGAATCCACTTTTTGGGTTCGCGATAGCAGTGTGCCCTAAGCATATCCTCAATGACTTGGTTGACTCATTTTGTTTGTCCATCAGTTTGGGGATGATAAGCTATAATGAAATAGAGTTGCGTCCCAATGGCCTCGAAGATAGCCCTCCAAAAATGTGAAGTGAAGAGATAGTCACGATCATTAATGATTCTTCTGGGTAACCATGTAGTTTGAATATTTCCTTGATGAAAAACCTTGCAATGTTCGAGGCTTTATAGTTTGTCTTAATAGGGATAAGATATGCAACCTTGGTGAGCATATCCGCCACAAACATAATAGAGTTGTATCCTCCCTAAACTTGGGGTAGGCCAACAACAAAGTCCATACTAATGAATTCCCATTTCATTTGGAGAATGTTAAGTGGTTGCAACTTCCCTGGCATTTTGACATGTTCATCCTTAATGCACTGACAAGACAAACATTTCGTGACATATTTGAGAACTTCACCTTAAAGCCTCTCCCAATAATAGCTCTTTCTGACCGTATTGAGGGTCTTGGCATAGCCAGGATGTCCTAAAAAAGGGGATTCATGAGCTTCCCAAAGTATCTTTTGCTTGATTGATTGACTTGCCGGTATACATAATCTCGTTCTATAGTAGACAAGTCCACTATTGATGGAGAACTCTTGATACTTTGTTTGTAGCTTCGAGTCTTGATCCTTGATGGGGATCTCCCTTAGCAATTTCTGATAGGTTGGGTCATGGCATGCCTCTTCTCTAGCTAGCTCAAGAATTGGGTTGTTTGGCATGGATACCTTTGTGGCTAGAGATTGGGCTGTTGATGGATCTTGCAAAATTAGAGAATTTAGAAATGCCTTGCGACTGAGTGCATCGACAACTACATTCTCCTTTCCAGGCCGATATTTGATTTCAAAATCATATTCCTTCAGCACTTCAATCCATCGACGTTGCCTCATGTTGAGCTCACTCTGGGTAAAAATCCATTTAAGACTTTTATGGTCCGTCACTAGGGTAAATTTATTACTCCAGATCGTGGGTAGCATAGTTCCTTTCATGGCTCTTCCATTTCCGTGAAGAGTGTGCTACAGGATAACCCTCTTGCATAAGCACACATCCTATGGCAAGTGTGCTAGCATCAGTTAGGATAGGTGCTGATACCAAGCTTTGCTTTAGTTTATCAAAGATGGATTGTTCAACAGGTGACCATACAATTGATACTTGCTTCTTCAGTAGATCGGTCAGCGGCGCTGCAATGAAAGCATAGGTTTTTATAAAGACCATGTACCTTTTGCTGATATAATAAATCCCAGATATTCGATCTGTCGCTTGAAAAATGCACACTTCTTCTTCTTGGCATAAAGCTTGTGGGCTCTCATTCTTTCAAGAACAATGCGAAGCTAGGGTTCATGATCTTCTTCCTGCTTGGAGTAGACTAGGGTATCGTCAAAGAAGATGAGTACCAAGTCATCAAGATAGGGCCTAAAGAGGACCATCAGCCTGTTGAAGGTAGCAGGTGCATTTGTCAGCCTGAATGACATGACTAGGAACTCAAGTGTCCATATCTTGTGTTGAATTCTGTCTTTGGGATATCTTCTTCCTTGATTCTTATCTGATAATATCCACACCTAAGATCAATCTTAGAGAAGATCCTCGCACCTTGAAGACAGTTAAGAAGTTCATCTATTCTTGGGATGGGGTATTTGTTCTTAATGGTTGATTGATTCAACCCTCTGTAGTCAATGCATAATCGAAGCTCCCCATGGTGAACTGCTAGGATGAATGTAGCCTTGGTCTAACAGTTGCTTGAGTTGCTCCTTCAGCTCAATCGCTTCCGGAATGGACATTCTATATGGCCTCTTTGCAATTGATGTAGCTCCTGGCACTAGCTTGATTTTGTGATTGACTTCCCTTTGAGGAGAAAGTTCTGTCAGCTCTTCAGGAAATATGTCTGCATACTCCTTTAGCCATGAAGGTTCTTCCCTAGACTCCTGATTCTGATCTAGCTTATTTAGCTTAATCAAATAGACAAGTATCCCTTTTCTAACTCCTTTCATTATTCGAGATGCTTTGGCTAGTTGAATTTTCAGCATACTAGCCTTTCCTTAAGTTGTGACCAATTCCTCCTCAGAATTTCGGAAGGAAACTTGGCCCTTTCCATAGTGAATGCGGGCATCATTAGGTTTAAGCCAATCCATTCCAAGCAAACACTCGTGGACACCTAGGTTCATTATCCTGAATCTAACCGAAGTCGACTTTCCACCCAATAGGAATTCCACCTTAGCAGTTTGCCTGGTACAAGTGACCTCATGACCATTTGCTAATTCCACAAGTAAGGTAGGTGCATCTTTTGTGGCTATTCCTAATCTTCTTGCACAAACTGGTGAAATGAAGGAATGTGTACTGCCATAATCAATCAAGGTTCTAAAGCCTTTACCTTGATAATCGGATGGAGTTTGAATCACCAAGAATTGGCGATTCGGGCCTTTCTTGTGAAGAGTGGCATGGATCGTTGCCCTCTCGATGTCTGCTTCCATGGATGGGTCTTCTTCATCACACAGCTTCTTGTTGGCAACACTAGAGATTCTCCCTCTGGCCAAGATGGCAGTTCCTTGGCCACCAATGGTTCCTTGGGATGGCCCTTGATGTTGTCCTCTACCAAGCTTGGGACATAGCCTTTTGAAATGACCAGGCTCATTGCAATGGAAGCAACGGAGATTGCAGCCATTACCTTGGGTAGGAACGAAGTTGTTGACAGTGTTGGTCCTAGCTTTCTTCCCTTGTCCCTGACTTTGGCCCTGTGTTCTCTTGGCTGAGACCTATACACTCCCTTGTTCTGACCCTTGTAAGACCAAGTCTTGTTATTTCTTGGCTTGATCTGCACCTCCTATATTATGGGTGCAGCTCGAATGAGTGTATCCTACAGGTCTATTGGGCGCATTGATTTGATCCGGCACAAAACTTTGACATCTATTGTGTTTATG
Organism: Lygodium microphyllum; assembly: GCF_053477565.2. Taxonomy (NCBI): domain Eukaryota; kingdom Viridiplantae; phylum Streptophyta; class Polypodiopsida; order Schizaeales; family Lygodiaceae; genus Lygodium; species Lygodium microphyllum. The sequence continues at coordinate 29,572,330 of NC_141139.1, forward strand.
GGTGGGTTTAATCTGGCATAAAACTTCGACACCTGTTGTGTTATATCCATTTGTGGTGCATACTTCAAAAGAGAGATGAACTTTGAATAATACGCATCAAGTAATAGTCCAAGATGCTTTAGTTCATAGAACTCATTCATCTTCTGTGTGTGGTAGGTAGGTAGTAGATATCTCCCTCACACAGCTCTTTTAAGCTTCTCCCAAGTAACTGACCCTTCCGAGATCCCTTGGTCTCTGCACCATTGTTTCCACCCAAGTCTTGCTTCGCCAGTAAGTTTCATCTTGGCGAGCATAGCCTAGTTAGCAGGTGCAATACCTACTGCTTCAAAATAATCCTCCATGGATTCGATCCAGATCTCAGCATCAGTTTGGATGGTCCTTCCCTTGCCATCAAATTCTGGTGGCTTGATTTGCTTGAGAAGAAACTTCTTCTCCTGAATCACAGCCGTATTTGGTGTAGGGATCGGACCATGAATCTACACTTGAGATTGAGCCTGGGCATTAAAATTCTTTGAATTAAAAACTTGTTAAGTGTTCCTCACATTACATTACATGCCGAATTCAGCTTTTAGCCAAGTGACCTAATCACTTAACTTTGTTACCAACACTTACAGCCAAGACAATCATTGATAAAAAAGTCTATTTCATTCATATGGGCATAGCTCTTCTGAGTACAATTATTCTTGGAATGGTAGAGCAAGCTGATACATTAATTCAGGGAGAATAAGATTGTGTTACATTTAGCTACGGGAACTGAGTAATAATATGGATTGGGATCATGGATTTTCAGGAATCAATAGGTCATAGGAAGCTTAGGGTATCCTTTCCTTTGATACCCATTCTTCTCATAATGTCCCAACACCTTGATTTTGTCGGTAGGGATTATTCGAGTCACTTCCTCATACACATACGCGTTCTGCTTGACCTTTTGAACGCCGACATGTAGGGTTGCGTTTGTGTGAGCCTCAACAAAGATGAATAGCTTCACGATCTTTAAGCCCTCCATCCACTTGATTATCTTCAAGTTGGTCTGAAGGTACGCAAGTCGATGGGCAGTCATGTAATAAATTTGTGAATCACCCGTCCATCTTCGTTCCATGTACATGGGTTAAGGATTGTAGATGTGGTCTAGGATATTCATCATACCTAACCTCTGTTGATAATTCGAAGCACGCATCACAGTCATAAACATAACATGAAACACCAAGAATCTGTTCCATGCTTCGCGACTCTGCAGACCAGCATCGATAAGTAAGGAAATGGTCTTAACAACAACATTTGCTCTACTTCTCCTCATTAAGTTTCCTTATAAATATTAGATCCTCGTTGGTTTGCTCTCATACCAATTGTAACGTGTCCCGTTGTCCACTTGCAGGACACGTCTTAGCAGCCCATTGGGAAAAGAGTCCAGAAAGCACCGCCTGGCACTCCCATAGAATGTCACGAAGTTAGCAATCTAGGTCTTCCCGATTCTGCCATGAAGCGGAAGCATTCTGGCCGTTCCCACTTAGGACCGACTTGAATCAGGGTTTTCCTAATGGTCAAGTTCGTAGAAGGTAGCTAGTGTCGAGCCCCAAACAAACTATTTTACATAGAAATATTAGGGTCGAAGCAGATTTATACTACACTTGGTTCAAGGAGAATGGGAAATGAGAGGGATGCGAAGCTCAACCTCTCTACCCGTAAGGCATAGTCCCATTCCGTTCCCGTAAAATAGCATAAATCGGGTCTCTAGCTTCCTAGATTCTAGGTCATCGTTACCTTGTTGTCAATTACTTTGAAAAAAGTTCCCAGCCAACCAAGACCACCCTTCCGTAGGACGGACCCATGGTCACATCCACCGCACTTTCCTTAAGGTGCTTTAGTTATCTAATTACCTACCACATTTAGTTTGAAAAGCAAAGACACCTTCCTTAATTAGCCAATTATTCACTGGTTCCTTCACGTAACTTAGGCACTGACATAGAGAAAAAATGTCAAACAAGTTCCTTTTCAACATTTGATCTTTATTTATCAGTCTTTGGAATACATCATGTAATGCAGACCGAAGACTATTCCATAATCCACCCGAAGGCAATTCCAACAATCCTCAGGGATCACTATTCCAAGTTTTCACGTGTAGACTAGTATGCGGGCCTCGAGATCCAATCTTGAGTCACGTTGGCCTCTTATGCAGGGTTCGAAGACAAGGGATTTATGGCCAGAGCCCCCTCTAGCACCCAAGCATCCTCCTACTCCAAGTAGCACCCACGGAGAGACCTCTCGCGATGGGTTCGGTCCATGTACTCGGCTCGGCTAACAACCCCCTTGGATAGGGTTAGGCAAACAGTCGGAGGTAACTGATGCTGCCTCTCCCTCTAGGCCTTCAACCTGAAGCATTAATTATTTTTCCATCTTTAGTTCCTTGAGCAAAGAAGTACAAATAGTGCTCCTAATTGTACAAACACAATCAATCTTGTGGTTGTTTATTTGGCCAACTGCTAAGGTGTGAATCCCTCTCTTCGAATGCATCCAGCATTCGATCCGGGATCAATTTTGACTTGGCAAGATCTCCCAAGGGTTTTATAAGCAAGATGCTTGTTTACCCTTTTATCCGGGATCAATTTTGACTTAACAAGGTCCCCTAAGGGTTTTGTAAGCAAGATGCTTGTTTACCCTTTTATCCTTGGGTTAGGGTTTATACCATGTTAACCCAACTAACAAATACCTTAGGTTTCCTCACATTAAGGTCAGTAAATCCTAGACAACCTCATTGTCCTATCTTGATTGGTCAATTTCTTGCTAGACGATACACAACTTCCCTAACTTGGCAAATCAACCTCAAGGAAGGGTGATGTAGCAGGATGACTACTCCTCCTTTTGCAAGTTAGACTTGTGCATAGAACTTGCCAACCTTGTTCTAAGGAGTGGCAATTTTATTTTGTGATTCAACACAAAACCATGTGACCTTGCAACTTGTTGCATAGGTGTCGCACCTATCTTGTGGGATCATTTTTCCCATCACACAGTATTACTTGGTCAAGGATACCTTTGGATCAAGATGTAGGATTTGGGAGTCCTCTTGACCCAACCCAACCCTAACCCTTCTAGGTCGACAACGTTTGGCCCTAGGGTTTCTAAATTCAAATGGAAGTCTAGTATTTGGCAATTGATCCTTAGGGTAAGAACCCTAGATCATTCTTGCATGGGCGTATAGCTAATCCTAACATTCTGTGAATGTGGGTAGGATCTTTGGGATTGAAAGTCTTGACTTGGCATCCCAAGTGCGATACTAGGTAGAATTTTTAATGTAACTAAACCTTACCTAGGACTTGGAGGTGTTCATCGTACTAACTATTTATGCTTTTATGAATCCCATGTGGGTTATGATTTACCTAAATCGATCGGATATAACATTTCATGCACATTTCTTTTCCTTGCCTAGGCTATAATGATTGACAATTTAGGGCTACTCGTATAAACCCTACATTGATTTATATCAAGAACTATGCCTATAAAGCCTTCGTTTAATGCATTAAATTCAAGCTTTAATATGATAATTTCATCCTTTCCCAATTACAACTTCGATAAAAGAAGTCCATGCATGAGCGAATGCCATGAGTCCATTAATGATTTAACCCGACCTTTAGCACTTAACTCGTCTCAAAATGAACTATCATCGCATGCAATTTACAAGATCATAAATTCCTTTCCATGCATTGCAACTATTTTGCATACGTAAGTCACAACTAGAAAATGGTTACGATTATGCGCTGTTCCTTTTTCTGTGAGGCAATCTAGGATGCATTTAGACAATTCCATCTTTTTAACCTATGCAATATGCATTCAGGATTGCAACTTGGAAATGCAAGCAATCTCACATGCACGACATGCACTAACTCTTGTAGATCGTCCAAGAAAATAAATTCCCCAATGTATTTTAACTTGACTATGTGAATTAAAGACATGCTTAAATGCATTCTTTTCATGCAAAATCAATTTTTAAGAAGCTTGGTATTGGGGTTTGAGGTGTTGTCCACACGACGCAAACTCAGAGTGGAAGCTCCTGTGTGTGCACCTCGCGTCTTTAGCTTCGGAGCCATTGACGAATCAAATCCTAGTTCAGCAACTTCCTCTCGCGTTACGAAGCTCTTTCTGCTCGGGGTTCTCATCTTCTGCACAGGAATGGGCCTTATAGTTGCAATTTTTGAAAAACCCGAGAGCACGGGTGAATCCTTAATGGGGCTTTAATTTGGAAGCTTCCAAATAAGGAAAAGAGTTATAATTTGTTCCTGGATGCTCAATAGCAAGATACATGGGATGCTTGGTGCACTGATAACCTTATGTTTATCCAATTGGCAACCCCCTTGAAGTTAGTAGACAAAGTGTTCTTCACAGCCTATGTATTAAAACTCTCTAAAGTTGATATTATTAGGACAATGGCACTATAGCAATCCTCAGAAGAATGACTTTTGATACCTTCACAACTAAATATATTTCCCTCTGTAGTGGAATAAAATCCAAATTCAGAGATGTTGAAAAGAAGAAAGTAGAAGAAATGTTGGCAAGAGAGTCCTCTAGAGACTGAAACCCTTCTCATTCTATTCTATTGAGTATAGACAAACTAGGTGGAGTTAACTCCTTGATGAATGATGCAATCAAGAGGCAAGCAGTAGAATGAGTCCAAATGTATGTGAGGAGAGAATACAAAAATCAAAGCTGAGAATAAGATAGCAATAGAAGCCTTCTTTAACACCCTTGTGTCACTCTTTGAAGAAGTCCCTATGGATAGTCAAGGTCCCCTTCCTAGTCAAACCCATACCGGAAATATTAATGGCATTCCAGTGATTGTAGTTGCATTGCCAATCTTTAAGAGAGTGTACATTGAAGACCCTAATCTTCATGTAGTTGAGTTTATGGTAGCGTGTGTAGCTAACAATGTCAAAACCCTGAATATTGGTTGGAAATATTCTCTACCACTTTCAAAGATGCGGCATTTCAGTGGTATAAGAGACAAGCAACAAGAACTTTTGACACATGGGATGACCTAAAGGTGGTTTTTCTCACTAAGTTTAGGCATGAAGGTTTTGAAGAGTGGATGCAAGAGGATTTCATGAACTTAAGTCAGATTACTTTGGTGAACAAGTCAATGCATATGTCTCTAGAATGGAATCCATCATGAAGAGATGGACCAACCATCATTTGGATGAAGGTATCCCAAAGGGAGTATTTATTAGAGGCTACAACTAGAAGTTCATAAGTTTGTGGAGCTCAGAAGATTAGTTAACTTGCCAGCTCAAATGAAGGTATGAGACTATATGATAAATTTGAAGCAAGGCTGTCAATAACCTCAAGAAGTGGAGCCTTATCTCCTTCAATTCGAGGAATGGTATATCCACCAAATGCAATCCCAAGGACTATTCCCTACCCTTATTCTCATATGCAAACAGTGCCATAGTATAGTGCACCAAATCCACAGTGGTTCTAGGCAGCAGTACCTCAAATGATGGTGCAACTACCACAATGGCGGTCTCAAATAGTTTCCCCAATGGCAACTCAACAACAACAATGTAACCCTACCAACTAGAACCTACAAGCACTAGTCTCAATAAGAGCTCTTAATTAGAATCAAAATAGAGGACCCCTGGATCAACCCAACCAGTTTACACAATGATTATAAAGACTTTGCAAAACCCTAGTGTGAGTACTGCACGAGGAGAAAATTTGAAGGTCTATTTGTCCGATTCAGTTGTAAGCATTAAGAAATAGTTTATGGATGTGATTTATAGAACAGTTGTAAACACTAAATGTGAATATCGCTAATATATCCAATCCTAGAGAAGATGGAAGAGATGTGATGCAATCTAATACATGGTGAGGAAAGGACATTTAGCCATTGAATGTACCCAAAAACTAACTACTTAAGGAGCCTTTTGTTTATACTATATAAGAAAGAACCATACAAATGATATTTGCTCTCGCTGAAGGAGATGCATGAAGGAAGAAAGAAAGACAAAGAAGAAAGGTTCAACTTGTTGAAATCCAAGATGACTACCCAGGATATCATACCAAAGCCGAGAGAGTTCAATCCTAATTTTGACCCAAGGTGGTTTCCCTATCAAAGTTACAGAGGATGACAATGTGGCGGTGACTAGAGATCAGAAGTTAAGTATCACAGATACGGAGAAAAGGGACATATATAACCAAATTGTCCAAACCCTAAAAGGTCCATAGACACAAGCCCTTATGCACTAGATGCAAAGGCAAAGGCCATACTACAAAAGATTGCCACACTACTAGCTTCGATGAAAGCTAACACCATTGATAATCAATAGAAGACCTAAGAACCTACCTCCAACTTGGTGTAATTGAAAGTTGCGAAAATAATGCGTGCTAGGCAAAGAGAATCCACTATTCCAAAAAAGAATGTTTCATTTGCTAAAACTATGAAGTTCAATCTACCAAAGAAAAAATATAATAGTATAGAAGAGAGCAATGTAGTACATGTTGAGATTCAGCAATCACACTCATTGACAGCCTCTTTGTATGGAGCTTCAGGGCCAAGGACATGCAGGCTTACCTATCCCATATGCACAGTGGTGCCTGCTACATTTTCCTACTTTCCTATAAAGCATTGTACTTGCTTCCTTTTCTTAATGCAATGATAATACTCTTTTCTTATCAGTAAAGTGTTAGTGTCATTGTCCACACACACAAGATTGTGTTTATGAGTTCAAGTCTCAATCTTGAAACCTAATTCACTTGTGTGACAGTCAGTGTCTGAGTCTATGTCTATATGAGTCTTCTTCCCATCTTTGAACCACCATAGCCATGCTCTAGATCCGTGTTTCTCAACAGTACAGAGTAGTCTAGTGCCACAAAAGGATATAGAGATAGTTAAGAAGTAGGACCAGAGGTCTAAGAGATAGAGGATGTAGCAATACCCCTAATGATAGAAGAAGTACATTTGTTACCTCTAGAAGAAAGAGAAAATATGAAAGTGGGTATTTCCCCATCCCCTAGTCATCTAGAGAAGCCCATGGATCCTATCAAAGAGTATGACTTGGTCAAAGACCTAGACACCTTTAAACCAAACCTAACATTTGGATAGTTGTTGCTGATTCTATCCCCCAGCAAGTTGAATAAATCCCTTGAGCTTGTGAAAGAAGTTGATGTGGCTAACCCCTTCTTGGATCTTGGTATCCTAGATATTGGCATTTGGATTGAAGGATGTTTTATTGTAGATGCATTGATTGATGGTGGTTCATGAGTAAATATAATGGCGGATATGACAATGAAAGATCTAGGCTTGCAAGGCATGCATGCTACACAATGCTTAGACTAGCAGAACATAGCAGAATTAGGCCTTTGGGCATTCTCCCATATGTAAAGAAAACTCTCGCATGATGAGCCTATTGGTTAACCTATCAAATGGTAAAACTAAATTCCTATGGAACCTCATATCCTTTGTTATTGGGAAGGCCATGACTTTTTAAATCAAGAGCATGAATAGATTGGTTCAAGGGAACCCTGACCCTAGGAAAAGGAGCATAGTAAAGTTGTATGGTTTGCAAAAAGGAAATGGATACACCTCCATTGAATTCTTAATAAGCTCCTCTAAGAAAGTTACAGATAGTACATCAATAGAGGAAGAAGCTGTCAAATAGATATTTCCCATGAAAATAGAGGCATAATCCTTGAGCATAGTCATTGTAAGCCAACTCTCGAAAGAAGAAAAGTCCTTGTCAGTGGGTGAATACTTGCTACCTAAACCAATAATGACTTCTCAAATTACTTTTGATAGTAAGATATATAGAGACATGTATGTATTATTATCCTTGTTACATGGCCATAGTAGAGCTAGAGATAGAAGCATAGCCAAAGGCAGAAGCAAAAGTAGAAGTAGAAGATATATTAGAGAGTCTATTCTTTTCCTATACAGAGCCCCTACAGAGGCAAAGCCAAAGTCAGAAGAGGAAGATGATGAAAGTCAAGATGAAGATAATGCACACATCATGGAGAAAGTTATTCCATAGGAGAAAACTACTAATGAGGAGGAACTCTTAGAAGATTTGGAAGCTGAAGATCCCATGATTTTGGACAAAATAACTCTAGTATCCTTTGGACTAGTAAATGAATCGCATCATATGTAGAACCTCCATAAGAAATGGATTAAGTAGAATAAACCTTCCTTTGGTAGTGCCTCTTGTCGCCCTCATTTACTTTTCTCAAGAAAGGATAATGATGATTTCCCTTGCCAACAAACACCAGTCCTATAGCCCAAACATGGTTTTTATTATGTGATGCTCTTGGAGGCATCCTCAAAAGAGGAGTCCTCGAGCCAAGATATAATTAACTCTCATATAAAATCCAAAACATTCATGGTACCATTTTAGCATTCCAAAGAGCTAGCCAAGTCCCCATGGAAATAAGAAGTCACTTCTAGCAGAGCAAGGAGGCCACTCCCTTGAAGGAGTTAGGTCTATACCCAGAAGCAGTCCATGGGACCTTCATCCACAAAGTGGAAGTGGAAAAATAATTAACTTTTGTGGATACAAATGGTATTGAATGTCACTTGAAGGTGTGCACCAATCTTTTAGAAGAGGAGTTTTCGGTCCTGCATGACCTACTAAAGGAGAACTTGGATGTCTTTACATGGTTGTATAAAGATCTAAAGAGGATTGATCTTGTGAGGTGCCCGCCCATTGGCTTTCCAGGGACTCTTTTAGCGGTCTATCGAGAAGCGAATCTAAGCGTCACTGCTCGGCACTCCCAGGGAATGTTCCGAGTTTTGTCGCCTAGGGTTTCCCAAATCCGCCTCGCAACGGAACGTTCACAACCAAACCCACTAGGATCGACCTGAAATTCAGGTTTCTAGTTGTCAAGGTCTCCTATTAGCATTCTAGCGTCGGGTTTTGGACATCCTACTTTACGCAGAGATACCCAATCCGAAGCAGATCCATGCCGCACTTGGTTCAAAGTGAATGGGAAACGAGAGGGATGCGGTGCTCAACCTCTCTGCCCATAGGGCATAGTCCCATTCCAGTCCCCTAAAACGGCATGAAGCGGGGTTCTATCCTAACAATTTCTAAGGTCGAAGACGATAAACCTTGTGAGAAGCCTCCCAGTTCTCTGGGACCACCCTGCTATAGGATGGACCCGTTAGGGGTTCTGCCCACCCGCTTCCCTTAATAGCTTTAGTTTTCTAATTAGGTCCTACCACATTTATGTGTGACACTTAAAAGCCAGCTTCATTAATTAAGCCTTTTAGGGAACAAGGTTTGTTCGCATAACTTATAGCACAAACACGAAAACAGAGCAAAGCAATCTATTGACAAACAAGATCAAACAAGTTCCTTAACTTATCTTCAAGTTAATCTTTGTCTCCCACCCATACAGGAGAAATTATGTATCGCTTCTGTCCAACAATAGTATCCCTTCTGCCCTGCAGAAGTAACTGGTTCAATTCACATAGCACCACAAACTCAATCCTTTATCTAGAATAAGATCTCCCAACATGCCCAGATGTTGGGGGCCACGGAGGTATTCAACTCCATTCTAGACCTAGCAAGGGGTGTCCAAAGCTAACTGACCCGCAAGCTGTCTATGAGCGAAACATCATTCCCGTGGTTGGCCTTTTCACCACTCGACCTTCGGCCCATGAATCGAGCAGTGCCCTCTCGGGTTACTATGCGGTGCAACCATGGAGGTGATCCACCCGTACAATATATCCTTCTAATTAAATCCTTTAAGAATAAAGCACAAACAAGGCATTCAGCCTAATAACATTTTTCAAGAAAACATTCCTTTATTCCCATGGCGACTTGTCATCACAGACCCTTGCCATGCATTTACCATAAATCACAAACACTTGGAATAATTATCCAAACAACAACTAATAACCAATTGAATGTAAAAGCATCTAGGATATTGTTCGATCAACCAACAAAACCAATTGCATTCTTTCCAAAACAATGCAAGAGTAGATGATATAATATTTTCGATTGCATATTTGCTCTCCCCCTTGGGATCTAAGAGCAATATTATGCAAAAATATTCTTAACACTTCCTTTGGCTAGGGCATGCATTGAGCTAGAATCTAGTTTTTCTTAATATTTGGGTTCTTAGGTTAAGTGCTTTTGAAGTATCTAAACTTTAAACTAGTACTTCTCTATTCATGATTCTTAATGTCATATTCTTTTAGCAATTATGCTATTCCTAACCCTTGACTATACTTTAATCTAGCACTTGTATGCCCAATCTTTTAATGTCGTTCTTTTGATGACTATGCCATTCATAACGCTTGACTAATTCTTCCTTATAATTGCTCTACTAGCAAATAAGTCATATGTAACTAGGTGCAATTCTCTTCCCTTGATATATGCACTTCACAAACTCCATCTTCCAAGTAGGTGAGATGAAATTTATCCTTTCCCATGACCTATACTCGTGCATCGTAGTATGGGGCCTAACGTATCTCATATGAGAATCAAAGCAAGCATCTATCAATTTGAAAATACATTACTTACGACCGGAACTGCAATTGGATTGACGGTGATGCCTTTGCCCGAAGCCTTGTTGCTGGTTGCAGGATTGTCATCCACACGCGACATTCTTTGCTTGGAGGCCATTATCCACATGTAGACTCAAGAGATTAAGGAGGTGGAATAGATTCAAGATGAGAGAGCGTAAGAGAAGATGGTTAAGTCGAGGATCGAGATAGAGGGAATTGAGCTAATTCTCTTCCTTGCAGCCTCTCGAGGTGATTCCTCTCTCTCTCTCTCTCTCTCTCTCTCTCTCTCTCTCTCTCTCTCTCTCTCTCTCTCTCTCTCTCTCTCTCTCTCTCTCAAGCTCTCTTTCAAGCTCTTCCTCACAATCTCTTGGAGGGGTATCCTTCTCTCTACCTCTCTCTCGCAGCCTCTCGGGGTCTCCTTATATTTTTTTATACCTCTCCCATGCCTCATATTTATAGTGAATTAGAGAAGAGGGCTTGTGGTTGAGAAGTGGAGCTCTTTGTGGAGGGGGATCTTGGAAAGATCAGTTATCTGATGCTCAGATCATAAATCTGATGGTTCCATTGGCTCCGAAAGGGGGGTAAAATGCCAAGACACTTGGTTAGAAATCTCTTAGTTCACTCCTTCTTTTCTCTATTCAAAGTGTTGTCCACTGCTTGTGTACTGTGATCGCGGCACGCGCGATTTCGCAAATCCTCTCTTTATTTTTTCTTTTTATAAAATCTCCAAACTAACTAAAATATCACTTGTCTTTCCTTTTAAATGACATCCAATTCTAAAAATCTCCATATCTTTTTTTAAGATAATATCTAAAATATCTAAAATATACTAGCTTTGCCCAAAATCTAATGTTTTTGGACCTTCCAAACTATACACATGAACTTAGTGATTAATATAACTCATAAGTCTCGTTCACGTTGTAATTTACGTGAAGGGTGGCTACGGTCCTTGCCAATCTAAGAAAAATATCGAATTTACGACTCTTGATTTTTCTAAATAAAATATTTTAAATTAAATAAAAATTATTAATAGTTAATGTTAGTTAGTTTTTACCTTAGTTAGTCTTTAGTTAGTAATCTTACTAACTTATTAATTGACTAACTAACTTTCAAACTAACCAACTAACTTTTATTGTGCAGAGATATTACAGATCTCATGGTATGTCAACATCACATCAATCTCAAGCCTGACGCCAAACATGTGAGGCAAAGACAAAGGTGCATGAATTTAAATTACTCAAACCTGGTGAAAGTCGAGTTATAAATCTCCTTGAAGTTGAGTTTATCTATTTAGTGGCCAATAGTGAATGGGTTTCGCCCATCATGGTAATACCCACGAAGAATGGAAAGCTATGAATATGTGTGGACTTATGAAAACTCAATTTCAAGACAAACAAGGATCATTTTTCTATTTCTTTCATAGACCAATTGTTAGAGATAGTGGCTAGACATGAGCTCTATTCCATTATTGGATGGATTCATGGTGGATACAACCAAGTCAAAATAGTAGAAGAAGATCAATCCAAAACAACCTTCACAACCAAAGGGGGAACCTATGCTTCCAGAGTGATGCCATTTGGGCTTTGTAATACCCTTGCTACCTTTCAAAAAGCGATGATTGCCACATTCCAAAAACACATGCATGATTTCATTGAGGTATACCTAGATGATCTCTGTGTTTACAACCTAATTCGTGAGCATTGGTGACACCTAGAGCATTGCTTTGATTGATGCCGAGAGAGTATGTGATCTCTCTCAACCCAAATATATTAGGAGAAATATGGACTATCTTTTTTTCCCATTAAGGAGCGAATAAAGAAATATAGGCCCTAACCAATGAGAGAGCTAGGATTCCATATTCATGTAGCATGAATCTTCTACCCATACCTTGACCCAAATTTTCCCTTAGCAATAAAATAAGGGAAAATGTGGGGAATAAAATGCTGACACTCCTTGAAAGTTTGTGACTCAAATTATCAATTTCTTATTTTTTAATGTTTGACTTTTCATTTCTCCCATTTTCAGTTTTCCCCTCTTTCTTAGGCAAAACTCAAATCGATCATATCTCTTTCCTCACTTCTTCTTTCATGACGAAATCTTACAGCCTCATTGTTGCTTGCCCTATATGTAACCCTATGAAATTTCATTTCCTCTACACAAACACAGAGTGAGTTTCACATGTTTTATTAGAGCACAGCTTGTTCTACCAAAGCCCTAAGATTTTTGTCACAAAACTTTACAAGTATATTGTTCTCTTCCATGGATGTTCTATGGTAAAGTTTTATATCGTTTGGACAAAACGTGTGCAAGTTATGTGCATTCTCTGACATGGAATTTCTTTTGTTTTGGTACTCTTCTAGGACTCTCTTACAGTCAAGAACAATGATCTTTTGAACACTCAACTTCTTCTTCAATTTTATCTCGTTTGGACAAAATATATGCAAGCTATATGCATACTGAGTTTTCCTTTGTTTTTTTACTCCAAGAGTCTTCCAGGGTGGAGAACAATGATTTTTTAAAAACTCAACTTCTTCAACATCTATGGGCTTCTTTGCAAAGAGAGCCACAGGTATATTGTCACTTTTTTCTTTAGCTCCATGGTTAAGTTTCAACTCATTTGGACAAAGCCTATGTAAGTTATATGTATGCTTTGACTCGATATTTCTTTTGTTTTTGTACTCTAGGAATTTGTTAGTGAAGGAACAATGGTCTTATTATAAGTCAACTTCTTGTTCAACATCTCTGGGCTTCTTTGTGAAAAGAATTATAGGTACAATGTTTTTTTAAAATTGCTCCATTTAAATTTCATTTCATTTGGAGAGAACTTTTGCAAATTATACACATGTTGATAGGTAGCTTTTCTATTTGGTTATCGTAGATGTCTTCACAAAGGAAAAAAATTAGTAGCATACTTATAGTGGAGGTCTTCAATAGGAAAGATAGTGGCGGTAATTGGATTTGTAATAAGTACTATAAGTTGGATTGGATTTTGATGCACCCAAGTACTCAAGGGAGTTTCAAGGTCGGGCATAAGGATGTTGCAAACCCTAGAAAATATTGGAAATGTAGAATTTTAGAGTTCAGAAAAGTATTTAATGGAACAAGTATAGTAACATAAGTGTTGATCCAACATGTTTATATGCACAAACAAATCTCTATACATGACAAGAACTACATTGTAGATTATGAAAAACAGCAAGTTTTTAAATTTTATCATTGTTTATTCTTTTGCATCAGAGTAGTTTTTGAAAATCTTTGTAGTGTTCTAGTTCAATCTTGTTTTACTAACAGCTCTATATCCATCAACTTTGCATGAAATGGCAAAAAGTGAAATGTTTGAGAGGCAAGATACATGTTTGACATGAAGATATAGGTTCTTTGATCTATGATAATAACTCTGCAAGTCAACTTGCAACTCAAAATATCTTTTTTAATAATTCATTGTATGTAGTAGAAAGCCAGAGATTGCAACATGTCCCATTGCCACCGCTATCTAGTGGTGAATGGTTAATTGGTAGCTTGGATTTATCAGGAGCATGTAAGTCTAAGATAAAATCTGACATCAATAGTGCTATGAAACCCACCACAGGCTCCAAAGATGTGCACTCAAGTCAATTTCGGATGGCTTATTCGGTCCATCTTAGTTGGTTTATTCCATTCTCATTGTTTGCACATTTGTTTGGTTCATGTGATGTTCTAAAGAAAACAAAGATTACTTATCAATGAAAGTGCCCATTCGAGGAATGGATAAGTTAGCTATTGGGCCAGTCTTGGCAAGTCAAAAGAACACATTTTTATGAGACAATTGAATGCAAGGTCAACCAATCTAATCTCACATTCAGGTAAATCTTTTTTACTACTTTTTGAATGCCTTGATTTAATTGACATAGGTCTTGCTTAGATCAATTGTTGTGTTATTCACATTTACTTACCATTATTTTTGTTTTTATTACAGGTATTTCATCACTAGACAAACTTTGTGTATTCACTTTTAAGATAGAAGATGGCGGCTTTTGCGAGGGGAGTGGATCAACTTGGATCAAGATACCCAAGATGAGACACATCAAGTCTCATAGATGTGGTTATCTTGTGGAATGGTCATAATCCTTTTGTGGTCAGCATAGAGAGTCATTGGCCCATTTCTTTTCTGAGACAAGAAATCCTATTAATATCCAATGAGCCCCTCTGTAACTTCTATTTCAAGTTAGATAGTAGAACATTTAGGATTCGTAGTGAGCAATCCATGACATGTAAACAATGTGCTTCTCCATATATCCTTGAGATAGTGGAATCATTGTAAATTTTTATTAATAAAGAAGGAATATAAAAATTTTCAAAACTTCTGAGTACTTTCAATTTAGATAATCTTAGTTTACTATGATCCAAGCGTGCAATAATACATATTGTAATTAGTCAATCGTGCTGGTTAAAATCATAATTAAATTGCAAGCTTGAGTTCTATAATCTATGCAATATTGTCTTTGCATAATTGTATATTGTAGCTAATCTCTTCCACTTATTTCTTAAAATTAAATATTAAATTGGATCCAAGGAATTTTGAAGGTTTTTCAAATTTATTTTCTTAAAATTTTTCTATATTTTCTGTAGTTGGACTTGAACATATTCAACGATCCAAGTATATTAGAGGATATAATAATATAGAACGAAATATTTTTATGTATGAGTAATTTTAATAGTTACTTTAAAGTATTGAAATAAAGAAACAAAGGTAAGAGTTTTAATTTGAAACTTTAGGGTTTTAAAAAAACCTTTATTTAAAACCCTAGATACATAAAAGCTATAACTCCAAACTCATTTTCACTTTCATTCTCTACTTCTCTACACTTATGCTCTCCTTCCTTCTCTCTTTGTATGCCATGGCTATCACTCCCGCCTTCACTGCATGGATTAGCTCCACACGCTATGCACGAGACCAGATATACCCTAGATTTTGCATGACCTTGAGTCTAGAGAGCTTGCTTTTTGCCGTAGACCCTAGCTCTAGTATACTGGCATCATTTTGTGATGTGGCAAACCCTCTAACCTGCTCTATTCCAGACTCTACTCTTACATGGGTCCCCATAGATTTCCTATATAGTTTATGTGCTGGATCAAGCCATGAAAAGGTAATAAATCGAGTCCTCGTGCATGTAGGATAGCATCTCCACACTAGAGTAGCACCCACCTCATCCTAGGACCACGCCATGATGGATCTCATCGAGTGCGATGCAGCATTTTCCATATATGTTTTGTGCACTGAGGTGTAAGAGGACAGTGAGGAAGACATCGACACACCCTCTCGGAAACAGCTAGAGTATTTTGAGAGGGGGCCTGAGGAGATCACACTCAATCATCCAAGAGTAGAGGTAGCATAAAGCTTTAGCCATTGTGTACCCACCTCCTTGCCCTATTGAGATGCCGACAAGCAATGAGCCATCCCTAGCTTCTCTCCATGCTATCATCATCGAGGGGGTGTAATATTTACTTATGTAGGATGTACTAGAAATTTTGGAGCTAAGGAAAGAAAAGCTATATTGTATCATGGTGTGTGATGCACATGATGATTTTATAGATTTTGATATACAAGATGTGCCAGCACATGTTGATGAGGTGGCTTGATATGATGGCACGAGTGTCGATGACATCTCTACCATTGTGAGCATCTAGCAGCACATTGAGAATGCGGTGCCATAGTATAAGATCTCAGATAAGGAGTTCGAGCGGTTGCAAGAAAGCATTTTTGGACCTCGACCCGACTATGTAGTACCTTCCCAAGAGAGAGATGAGGGTGGCCCAATTGCAAGAGCAGACCTGGATGCTCCATTATAGCAATAGATAGATGATGCAGAGAAGGTAATGTTATTGGATTTGCATCAAAATTTACCAGTAGGGCCTTTACAGCATCAAGAGTGTGCACATCAATTTTTGTCGGATTGGGCCCCCAGAGGTACCCTAGTCAGAGACTGGTATCTAAGGGCATGAATCTGTAGATTCAGGTCCCCCAAATGCGAGTCCCCCATACATGAGCCTCCGGCCATGTGAGTCCCCCAGACACAAGCCTCTGGTCAGGGTATCTCTTGGGTCCCGATCCCAAAAAAATTTGATGTGCACACTCCCAATGCCCTAGAGGCCCTACTGGTAAATTTTGATGTGAATCCGATGTATATATCTTTACCACACTCCATGCACTATGAGTTTGACACAGTGAGATATAACACTAAACTTGCGTGATGCAGGACATTGTCTATATAGATGAATTTTCATCTAGACAAGGTGGCCGATCTGGTAGCCAAGGAAGGGTGAAAGACTCAACAATGAAGGAGTATATCGGCCAGCTTCTAAGTGACATTATTGTTTTCCATAAGACATGATCCCCGTCTTTTGCTGAGAACTTCTTAAATTTGAGGGCACTAATAAAGGTTGGGCCCTTCAAGATCATCCCAATGAACTCTAGCTTGGAGAAAGTAGTGTTGCTTCGATGTTCAAAGCTCCTCTACTTATTCTCTTGTACTAGGTCTGGGCCACTTTTTTTCATGGTGGCCCATGGGATGGTTGCTGGTGTTGAAAACCCCAATGTTGTTAGGTAGGAACTACTAGGGCAAAATGTGTTGCTGTCTATGATCAAGAATACCTGTGAACATGGGGATTCTAGCTCAAAGAAGCCTAGGATAGAGTAGATGTACTTAGTGCCAAATGATATCTCATCACCAATGCAATGTAATTTGTAATATTCTCTTGAAGTAATGAAAATCTATATTTGTTGGATTTGCTTGCAATGTAGTTTGTCATATGCATTGTTTATTATTGTTTATTTCTTGAATGTTATATTTATTTATCGGATTTATACGCAACACAATTCGTACCCTAAAAATAATATGTAGTGCTTTATCAAGTTCATGCACAACATGTATTCATTTGAACGCATATAATGATAACTCAAAGACATAAATAAAACAAATAACAAGTGAATAAACAAAAATTAGACGTGCCAAAAAAATTGTATTTATATTTATAACATTTTACATGGAATCCATTACAACCAGGGTTTTACAAAATCTATTTGGAAGCTACATTTCGTATATGTTTTGGTAGTACACCTCTATCATTGTTGATCTCCGCTAGGACTATCCTTCCATCACCGAAAGAACCTCACTATCCGCAAATCCCTATCGATGACGATGACTCTCCTTGCATGTATTGCTGCATAGACCGAGTCTCTGAACAAGTCAATGACGTACGCTTCAGCAGCTTCCTATAGTGCAAGGAGGGCTTGGTCAGTCAAGCGATTGGATTGTTGCAAGCGTGTTCCATTTGGGAAGTGCCTCCTGCTATTCTTAATGAATATGCCATCCATAATCTCATACACTAGCTTCTGGAATTGAGCCTTTGGTATTAGGAGGTGCGTGGTCTTCTAGTAATGGTGGATCTCATGAAGAGCCATTGTGCCTGGCTTCCATCGACGCTTGCGGTGTTGGCATGGTGGTGATGGTGGTGGAGTTGGGGGAGGTGGCCTCTACATAGGGTTTCTAGGGGGGGTGTCTTCGGGCTGCTTGCTTGGTGCGTGCCATGTCTTCTAGGAAATAAAACTCAAAACTCAAAAGTGAAAACTTTCAAAAAAACCTTTGGTGCACACATGGAAAGATGTATGTGTTTGTAGCGAGCACCGGAAGGTCCCCAAGAACAAAATAACTCCCATCGACTTTTCGCACAAGGAATCCACCTTGTGTATGAGTCCCGATAATAAATATAATTTTACGAAATCTACCGCAAAACCTCACGAAATCCACCGTGGATTATGCCTCTTGGCATCAATCCTTAAACTTGAATTAATGTATCTAGGCTTTGGAAAAATATGACCAGTGATTCTATTGATGTGAAATTTTACTTGTGGACTTCTCTAGGGTACATCAACTACCCATAAAATTTTTGGCCTCATCAGAAGTCTCTGGGACACCTATACATAGGCTGGTGTCTAGGGCCTTGAATCCCTAAATTTAGGGACCCAGACGTGAGCCTTTGGATAGGTGTCCTAGAGACTTCTGAGATGGGGCAATGTTTTAATATCCATGAGTTTTTATGATGCTCGGCATGTGGGTGAAGTTTCACCACGTTTTAATTTATAAAATTGACGGTTCAATCATTTTTTGAAAATGCATTAACTCGATTACACTGATAATAGAAAAACTCACGTGAAATATTGGAAACTTAAAAATTCACAAAAAATGTGTTGTCAACCAAACTATGTGAAATATTGGAAACTTAAAAATTCACAAAAAATAAGTCATGGGTCAAATGGAATATCACATATCGAATATAGTGTTGCCAAATCACTAAATATAGTAAAGATATAGTGCATCGACCCATGTACAACTGATCACTAATGTGTGTGTGATTGCACATTGAATTTATCCTTAACAAAACTACTTTCAAAATTAGAAACTTGGAAATACACACAATGCAAATAATGGCAAAATAGAATATCAAATATCATATTTGGCATTACAAAACCATGAAATACACGATAGATAGTGCATTGCACCAAGTACAACTAGAGCTAGGAAAAATTTAGCTCCATTTTATAGACCACTGCTATCAAATACTTGAAGGTCTACTAGAAAGATAAACTAACACTAAGCTCCTTACAATCTACAACCAAACCTGAACTAAAAACATAGATCCAATTACAAGGTAGCTTCTCAAATCATATTGTTGACATTAAGATTGAATTTATCCTTGTTGTTGCGGATCCTATGAACAAGAACCATATCTATGGGTTTAATAGTGATATGTTGGGCATGAATGGCTAAAACTTGAGAATCACCCATTAGATCAATGAAGTAACTTTCAGCTACTTCTTGGACAGTAAGAAAAACTTGCCTTGACCATCACCCCACATTCCTTGCCTTGTTCCTTGAAAAGAACTTGTGATGATGCCCTAACTGCAGATGTTGCAGTATTTCTTGCACCAACCTAGAGAATGGTGCCTTAGGAATAATCAAGTTGGCACTCTTGTGGAATTTCCTTATCTCACATAGCGCAATTGTGCCTAGTCTCCATCTTCACTTCTTATGTGTTGGAGGGCATGTATTACTAATTGGATCAGTAGTGGGAGGTGGAGCAACTAGAGCACGTGGACCACCATTTTTGGACAATGGAAAACCATCATTATTGACCACATTCGGGCCACCATTGTTGGACACAATAGCACCACCATTATTAGCTATAGTAGGGCCACTGTTGTTGGCTACCACCAAGGGACCTTTGTCACTCATAGTACGCTCTCTAGATTCAGAAGAGTGTTGAGCTCTTGCTCTTGCAGGCACCTTCTTGATAGGAAGCTTGTAACATGCCATGGTTGTGATGATGAAGGATAGAAAGGTGGAGGGTAGAGTGAAGATTAATGGGAAAAAATGAAAGGAGAGACTTGACTTAAGTATAGAATTTTTAAACTTACTATGGTGTAAATGAACTTTAAAATTTTAAAAAGCATAGTTCAAAATCGACTTTGAAAGACATAGTGACAAACCTTCGAAATTTTAAACAAAAATCGCAAGACATCTCATGTTAAAGAGTATTGGTGTGTCATATCCTGGATACCTATGCTCTCTCGTGGACTCTCTAAATGCATCAAAATCATTATCTTTGTCTAGGTCTCCATTTCTTGTCATCTCTCTCTTAGGTTGCCAACCATTTTGTGTGGCGTTATCTAGTTGTGTTGTTTTCATATCTTGCTTTTCTTACTTCATATATTGCCCTACTTATAAATTTCTCTTGAGAGGTTTTGGACTTCTTTTCTTTTTCCTCATATCTGATCTCTAATCCCCTATACCACCACTGTAATAATTACCTCATAGAATTGGAATCATTGATGCCACCTCCATGATTAGTTGCCTTTTGAAAAGCATAGCGAGCTTGCCAATGAGATCATTCCATGCCTTGAGTTGACCATACTGTCAAACTTCCTTGATCTGTAAAGTATGGACCATGTGCTTCAAGTATGTGCTACACAAGGAGGGAGATTAGAAACACAAACTAATTCAAAATTATGATAATTTTTTGTAATGGTGACAATATTGACCATGTAGTGCGTTATATTGTTTGTAGTCCATGCCTCCACCATGGACTTATGAAATTTGGCAACTATCTCTTTAAATGTATTGGCATCACCATCCCTAAACCTTAAATTTTTTAAGAGAGCTGCTAATCTATCTAGGTGTATCCACACTTCTTCCTCACTTCTTTCTTTGCAATCCTCATTCATCCCCATTGCTCCAATCTGAAACAGCAAGGTGTAACTTTTTCCATGCTTCATACTTCTCTGGTTGTTTTATAAGTATATTGCCTTCCTCATCTCAAGGTGGAGATATAAACTTCCTAGCCTTGGGTCCACCAAAGCATGGTTTACAAGGGATATTTCCACTCTTTTTCGATTTTTTCTAATCCTTTTAATTTCTACTTGGCCCTCGTGCAATCAAACTTCAAAGAGGACTCATTCTACCTTCTTGCATGTAGCATCAGCTTCTAACACAAGCTGCATCTTGTATGCAAAGTATATATATTCAGATACTAGCTTCTCAATTATTCTAACCAAACAATGCAATGTGTAAAAGTGAACCCTTATTAGTGGTATTTCCAAATTAGGGCACCAGTTTGGATCCACTGGAACTAGTATTCCATTTCTCATGACTTTTTGATCATGTGTTGGAGTACCTTGTTATCTTGCCTTGGCAAGCCATTGTTTCTTTCCATCTTTCCCTTTCTTCCTAGTTTGCATGCAGTATATGCATGGAAATTTTGTATTCGCTACATTTGATAAACCAAACATACACTTCAATGTTTTTAAATCACTTGCAAGATGCCATTCAACTTGATAGTCCCCAAACCCCTAGATGTGTAAAATTATTCCATTATTTTGATGTTGAATAACACTGGGTATATTAGTGAGGTTAAAAAAAACTTTATGTACTTCATGGTTCTCCTTTGGTACTTCAAATGCTGCAAGCCACCATATTTCATTCTCCAACTGTACGTTGAAGTACAAAGGATGGTGTAATATTTACGCAATGAAATATTAATAGGCCCTAGACCCTACACACCCTGCGCAAAAAGCAATTTAAAATAATCTCCCCGTGACAAAAGACCCTTGGCTAAGTGCTTACCCCGCGTGCTTCAATAAACACTAGCCCACGTCATATATGGAAGATCGTGGCTAAAGACTGCAAGCCCACACGACAACACCCTTCACGGGAAACGCAAAAGGGATAATGGGTAAATTTTTGACAAATTCTTTTAACCCCCTCCCCTTTAGCCGATGCATGGCGGGGAGAGCGAGAGTGAGAAGAACTTGAGTGTGGTGTAGGAGAGCATGCGGGGGAGGAGGCATGCTACTGGCCATGTGTGTGGCCATTCCCTCCCCCCTCTACCTATATGGCCTCCCCCTCTCAAGCTTGAGGGAGAAGGAAGGATCTAACGTGCTGCTGCTGCCACCTAAGGACGTCATGCTGCTGTCGTTAGCCCACAAACGCTGCCGCTCTAGTCGCCATGCTGGTGCCACCTCCATCATCACCATCATCATCATCATCATCACCATCCTCGTCATCATCATCATTGTCCTCTCCCAATCATCCTCATCTTCTCTCTCCACATCATCTCTGGTACTCCAGAGGCTTGGAAGCTTCTTTGGAAGCTTCTATAAAAGCTTCCCATAGCCCCTATTTACCCGTGCCTCCCCCGGGGTTTTAAAACCAAGTCTGCAAGGACCGTGTCCTGCATGTAGAAGAGGGAGATCTCGGATTGAGAGACTTCGAAACACCGAGTAATCCAAGGGGGAGTTGGTGCGAAAAAATTCATCGCATAAATGGCTCCTAAGCAGAAGTCATGAGGCGCACATGTGCGAGCTTCCAACCCGAGTACACGTGTGGACAACCCTCTGATCCTTAATGCCCAGGTTCTTAAAATTAATTTTGCATGAAAAGGATGCACTATGCATGTATAATTCTTATAGGCAAGTTTAAATACTTGGAAATTTTTAATTGCTCGCCGTTTTACAAGATTTAGCTACATGTCGTGCATTTGAAATTACTTGCACTTCCAAGTTGCAATCCTGAATGCATATTGCATAAGTTAAAAGGTGGATTTGTCTAAATGCATCCTTAATTGCCTCGCAAAAAAGGGCAATGCATAATGCACCTAGGTAATAATCTCCTAGTTGTGACTCGTGTATGAGATAATCGTAGACATCCATTAAATGTTGCCCAAGTAGTTGCAATGCATGGAAATGATTTATGCACTTGCAATTTGCATCCGATGATAATTACGTCCTAGGTTGGGTTAAGTGCTAAAGGACGAATTAAATCAATAATGGTCTCATGGCATTCGCTCATGCATGGAGATCTCTTGTCAAATTATGAATGCATCTTCATAAAAAATATTAAAGCTTTGATTTCATTGCATCAACGTAGGGTTTATACGAGTTAGCACTGAATTGTCAATCATTATAGTTTAGACAAGGAAAAGTAACGATCATTTTAGAACTTATAGCTGCATAGAAGGAAAAAGTCTATGAATCGCATATTTGCATGGAATGTTATATCTTGCAATCGAAAGGTCAAGCAAAACAAATATGTGTACAAGGAAGTAACTCAAGTAATCCATGCTAACACAGAATCAAGGTGTTGGGATGTTATGAGAAGAACGAGTATCAAAGGAAAGGATACCCTAAGCTTCCTATGACCTATCGATTCCTGAAGATCCATCACCCCACTCCATACTATTACTCAGTTCCTGTAGCTGAATGTAACACAATCTTATTCTTCCCGAATTGATATGCCAATCAGCTTGTTCCATCTTCCCAAAAATAACTGTACTCAGAAGGGCTATGCCCACATGAATGAAATAGACTTTTTTATCACTGTCTGTCATGGCTGTGAATGTTGGTAAAGGAATTAAGTGATTAGGTCACTTGGCTAAAAGCTGAATTGGGCATGTTAATGTAATGTGAGAAACGCTTAGCAAGTCTTTAACGTAAAGAATCTTATTGCCCAGGCACAACCTCAAGTGTAGATTCCTAATCCGACCCATACACCAAGTACGGCTGTAATTCAGGAGAAAAAGTTTCTTCTCAAGCAAATCAAGCCACCAGAATTCGATGGTAAGGGAAGGACCGTCCAAACTGATGCCAAGATCTAGATCGAATCCATGGAGGATTATTTTGAAGCAGCAGGTACTGCACCCGCTAACCAGACTATGCTCGCCAAGCTGAAGCTTACCGGCGAAGCAAGACTTTGGTGGAAACAATGGTGTAGAGACCAAGGGATCTCGGAAGGGTCAGTTACTTGGGAGAAGCTTAAAAGAGCTGTGTGAGGGAGATATCTACCACCTGCCTACCGCACACAGAAGATGAACGAGTTCTATCAACTAAAGCAAGTTGGTCTATCTCTTGATGCTTACTATTCAAAATTCGTCTCTCTCTTGAAGTACATGCCACAAATGGATATGAAACAACAAGTGTCAAAGTTTTGTGTCGGATTAAACCCACCCATAAACACCCACTTGGAATCAATGCGCCCAACAGACCTTCAGGATGCACTCATTCAAGCTACATCAATAACACAAGAGGTGCAAACCAAGCCAAGAAATAACAGGACTTGGTCTTAAGGGATCAAAACAAGGAAGTGCATAGGTCTCAGACCAAGAGAGCGCAAGGCCAAAATCAAGGACAAAGGAAGAAAGCTAGGACCAACACTGTCAATAATTTCATTCCTACCCTGGGTAATGGCCCCAATCTCCATTACTTCCATTGCAATGAGCCTGGTCATTTCAAAAGGCAGTGTCCCAAGCTTAGCAGAGGACAACGTCAAGGGCCATACCAAGGAGCCACCCATGGACAAGGAGCCACCGTCAGGGCCAGAGGGAAAACCTCCGATGTTGCCAACAAGGAGCTTGGTGATGAAGAAGATCCAACCATTGAAGCTGACATTGAGAGGGCAACGGTTCATGCCACCCTTCACAAGAAAGGCCCGAATCACCAATTTTCGGTGATTCAAACTCCATCGGATTATCAAGGTAAAAGCTTCAAAACCTTGATTGATTGTGGCAGTACACATTCCTTCATTTCATCAATCTGTGCAAAAATATTAGGAATAGCCACAAAAGATGCACCTACCTTACTTGTGGAATTAGCAAATGGTCGTGAGGTCACTTATACCAGGCAAACTGCTAAGGTGAAATTCCTACTGGGTGGAAAGTCGACTTCGGTCAGATTCAGGGTTATGAACCTAGGTGTCCATGAGTGTTTGCTCGGAATGGATTGGCTTAAACCTAATGATGCCCACATCCACTGTGGAAAGGGTCGAGTCTCCTTTTGAAATTCTGAAAGAGAACTGGTCACAACTCAAGGAGAGGCTGGGAAGCCAAAAATTCAACTGGCCAAAGCATCTCGGATAATAAAAGGAGTTAGAAAGGGGCTACCTGTCTATTTGATTAAGCTAAATAAGCTAGATTAGAAACAAGAATCTAGGGAAGAACCTTCATGGCTAAAGGAGTACATAGATGTATTTCTTGAAGAGCTAACAGAACTTCCTCCTCAAAGGGAAGTCAATCGTGAAATCAAGCTAGCATCAGGAGCTACACCAATTGCAAAGAGACCATATAGAATGTCCATCCCGAAAGTGATTGAGCTGAAGGAGCAACTCAAGCAAATGTTAAACCAAGGCTACATCCATCCTAGCAGTTCACCATGGGGAGCTCTAGTGCTGTTCCAGAAGAAGAAAGATGGAACACTTCGATTATGCATTGACTATAGAGGGTTGAATCAATCAACCATTAAGAGCAAATATCCCATCCCAAGAATAGATAAACTTCTTGACCGTCTTCAAGGTGCGAAGATCTTCTCCAAGATTGATCTCAGGTTTGGATATTATCATATAAGGATCAAGGAAGAAGATATCATGAAGACTGCATTTAGCACAAGGTATGGACACTTTGAATTCCTAGTCATGTCATTTGGCTGACAAATTCTCTTGCTACCTTCAACAAGCTAATGGACGATATCTTTAGGCCCTATCTTGATGACTTCATACTCGTCTTCTTTGACGATACCCTAGTCTACTCCAAGTAGGAAGAAGATCATGAACCCAGCTTCGCATCATCCTTGAAACAATGAGGGCACACAAGCTTTATGCCAAGAAGAAGAAGTGTGCATTTTTCAAGCGACAAATTGAATATTTGGGATTCATTGTATTAGCGGAAGGAATTTCAGTAGATCAGAGACGTTCTAGAGTGGCCAACACCAACAGCTGTCAAAGAAATACACAGTTTTCTTGGATTGACAGGATGGTACAGGGTCTTTATAAAAAACTATGCTTTGATTGTAGTGCCGCTAACTGATCTACTGAAGAAGCAAGTATCAATTATATGGTCACCTGTTGAACAATCCAACTTTGACAAACTAAAGTAAATCTTGGTATCAGCACCCATCTTGAAACTTCTGGATCTGAGTAAGGAGTTTGAAGTGATAACCGATGCTAGCACACTTGCCTTAGGATGTATGCTTATGCAAGAAGGTCATCCTGTAGCATACTCTTCAAGGAAACTGAAGAGCCATGAAAGGAATTATGTTACCCACGATCTGGAGCTGTTGGCTGTCACCCATGCTCTCAAGCTTTGGAGACACTACTTGCTGGGTAACAAGTTTGCCCTAGTGATAGATCATAAAAGTCTTAAATCGATTTTTACCCAGAATGAGCTCAATATGGGGCAATGATTGAAGTGCTGGAGGAATATGATTTTGAAATCAAATACCGGCCTGGAAAGGAGAATGTAGTTGTCGATGCACTCAATCGCAAGGCATTTTTGAATTCTCTGATTTTGCAAGATCCATCAACAGCTAGATCTCTAGCCACAAAGGTATCCATGTCAAACAACCCAATTCTTGAGCTAGCTAGAGAAGAGGCATGCCATGATCCAACCTATCAAAAATTTCTAAGAGAGATCCCTATCAAGGATCGAGACCCGAAGCTATAGGCAAAGTATCAAGAATTCTCTATCAATAGTGAACTTGTCTACTATAGAACGAGATTATGTACACCGGCAAGCCAATCACTCAAGCGGAGGATACTTTGGGAAGCCCATGACTCCCCTTTCTCAGGACATTCTAGCTATGACAAGACCCTTAATGCAGTGAGGAAGAGTTATTATTGGGAGAGGCTCAAAAGTGACGTTCTCAAATATGTCACTGAATGTTTTTCTTGTCAACGCATTAAAGCCTAACATTTCAAAATGCCACGGAATTCACAACCACTTGACATTCCCCAAATGAAATGGGAATTCATTAGTATAGACTTTGTTGTTGGCCTGCCCCAAGTTCAGGGAGGATACAACTCCATTATGATCATAGTAGATATGCTTACCAAGGTTGCACATCTTATCCATGTTA
The DNA here is from genome assembly GCF_053477565.2 of Lygodium microphyllum. Lineage (NCBI taxonomy): Eukaryota > Viridiplantae > Streptophyta > Polypodiopsida > Schizaeales > Lygodiaceae > Lygodium > Lygodium microphyllum. The sequence goes on from NC_141139.1 coordinate 29,599,257, forward strand.
AGACAAATTATAAAGCCTCTGACATCGCAAGGCTATTCATCAAGGAGATTTTCAATTTACATGGGTTACCCAGAAGAATCATTAGTGATCATGACTCTCTCTTCACATCACACTTCTGGAGGGCTATCTTCGAGGCCATTGGGACTCAAATCTATTTCAGTACAGCTTATCATCCCCAAACTGATGGTCAAACAGAGCGAGTCAACCAATTCATTGAAGATATGCTTAGGGTACACTGTTGTCGCGAACCCAAAAAGTGGATTCAATATTTGCCACTCGTTGAGTTTGCCTACAATGCTTCCTACCAACAAAGCATTCAGATGACCCCTTTTCAAGCATTGTATGGGCATGATTGTCGTAGTCCTTTAAACTTCTCGGATCCAACCTTGAGGGTTGAAGCTTCAAGGCAGATGCTGGAAGACATGGATGACCAAATCAAGTCAATAAGATAGGATATCCAAGCCACCAAGGACAGACAAAAGGCTTACGCGGATTTTAAATGACAAGACAGATCCTTCGTTGAAGGTGACATGGTCTTCATTTGCATGCGTCCAAAGAAGAGTCCCCTATCCTTGGGTGAATGCAAAAAGCTAAGTCCAAGGTATTGTGGACCCTACAAGATCCTCAAGTGCCTAAGGCCTAATGCCTACAGACTGCAACTCCTAAGAACCTAAAAGTTCATAATGTATTCCATATCAGCCTACTGAAAAAGTATTTGCCTAACCCTAGTCACATGCTTGATGATTAGCAAGTTGTAATGCCTAGCCAAGGAGTCATTGAGCTATGGCCTGACAGGATCTTAGATGTTAGGGAGAGACATTTGAGATCCAGAACCATGAGAGAATATCTCATCCAGTGGAAAGATTATCCCAAAGAGGATGCCACTTGGATGGATGAAAGCACTCTCAACCAACAATACCCCCAAATCTCCTCGAGATGAGGATATCTCGATTCCTCTAAGGGGGAGAGAATGTAATATCTCTGCAATGAAATATTAATCAGCCCTAGACCCTGCACACCCCATGCAAAAAGAAGTTTAAAATAATCTCCCCATGACAAAAGACCCTTGGCTAAGCGCTTACCCCGTGTGCTTCAATAAACACCAGCCCATGTCATGTATGGAAGACCGTGGCTAAAGACCGCAAGCCCACGTGGGAACACCCTTCACGGGAAAAGCAAAAGGGATAATGGGTAAATTTTTGACAAATTTTTCTAACCCCCTCCTCTTTAGCCGATGCATGGTGGGGAGAGGGAGGGTGAGAAGAACTTGAGTGTGGTGTAGGAGAGCATGGGGGGGACGAGGCATGCTACTGGCCGCGTGTGTGGACATTCCCTCCCCCCTCTACCTATATGACCTCCCCCCTCTCAAGCTTGAGGGAGAAGGAAGGATCTGACGTGTTGCTGCTACCGCCTAAGGACGTCGTGCTGCTGCCATTAGCCCACAAACACCGCCACCTTGGTCGCCACACTGCTATCGCCTCCATCATCACCACCATCATCATCATCATCACCATCCTCGTCATCATCATCATCGTCCTCTCCCAATCATCTTCATCTTCTCTCTCCACGTCATCTTTGGTACTCCAGAGGCTTGGAAGCTTCTATAAAAGCTTCCCATAGCCCCTATTCACCCGTGCCTCCCCCGGGTTTTAAAACCAAGTCTGCAAGGACCGTCTCCTGTGCAGAAGAGGGAGATCTCAGACTGAGAGACTTCGAAACACGCGAGTAATCCAAGGAGGAGTTGGTGTGACGAAATTCACTGCATAAAATGGCTCCTAAGTAGAAGTCACGAGGCGCACACGCAGGAGCTTCCAACCTGAGTACACGTGTGGACAACGCTCTGATCCTTAGTGCCTAGGTTCTTAAAATTAATTCTGCATGAAAAGAATGCACTAGGCATGTATAATTCTCATAGGCAAGTTTAAATACTTGGAAATTTTAAATTGCTCACCGTTTTACAAGATTTAACTGCATGTCGTGCATTTGAAATTGCTTGCACTTCCAAGTTGCAATCCTGAACGCATATTGCATAAGTTAAAAGGTGGATTTGTCTAAATGCATCCTTGATTGCCTCGCGAAAAAGAGCAACACATAATGCACCTAGGTAATAATTTCTTAGTTGTGACTCGTGTATGAGATAATCGTAGATGTCCATTAAATGTTGCCCAAGTAGTTGCAATGCATGGAAAGGATTTATGCACTTTGCAATTTGTATGCGATGATAATTATGTCCTAAGTTGGGTTAAGTGCTAAAGGACGGATTAAATCAATAATGGTCTCATGGCATTCGCTCATGCATGGAGATATCTTGTCAAATTATGAATGCATCTTCATCAAAAATATTAAAGCTTTAATTTCGTTGCATCAATGTAGGGTTTATACGAGTTAGTATTGAATTGTCAATCATTATAGTTTAGGCAAGGAAAAGTAACAATCATTGTAGAACTTATAGCTGCATAGAAGGAAAAAGTCTATGAATCGCATATTTGCATGGAATGTTATATCTTGCAATTGTTTACAACTTTTAGGAAAAGTATTTGCATCTCTAAGGAAAGATCACCTCTTGTCGCAAGACAATTAGATTAATTAGGTAAATTTCTTGTAATGGTGTAACTCAAATGATGGTCATCTCAATGCGCTAGGTAGAGCTAAGCCGCGATAAAATTCTACCTAATATCGCACTCGGGAAACCAACTTAATATTTCCGACCTCAAAGGTCCTACCCACATTCGCGGAATGTTAGGGTTAGCTAAACGCCCATGCAAGAATGATCTAGGGTTCTCACCCTAAGGATAAATTAACCAAATACTAGACTTCTGTATGAACTAGGAACCCTAAGGGCCAAAGCGTTATTGGCCTAGTAGGGTTAAGGGTTGGATTGGGTCAAGAGGTTTCCCAAACCCTACACCTTGACCAAAGTATTCTTGACCAAGGAATACCGTGTGATGGGAGAAGTAATCCCACAGGTTAAATGCGACACCTATCTCATGCAACAAGTTGCAATGTCGCATGGTTTCATGCCTAAATCACAAAAATAGTATGGCCACTCCTTAGAACAATTTGGTATCACCGAGTTCTAAGTACAAGTCAAAGCTCCTAGAGGATGAGTAGTCATCCTACTACATCACCCTTCCTTGGGTTGATTTGCCAAGTTAGGGAAATTATGAATTGCCTGGTAAGCAATCGACCAATCAAGTGAGGACAATGGGGTTATCCAGGATTTATTGACCTTAATATAAGGAAACCTAAGGTAATTGACAATTTGGGTCAACAGGATATAAACCCTAACCCAAGGATAAAGGGTAAGCAAGCAACTTAACTTACAAAACCCTTGGGATCTTGCCAAGTCGCGATCGATCCCGGATCGAATGCTAGATGTATTCGGAGAGAAGGATTCACACCTTAGCAGTTGGCCGTATAAACGACTACTAGAGTGTTTGTGTTTGTACAATAGGAGCACTGTTTGTACTTCTTTGATCAAGGAATTAATGCTAGAAAATAACTAATGCTTCAAGTTGAAAGCCTGGAGGGAGAGGCATCATCAGTTACCCCTGACTGTCTGCCTGACCCTATCCAAGGGGGTTGTTAGCAACACCGAGTACGTGGACCGAACCCGCCACGAGAGGTCTCTCCATGGGTGCTACTTGGAGCAAGAGGACGCTTGGGTTCCAGGTGGGCTCTGGCCGTAAATCCCTTACCTCCGGGTCCTGCACAAGGGGCCGACGTGACTCGAGATTGGATCTCAAGGCCCACATACTAGTCAACAGGCGAAAACTTGGAATAGTGATTCCTGAGGATTGCTGGAATAGCCTTCGAGCGGATTATGGAATTGCCTTCGGGCAGATTATGGAATTGCCTTCAGGCGGATTATGGAATAGCCTTCGGGCTGGATTATATAATGTATTCCAAAGACTAATAAATAAAGATCAAGTGTTGAAAAGGAACTTGTTTGACATTGTTTTTCTATGTCAGGGCTTAAGTTATGTGAAGGAACCTGTGATTAATTGGTTAATTAAGAAAGTTGTTTTTGCTTTTCAAACTAAATGTGGAAGGTAATTAGATAACTAAAGCAACCTGAGGAAAGTGCGGTGGATGTGACATGTGTCCGTCCTACAGAAGAGTGGTCTCGGTTGGCCGGAAACTTTTCTCAAAGAAAATTAACAGCAAGGTAATGATGACCTAGAATCTATAGATCTAGAGTCCCAATTTGTGTTGTTTTAGGGGAATGGAATGGGACTATGCCTTATGGGCAAAGAGATCAAGCTTCGCATCCCTCTCGTTTCCCATTCTCCTTGAACCAAGTGCAGCATGGATCCACTTCGACCCTGATGTTTTGGTGTAAAGGAGTTCGACGCTAGCTACTTTCTAGGAACTTGACCATTAGGAAAACCCTGATTCAAGTCGGTCCTAAGTGGGAAAGGCCGGAATGCTTTCGCTTCATGGTAGACTTGGGAAGACCTAGATCTCAAACCCCATATCATTCCATGGGAGTTTCAGGGGGCGCTTTCTAGACTCTCTTCCCGATGGGCTACTAAGATGTGTCCTATAGGGAAAAAGTGGGACACGTTAGAGATGGTTTTCATCAATGTTGGGATCCAATGCTCGATTCATAAGTGTTATACTCACACATTCAAGTTTTTGCCCCTTAATAATCTCACCCTCATCAAGTTTGAGGACAAACTTAAGCTTGCCTCTATATTCTTCCATAGACATATTGTAGAACTTGACCATAGAAATCTAAACCCTACATATATCCAATACAAAGTTGTTGGATGCATTCAATACATATGCAACTTCTGTGGAACCATACTTCAATATGTGTGTATTTTCCACATGTGTTGGCTCACAAATTAGTTCTAAAACTTTCTCATTTAGTTGTTTTCGAGCCTTCTTCACGTGAAATGGTTTTGGCAGAGGCATTACTTGCTTAGTTTTGAAGACTTGCTTAAATCCTATATCCAATTGTTGATAGAGCACACTATATGACTCAGAATTCATTCCCACCTTGTCACATAATCCCTGAGCATCTTTAGTAGTAAAACAAGTTCCTCACACCTCTAAGATATTCACTTGTGACACCATCTACAATGTCCCTAAATTTACAATTTTCCGATACATTTTTGACCATATCCTTGCTTAGGACTTTGGCAATAGTATCATTCTCTACATGAGGGAACATATTTCTCATTGTAGCAGATTGAGCATATATCTATCTATGATATTGTCCACTTTCTTTGGTTAATTGGTGAATTGGTTTAACTAATAGAATGCGCTGACGTGATTCTTTGGTTTTTAAAGTGGGCCCAATCTCCAAAGTTTTTGTGAGCTTCCTCTTTATGTTTTGATTTTCCTTCTCCAAGTCCATAACTTTAGACTGTAACTCCATATTTTGCACGTGTGTAGCTTGCATAGCATCTTCAATGACAAACATTGCTTGTTGTAGGCTCTGGTTCTCCCTATCCTTCTCAGCCAATAATCTATCATTTTCCATCAAAGACTACATATTCCCTTGTAATCTTGTTTTCATATTTGTCAAGGCTTGATGAACCCCTGCTAATCCTTGTGTGACAAGTCTACATGTGTATCCATACAATCCTTCATTGCCTTCACAAACAAACTTTACAAATGATGTAAGCCCTTCAAATTGTGGTGGCATTTGAGTGACTGGATCGGGTGGATAAATGCACCCATCAACCCAAAGTTTCACGTTTTTTTTCCCTACATTTCTTTCTTGTTGCATCCTGTATCTTATTGCATCATCCCTTTTTACAGTTCTTTTGAATATTGGTGCATATTCATCCTCCAATTAAAAGTGAATATCTCTCTTTCTCTTGGTATGTTCTACACCTGCATCTTGTAAAGAAAAATATATGCCAATTTTAATATTACACAATTACACCCCTTTGATTAATAGTAAGCTAAGGAGTTGATGCCAATTTTCTGATCAATAGCAAGAATATCTAAATATCTGGGAGCTACAGGTCAGCATCAATGCAGCAGCATACAGCTAATTCTGGATTGGCTCAAATCACACAATTACACCCCTTTAATTCACTATATCTGTGTTCTTTTTTACCCAATTAAATCTTGTCTCTTTCTCTTGATTTCAGTCATGATAGACCCTAATTAACCCCTAATCTACCTGTAATCTTAACTTTTGATCTACCTCTGATCAACATCCAATCTTATCTTCTATTCTATCCAAAATATTCTCTCTCTCTCTCTCTCTCTCTCTCTCTATCTATCTTTATCTATCTATCTATCTATCTACCTCTCTCTCTCTCTCTCTCTCTCTCTCTCTCTCTCTCTCTCTCTCTCTCTCTCTCTCTCTCTCTCTCTCTCTCTCTCTCTCTCTATCTACCTATCTATCTATGTGTGTGTGTGTGTGCGTCTCTCTCTCTCTCTCTCTCTCTCTCTCTCTCTCTCTCTCTCTCTCTCTCTCTCTCTCTCTCTCTCTCTCTCTCTCTCTCTCTCTCTCTCTCTCTCTCTCTCTCTCTCTCTCTCTCTCTCAAGAGGAATTGATCAAAGATATTTAAACACATTTATACAGAAGCTTGGCTAGTGGAGAACAATAACATCATCTTATCTTCTACCCTAATTTACTCTCTGTCACTCTATCACTTATTTTCTTAGTTCATCTCACACATTCCTCTCTCTTCCCCCCTTCTCCATCTTTCCCTCTCTCTCTCTCCCCCCTCTCTCTCTATGAATTGACACTTAAGGATTAAACAACAACTATGAAGAATAATAATATCACACACAGAGATTTTAAAAATAAAGATACATTCATTATCACTTGATTTCTTGTAGTATAGAGTGTTGAAGAGGAAGATATCTTATAGCACAGTACTGAAGAGGGAGATTGCTTGTAGTAGGGTAGAGAGCATTGTAGATAGAGATTATTTGATTTCAGCAATGTTATCAAAACCACTCCTGAGATTGCTTGTAGCAGGGTAGAGAGTGTTATAGATAGTACGGAGTGTTGCTTTAGAAGAATTCGTATGCCAAGAAACCGTATTTTGGAGGGAAGGAGAAGAGTACACAAAATTTTAGACAAAACTAGAGCTTTGAGAGGGAATGAAAAAATGCCTAGAAATAGGCATATACTTGTCCAAAAATGATAAAAATATACAAGGAAACTCTCGAGTCAAAAAGGTGTATCTGGGTTTTAAAAAATCTTAAAATATGATGTGTATGTCATTTTATATCCTTTTTTAACTTCTGCCCCTTTAAGAAGTAAGAATGAGAATAATCCTAATATATTTTCATGTTGAAAACTCATGAGGGCATTAAAGAGTCATATATTAATTATTGGATCTATTTTAAGAGAAAAGAGAATTGTATTTTTTTAGGTATGAGGATTTTGAGAAAAGGTGACCTTATTCTATAGTTTGAGAATAAAATAATAGGTGAAATCTATTGAAAATACAAATACATGATTTTCTTGATTGTAGAAGATCTCTTATTCTAATTTTATTTTGGAATCTCTTTTTAGAGAGAGAAGGTGAGAGAAACCCCTTAAGGGGAAAAAAAGAGAGTCCATATTTCTCCTAATGAATGTATCTTTGGAGTCTCTTCTAGAGTTCTTCTGGATCACATTGTCTCTAAACAAGGGATAGTAACAAAGCCTGCCAAGATTAAGAAGATTGTAGCTCAAATGATACTAACCAATCTCAAATAGTTGAGGTGATTTCTTGGCTATATGGGCTATTACAAGTGGTTTATTATACATCTTGCACCAAAGGAATCAAAATAACACTTTTCTAGAAGGAAGCTCTAGGAGATTTGACTTGTGGAGTGAGATAGAAGAGCTTTAAGCTAACAGGGTGTAGTTGGCTATGGTTGCCATGGAAGCTCAAGTGAAGGTAGAGTTGAGAGATGAAGTCATGGGCTGGAACTGACCTGACCAGAGTTGAAAAAGGACTAAGAGAGAGTAGAGAATAGCTAAGACAAGATGAGCCATGCCGGACTGGGCTCTGATACCATGTAAAAACATGGATCTAGGATAAAAGCTATGGAGGTTGGAAGAGAAGGAGTGAGTTCATGAAGACACTGACATGACTTACTATTAAACAAGTGAATTAGGTTCCAAGACTCATAAACACAATATTTTGTATAGACTGACAATGACACAGAGACTTTACTAAAGTACAAAAGTACTAAAACATTGCATTAGAAAAGAGAGCAAGTACAATGCTTTATAGGAAACTGGATGGTAGCACTTCTCCTACTATGCATATGGGATTCTAGTCCTGAGCCCATATTGCTCCATACAAAGAGGCTAAGTAGGTGTGATTGCAAAAATGTCAACATTTCTATATACGAGAATATTATCACTCACTTTGGTAGTCCCTTAGAGCTAGTTAGTGAGACAGATTTGTTCGTTTTTTAAACAAGATAATGGAAGAGGTGGAGCTTTATAAGATCCGCCACTCATCGCAAGTCCACATCCTACTATCCTAGAGCCAACACCCAAGTTGGAGTTAACAATCATATCCTTTGCTCCATTCTAACAAGGACAATTACTACATATCACCTAATTGGGATGATCAACTTACAAAGGCCCTTTGGGCATATGCAACCTCCCATAAGGTTGCTATAGGACAATAGATACACCCCTTCAACTGGTATATGATATAAAAGTGGTCTTCCCTATTGAGTTAGAACTCCCCTCTTTGCTGGTGGCTATCACAAGCACTCGAGGGATAATAAATCCCTATAGCATTGCCTTCTACACTTACAATGTCTGGAAAAAATACATCGAATGATCTTATAGTGTATGGAAGCCACACAGGCTCAACACAAAAGGCTTACCATGACAACTTTATCAAGCACAAAGAATTCAAAGAAGGTGATTTTTTCCTCACCTATGATTCAAGATTTGGCAAGTTCAGAGGCAAGCTCCAACAGCGTTGGATGGACCCCTACAAAGTCCTAGTAGTCAATCCTAACGACTATGTTGTCCAAGTGCAGGCACTGGATAGCTTTGAAGATCCCTTCCTAATCAATGGCTATCACTCAAAGAAGTACTTCCACCCTCCTTAGGGATCTTGACAATCACAACTAATGCTCACTCTCCCACTAGGATATTAGTCACTCTTACCTCTAATGTTATTTACTAGATTATGGGAGAAAAGGACTTTGGTCTCTACTACCATGACAACCTACTCTTTGAGAAAATGTGGAAACACCCTCGAGAGTAGGGAAAAAGAAAAAAACAAATAAAAATATTATGAGAAAAAATGAAGAAATTCCCTGTCATAATAGGCCTTGCTCCAAGATAAGGTGGCAAACACCCTTAGACAAGAAGCTGGCTATGAAAAAGGTAACAATACCCCACAATCCAGACTAGCTAATTTCTCAGTCTAATTTCTAGGATCCAATTCCAAAGCCACCTCCCTTGGTGTGATGTGTCCTGTGACTCTTTGTAGAGAATGTGAATCCTCTAGTAGAGATGCAACCTCCTCTATCCACAACAAGTTCTTGATATATCACTCACCACCCTGGGTATGCATCTTCTTCAACATACATTGTTTGACATCATCAATAAATCTAAGATGATATTCATCAACAATCCCTTGATTGATGTGAGCATTCATCCTAACTATATAGGGATGTGAGTATGGGCTACCTTCCAAATCTCTCAATTGAGCGTAAGATAGAGAGTGGTCTGAGTGACCAATCATTTCCTTTCAATTCAAAGGAGAGGTGAAATGTGTGAATAGAGTATTCCACGCATGGGTTGGGCCTTTGAATGCACAAATCATAATTTGTTCATGTGCATGACACAATAAGGCTCCTTGGATTTCCTTCTTACACTAAATGCCAGCATAAGGTGGGATGCACTACTACACCATCAATTGTGCACAAGGCATATAATCCTTACACAAGTGATAGTGAGAATTACATGAATGGATGTCATGAATTGGATTGTCCTTCTATACTCAACAAAGAGTGACACAAAGAGGGGATTGAGCGTGACTAATTTTCCCTTTCATCAATTAAAAGGTGAAATTTGAGGGACGTTACAATACGAGTGCCTGGTATATTTGTATTTTTCTATGCACACATGAGTGTTAACCCTAAGGCACAAATAAGGTGGAGAATCCAAAAAATCTAAAGTAGAAGAAAAGGCCAAGGAAAAAGTGAAACGGAAGACAAAGGCACACCAAGAAAAATATGGAAACACAAGAAGTGCAAAAAAGTCATAAATCAAGGAGAGAGACGCACAAGAAAAAGTTCAAATTAATACTTTTGTAAAAGAGGGCAAGGTGCACAATGATTTATTTTAAGAGTGCCTCGTGCAAATTGTAAAGGTAGATGGGTGGTAGGAAGGAAGGTAGGAAGATAGGAGGACAATGGAAAAAAGGGCCTAAGCCATGGCCGGCCATGTAAAAAAGGGGATAAGGAGATGACCATCCAAAAGAGATTTAGGGTTTTGTATATAAAGTTGAAAAGTGAATGAGAAACTCATTCATGTGTGTGGCCAAAAGTAGCTCTCATAATCTTCTTCTTCTTCTTGTTCTTGCTTGCTTGAGCTTGTGCTTGAGAGAGGGAGTGTGAGAGTGTGAGGGTATGAGTGTGTGAGGGTGAGGGACTGTGGTAGAGAAGCTCTCCATCTTCTCTTCTCTTCTCTTCTCTTCTCTTCTCTTCTCTTCTCTTCTCTTCTCTTCTCTTCTGTTTCTTGTGGCAATGGAGCTTGGAGTGTGAAGCTTGAGGATTGAGCTCGCTTGAAGCTTGCACTTGGATCATGGAGCTACCGGAGTGCTTGGGAGAGGAGGCAACTCAATTGGGCATGGAGGTAAGGTCACTACACTCATAGAGAGAGATAGCGCGTCAGCTATGTGAGAGGTAGCCATTAGTGCTCAGCTTGAAATGGTTGAACAATAAGAGTTTCTTGGATCTTAACGGTTGAGCGTGAGCTCGTGGTTCCATTGCCGGGACCAACCAATTCAAGCCTTGAGTGCTTGCATGCTCCGAATCGAGCATTGAAATAGGGTTTTCCCCAAACCGGTGATTTAGATAGGTAGAAAGCGAGGGAGTTTGAAGAGGTATTTGATCTCCTACCAAGTAAGATTTTGGTTTTTTGTATTTGGAAAAGTAGGTTGGAGTAGTGTAGGTGTTTTCTTTGTGATTTGGATGCATTAGGGTAGGAAAAAATAAATAAATAAAGGAAAATAAGCATTGGGATTTCTACTGTTATAACATGGCAAGAGGGTTTGATTTGTTGCCAATTCTTAGTTTAGAGTTTGTTTGCTATTCTAGGTATATACAATCCTTCATTAGGGTCTATTTTTACATTTTGGAAGTTTGTGTGACCCCTCATAACCAAAATCGTTAGAATTGAGTCAATTTTTCTCATCAATGGAAACTCATCTATAAGAGTCGAACACTTTTGCCAAGGTCCAACTCCCAGAATCAAAGCACACCAGTTGGACCAACCTTAGTCATGAATCAGTCAAACTCGGGGCCATCATCTAGTTAAATCGTCTGACTCCCAGAGTCTGCCAACCACCCAGAATCGGATCCTGTCTGACTCCTTGAGTTTGGACCACCCTCAGTTGCGGACCACCCTTAAACCCACCCACCTCAATCACACAAACGGACTCTGTAATAAACCCTTTGACAGACCCTCTAATAAATCACCCCCCATTTTTTTTGTTTGTTCCATAGGAACCCCCCAATATATTATTTCATTAAAATTATTTCAAAATTTTTTACTTCCCCCTTGTCAGTGCCGCCAAACTGGTAGGAGGAAGGGGAAGCAAAAGATGACAATGAAGACGATAAGGACAATGTGGGAGGAGGGGCACACGTGTGCCACCTCCCTCCCCCTCCCCCACTATCCCTCCCCCAACCCCTCCACTTGGGTGGCCTGAAACTAGCCAGCGCCATGCAATCATCAAGTGGAGGGTGGGGAGGTCACCGTCACCCCCCATACCACTCCTCCTCCCTATAAAGACCCCCCTTGGGGTGAAAGAATACCCTGCCCACCCCTTATCAAGATGCACATGGTGAGAGAGAGAGAGAGAGAGAGAGAGAGAGAGAGAGAGAGAGAGAGAGAGAGAGAGAGAGAGAGAGAGAGAGAGAGAGAGAGAGAGAGAAAACTTCTAGAAGTTTCCCACCCCCCTTGAGAGGGGTTCCCACACACTATCTTTCGTAAGGAGCAAGCCATCTACCAAGGACACATGTGCAAGGAGCGGATTCAAGTTACCTTGATCAAAGATTGTTTGAGTCTTTGTCCTTAGCAGGAAATATATCCTAGGATGGCCCCCAAGCAAAGATTCCTCACGCTGATGGAAATTCCATAAACACCAACGGAGTTATTGGTCAAGGTGGTACAATAAACAACAACTTGGGTTTGGGTGTAGATAATACATCCTTGAATAACCACATGCTATCAATAATCTTTCCTATATAGCAAATAGTAGATAAAAGGGAAAAAAAAAAAGATTCGATTTACAAAAGATCATGCTTTCTTGTATTGAAATGATCTTACATTGAAATAGTCTATTGAAATGAACATGTTTTATTGCATGGAATTGAAAAAATTGGTGCATGAAATTAGAGTTTCTTTTGTAGAAGAGCTACCTATAACTAATAGGTCATTCACACTCATAAAATCATGCAACTAACAAGGCTTTCATAAATCTGCACATGAAGAGTAGATATATGTATTTAGTAACTCATAGGAAGAGATAAAAATCTTCGTCTTTGACTCATAAAGTTTCACTCTTAAGTGTATGTGCCAATACCTTTTGGTTGTAAGAAGCATCCTTAGAAAAATTCTAGAATTGATTTATTGTAAGGAATGGCATCTCAAGGCGTGTTTAGAAAAGATAGCTTGCATCTCCATATTATGTATGAAGGAATGCACATTACATAGAAAGCATTTGCTCTCAAGGATGTTAAATCTTGTATCCCGATTCTTTTGATATCATAGATATAATTTTGATTGTAATGTGCATAGGATGTGGTCTTCATCATAATTTGTACTAAAGCTAGTTTGTAAGAGGAAAATTTGTTAGGTCATCCTTTCGATGGTAACAAACTAAGAATTCAACCATAAGATAGATCAAAAAGCAATACAGTGGAAGCTAGAGGGGAACTGAAATTTGTAATGGATTCTCAAGAGGGTGGAACCACCCTCAAATGGTCCTTGAAGATCTTAGATTGGATTATCTAAGATCTTGCCAAAAACCCAACCCATGAGCTATAGAAACTAGAAAAGATTTACCATCTGGAAACTAATGGGTGTTGTTAATTGGATGTAAGACCAACTGCGTAAATTCTTGTTCTTATTGCATAAGAATGATGGATGAAACAAGGGTATTCCCTACCTCACAGTGGGCATTGCAATTGACATCAAGGCAAGACAAATCCAAAGGTTGAATGCTAAGCGCTCAAAAAGAAACTCCACCTTAGCAGCAAGTATTTCGAGCACTCACCCACATTATTGTTTATTCTTGTAATTTTAGGAGCACTATTTGTGAAAGGATTGTTTTTTCAAAGCTCTCATAATAATCTTGTATAAAGAATCAGGTTAAATTCATGAAGGGGCATGCCAAGCCACCCCCAACTAGCCGCCAACCCTATCTAAGGGGGTTCTAAATAACCGTGATGGGAATGTGGACCCAACCCACCACAAGAGGTCTCTCCATGGATTAGTTCGATTGTAGGAGGACACTTAGATGCCATGGGGCTTTGGTTGTAAATCCCCTGCCTTCGGGTCCTACTCAAATGGTCTACGTGACTCGAGATGGATTCTTGAGGCCCTGTTACTCATGCAAGGGCGAAAACTTGAAAGATAATAAGATGCATCCTTACAGATTGTGGGAATTATCATATGGATGGGATTTGTATCTCAATGAAAAATGATAATATTAAGTTTACTTTTCAAGAAATTTGTCTGAACTGTTTCTGTTACTAAATTGACTGCTTATTACACATTCTCTATTTAGTAAATTTATGCCAATAAATTAATGACTTGCTTTTCTTTAAGTGTTGATGATGATCTAGCATGGCCATGAGACCATTTAGAGACCAATATTCCTAGTGCATCACTTAATGGGGTGATTAGAGCATCGTGACAGGGATATCTGGTATAGGCAGTACAAGTTATGAAGGGAGAAGGAAGTGCATTAGCATTGTGTTTGGCAAGTGAAGAGGAAGTGAAGAGGAAATGGTCTACTCAAATGGTCTAAGAAGAGGAAGTGCATTAGCATTGTGTATATGTATTTATTTGTGCATCCGCGGACGCCTAGGAACATTTACTTATGTGTAATGAGCATTGCATTCATTTGGGGTCATCCTCTCCCTTACAAGTCAAGGTTTAAGGTATTTTCTCTCTTAATGAATTAAGGAGAGAAGTAGTTATTTCACTAAGAGAGATGAGAGAGGTAATTATCTCACTAAGAAAGACCAGAGATGTTATCCTCTAGAAGTGAGGAGAGAAGAGATTTTCCCTTTCTAAGGTCTAAGATGACACAAGCTTTTGTGTGGAAGTCAATCTTAAGTTTGAGGCCCAAGGCAATCTAATGAACTCTTCTTATCTATGACTCAAGGAGGTTGCATGGACCATAAGTTAAGAATAGAGTTTAAAAAGTAGCATTTCTTAAAATAGACATCATGAATCCATTTTCTAAAATATATGTGATAGAAAGCTGCACTCTAAAAATAGACCGCTTGGGTTATCAGAAACGGCGAGATCTACAACTTTTGTGCTGGACTTTTTTCCATTTGAGCAACACATAGAGAGATATTCCAAAATTGGTGCTATAGAGTAGGTCTTGGAACAGTCACATCTTGCATGAAGATCAACCTTTCCAATCTTGGCACTGAAGTCTCTCTCCAAGAAGAGAAGCTCTTGGAGCCTATAAAAGGGACGCTCTCCTTGGGTGTGGAGGAGGTGAAGGAAGCATCACTTTTCATGCATGTAAAAGGAGGAGAGAAGGAGTTTGAGTCTCACAAAGTGCTGTGGAAGCTTTGCTAAAATCAAGCACTAAGAAGAGAGCCCTACACATATTGTGTAGGAGAGAAGAGGAGAAATCAAGAAGATCAAAGGATCCAAGTTTAGAGTTGTGCAAGAGCTCACCGGTTGCATACTGTGCAAGGATTTGTGTAAGTTCAAGCTCGCCAACCCTCGAGTTGTGCAAGTGCTACAGAAGCTATGATAAAATCAAGATCCAAGAGGAGATCCCTACACATATTGTGTAGGAGAGAAGGAGAGACTCAAGAAGGATCAAAAGATGCCAACTTCCAAGCTATGCAAGTGTTAGCCGATTGTATACCATGCAAGGAACCATGATCTTGTTTCCAAGATCTACAAGTTAAGAACTAATTTATGTGTAACGGAGGAGCTTGCTCCTTGTCAATAATATAACTCCATAAGGGGGGGACTGGCCCATCTTCCAATCCATAGTTTGTTGTCAATCTCTCTATGTCTCTCTCTTTCTCTCTACATATTTCTTTTCTCTCATTTATTCTCTCTCTATACCAACATAATATTCACCATATATCTTTTAAATATATCAGAAGGTCAAGCATGTATCTCGGATCTTGTAACAATGGTATCAGAGTAGGTCTCTTTGCTTTTCTCAAAGTAAAGGCAATCCTTGCAAGAAGAAGGTAAATATGGCAATTAATGAAGTGCCTACAAGTGAGGAATTACAGGCTCAATTGATAGAGTATCCTAGCTTGTTCGAGATTCCCAAAGTACGTCAATTGATTAACAACTTAAGGGCAAGGGAAGAAGCTACTTATGAAGGACCGGAACCTCCAACAGATGGTGATACTGGAGGAAACACCATTTCACCAATTGATGGTGAAGGTGCGAAGCATACAATTGCTCAGAAGCTTCCTAGAAAGAAGAAGGACTTTTGGGTCAAGAAGAGTAAAAAGACTTCACCTCGAGTGAGGCAAATAAGGAGGAAGTCATCTCCCTCAGCAACCAGCTATCGCGTGATTACTTAAGTTCCTCCTTGTCCTCATCATCTTCTAGCTCCTACTCTCTTAGTTCTAAGTCTCGTGTAATCTGCAAATGGAAAAAGAGGGACCATAAGAGGAGCAAGCTTAAGAAGACTAAGACTTTCAAGTCTAGGGATAAGGACATAAAGTTTGACCCTTACTTTGGTAAGAGAGATCCTGCTAAGGTGTTAGCCTTTGTCAAGCGATTTGAAGTTTCTTTTTTTTATGGTAATTTCTCAAAAAAGTCCAAGCTTAGGCATATAGGCATGCACTTGAAAGATACCGCTAACAATTGGTGGTTGACTCTCATTTTGGAGGAAAGGAAACCTATGACTTGGAAAAAGTTCAAGAAGAAGTTTTATGCTCATTTCTTGCCTCCTTATTTTGAGAATGGTGACATCAAGAAGGAGTGGAATTGGCTAGGCCAGAGAGAGCATGAGAAGGTCACTAGTTATGTGGACAAGTTTTGGTCTACTCTTCTAAAGGTTACTCCTTTCATGGAGATCAGCGATGAAGAGAAGAAAAGGAAATTTGAAGCTGGGCTACACCCTCATTTACACAGAATCATGAAGGTTTATCCACATCAAAACCTTATCCCACATGCTGGAGTCTACCATCATAGCTGAAAGTTTGCATACACCTAGTACATCTCAAAAGTTGGAGATTAGTTCTTATAGAGCTAGACAAGATAAACTCTATGAACAACCAAGAGACAAGACTAATTGAAGAAGACCTACCTCTACCCATGACCAATATTCAAAGCTAGAGGGTAACAAGAAGAAGTGCAAGTATCTCTCACCCTCTAAGATAAAAAAGTACAAAGAGGAAGGAATGTGATTTCTTTGTGGTGAGTTAGGGCATATGAAGCCTGATTTTCCTCCCAAAAGGAAGGAAGCAAATGTGATTAAAGATCCTCCTCTACCATCCTCAAATTATATTCCAGATGTGCAAGTTGACACTCATTCAAATGAGAAGAAGAGACAACTCTTAAAGGGTTGGCGGACACTCAACAATCAACAAGTTTTGATACTCTTTGATCTAGGGTCCACATATAATTTTGTGTCAAGAGATACTGTTGAAAGGCTACAAATTTCAATGGATTTATTGGGAACACCAATTGGATCAGGTTTGGCATTTGAAGGACTTACAACCAATTCTACTCTTATCCAGGGGAAGTTGAATCTTAGAATTGGGCATTACCACAACCAAGAATCTTTTCTACTTTCACCCATTGGTAATTGTGATGTTATCTTAGGTATGCCTTAGAATTACAAGATTAGACCTCCTCTAGATTTTGTTAAGAAGACCCTTGCATTTCAATTCAAGGATCAAAACATAGTATGCATTGCTAATGCTAGAGATTGGCATGTGCCAATGTTTAGTCATGTTAGCATTTCTAAATAAATGAAGATAGCTATTTCTGCATACATGATTTTTGTGAGAGAGTCAAAAGAAGCTAATGATTCAAGGGCACTTGATGCCTCTAATGAACACAATACCAACTAATGCTTCTATGTCTTAGACTTTAAAAGAATCCCTCTCTTTAATTGATAAAAAATCGGACATGATTTTGTTAAACACTATGAATATTGTTTGGACGATTCACTCACTCCCAGGAGAGTTACCTCCTAAGTGCCTAGAGAATCACACAATTAATCTTATCCTAGGCAGCTCACCACCTAACCAACCGCCTTATTGAGTAAGTGCAAGTCAGCAAGAGGAGATCCTGAAACAAGTAAACAACTGTTGGAAAAAGGGTTAGTTCAACTCTTCTCCATACTTCTCTCCAGTCTTACTTGTTCAAAAGAAAGATGGTTCTTTCCATATGTGCATAGACTACAGATCTTTGAACAATATCAAAATCAAGAATCGTTTTCCTATCCTAAGGATAGATGATATCTTGGATAAGTTGCAAGGGGCTAGTATCTTTAGCCGTATTGATCTCAAGAGCAGCTATCACCAGGTACGAATAGCACCTGAAGATGTTCATAAGATAGCTTTTGGTACAACATTTAGACTATACAAGTTCTTAGTCATGCCATTTGGTTTGACTAATGCACCTGCCAAATTCAATCAAATGATGGAGAGATTTTCAAACCTCACTCAAAGTTCACAGATGTCTTCTTTGATGACATTCTAATATTTTCACGGTTTGAAGAAGAGCATAGAAAACATCTATCTATTGTTTTTCAAGAGCTTCGCAAGCATAGACTATAGGTTAATGCTAAGAAGAGTGAATTTTTCATTTCGAAAATTCATTACTTGGGCCATATTGTTTCTCACAATTTGGTGAGAATGGATCTTGAGAAGATTTGAGTCATTGTTGAATGGCCTACACCTACTTCTGTACATGAAGTTAGAAGTTTCTTGGGCCTACATTCATACTACATGAGGTTTATATGAGGTTTTGCGTATGTTGCATCTCCTCTACATGACCTTACTAAGAAGCAAATTCCTTTTTGCTAGGGATCAAGGCAACTACAAGCCTTTGAAAGAATTAAGTTTCTTGTGACTCGAGAACTAGTTCTCATGGTTTCAGATCTTCAAAAACCTTTTGAAGTTCATTGCAAGGCTTGTAGGGATTATATTGGAGCTATGCTTAACCAAGAGCATCATGTAGCAGCATTTGAGAGTCGACTCCTCAAGGATCATGAGCTACATGCTCCAGTATATGAGAAAGAGCTTATGGCAATGGTACATGCTCTTCAAGTATGGAAACACTATTTACTTGGTGTAAATTTTGTTATTAAAATAGATCACCAAAGTCTAAGATACTTTCTCACTCACAAGAAGCTCTTAGAGAAACATATGTGTTGGGAAAATTTCTTATCTATGTTTCACTTTCAAATCCTTCACACATCTGAAACTAAGGATGTGGTAGCAGATGCTCTATCATGGTGACCTTGAGTGAATGTAATCACAACTATTTACCGTAACAAGTTCATGGATTTACCCAAAATGTATGCAACTGATTCCGACTTCTCAACCATGTGGGATCAGCTTAACTCCGGTCAGTCGATTACATCTTACTCGATTTGAGATGGTTGTTTGTATCATCATTAAGCAATTTGTGTAGCATTACCATTGCAACACAAGGTAATGGATGAAGCATATGAATCTCCATATGCTGGACATAGGGATATTCTACCCACCACTCAAGCATTGGAAAGATATTTATTTTGGCCCATTCTTAGAGCTGACATTGAAAGATATGTCCGCGAGTGCGAGATATACCAAAAAGTAAAGTATGACAAGCATAAACCACCTGGTCTAATGAAGCCATTACCTATTCCCAATGAGCCTTGGGAAATTATAGCCATGGACCTTATCATGGAGCTTCCTCACACAAGCACACAACGATGCAATCTGGACTATCATTGGTAGATTTAGCAAGTAAGCACACTTTATACCTATGTGAAAGACAATCAAAGCCGATCATATGGCTAAGCTATTGATTGCTCATATCATCCTTTTGGAAAGCTCTCTTCAAGAACCTCGGGACTCAGTTAAAGTTTTTATCCTCTTATCATCCTCAAATGGATGGGCAGAGGAAAAGTGCTAATTCTACTATTCTAGACCTTTTGAAATCCTATGTCTCTAATAATCAAAGAGAATGGGAAAAGTATTTTCCTTTAGTAGAGTTTGCATACAATAACACGGTGCACTCTAGTATTGATAAGGCACCCTTTGAGATCATCTATGAAAAGCCTCATTTACCACCCATTCTTCTTACAAAGGATAAGATCTTTGTAGCAGATGAGTTTGTTAGAGACATTGATACAGCTTTCACTCAAGTAAAAGCTGTTATCCAAAGGACACAAGAGAAGCATAAATGTGAAGCTGATAAGCATCGTCATAAATTAGATCTCAAGTTGGGACAGTATTTTTTTCTTAAGTTTGAGAAGGCTCACTTGAAAAAGCAGAAAGGTCAAAATAAAGTGGTTAAGCTTTCTAATCGCTATTATGGTCCTTTTAAGATCATAGATAAGATAAACGATGTGACTTTTTGTTTGGATCTACCAAGTCATTGGAACATTCATAATGCTTTCCATATAAGTTTTCTATGTCCCTATATTGGAGAACCTCCAATGGAACCAATCGAGGAAGATTTACCTTACATAGAAGAAATAGAAGAGTTCCTTGTGCCTAAAAGAATTTTACACCATTAGAACAATACTCTAAGGTCAGGTAAGGTATTGCAAAAGTATCTAGTTAATTTTAAGAATTATCCCCCATTGGACACTATGTTTATGAGAGAGAGAGAACTACAAGACTTTCTTGATATTCTTAAGGACTATGTATCCCCTCTACAGTTGAGGTCAACTATTTAGAAGCCAGAGGGATGTTACTAAATTGACTGCTTATTGCACATTCTCTATTTAGTAAATTTATTCGAATAAATTAATGACTCACTTTTCTTTAAGTGTTGATGATGATCTAGGATGGCCATGAGACCATTTAGAGACCAATATTCCCAATGCATCACTTAATGGGGTGATTAGAGCACTGTGACAAGGATATCTGGTATAGACAATACAAGTTATGAAGGGAGAAGGAAGTTTCTGACAAGTGTAAGAGTGTACATAAGAACCAAAGAGTTACACATAAATGAAGATGGATTGAATTCTAAGAAGAGGAAGTGCATTAGCATTGTGTATATGTATTTATTTGTGCATCCAGGGATGCATGGGAACATTTACTTATGTGTAATGAGCATTGCATTGATTTGGGATCATCCTCTCCCTTACAAGTCAAGGTTTAAGGTCTTTTCTCTCTTAATGAATTAAGTAAAGAAGTAGTTCTTTCACTAAGAAAGACGAGAGAGGTGATTCTCTTACTAAGAAAGACGAGAGATGTGATCCTCTAGAAATGAGGAGAGAAGTGATTTTCCATTTCTAAGGTCTAAGATGACACAAGCTTTTGTGTGGAAGTCAATATTAAGGTTGAGGCCCACGGAAATCTAATTAACTCTCCTTATCTATGGCTCAAGGTGGTTGCATGGACCACAAGTTAAGAATAGAGTTTAAAAAGTTGATATTCTTAAAATAGACATGGTGAATCCATTTATTAAAATATTTGTGGTAGAAAGCCACTCTCTAAAAATAGATTGCTTGGATTATGAGAAACGGCAAGATCTACAACTTTTGTGTTGGATCTGAGCAATGTATAGAGAGATATTCTAAAATTGGTGGTGCAGAGTAGGTCTTGGAATAGCCACATCTTGCATGAAGATCAACCTTTCTAATCTTGTTCTCTCCAAGAAGAGAAGCTCTTGGAGCCTATAAAAGGGAGGATCTCCTTGGGTGTGGCGGAGGTGAAGGAAGCATCACTTTTCATGCATGCAAGAGGAGGAGAGAAGGTGGTTCGAGTCTCACAAAGTGCTGTGGAAGCTATGTTGAAATCAAGCACCAAGAAGAGAGCCCTACACATATTGTGTAGAAGAGAAGAAGAGAAATCAAGATCAAAGGAGGCAACTTCCGAGTTATGCAAGTGCTCACCGATTGTATACCGTGCAAGGATCTGTGTAATTTCAAGCTCTCCAACCCTCAAGTTGTGCAAGTGGTATGGAAGCTCTACTAAAATCGATCTCCAAGAGGAGATCCCTACACATATTGTGTAGGAGAGAAGGAGATACTCAAGAAGGATCAAAAGGTGCCAACTTCCAATTCATGCAAGTGTTAGCTATTTGTATACCATGCAAGGAACCGTGATCTTGTTCCCAAGATCTACAAGTTAAGAACTAATTTATGTGTAACGGAGGAGCTTTCTCCTTGTCAATAATGTAACTCCACAAGGGAGGGACTGGCCCCCATCTTCCAGTCCCTAGTGTGTTGTCAATCTCTCTAAATTTCTCTCTTTCTCTCTACATCTTTCTTTTCTCTCATTTGTTCTCTCTATGCACCAGCATAATATTCACCATATATCTTTTAAGTATATAAGAAGGTCAAGCGTGTATCTCGGATCTTATAACACCTTTTGTGTTAGTGCATAAAATTATGTAAAGGAACATGTGACTAACGGGTGAATTAAGGAAGCTGCTTGAATGTGTTACCATTAATGCACCTTAGGTAAGTAGAATACTAAAGCTATCAAGGGAACTGGGTGGGCCAACCCCCGATGAGTTTGTCCTACAACAAGGTGGTCCCAGAGAAGTGGGAGGCTTCTCAACATTCAAATCATGATTATGTATTGAACTTATCTAATGTAGGGTAGAAAATTGGCTCATATCATTTTAGGGCACCGGAATGGGACTTTATC
Source organism: Lygodium microphyllum (assembly GCF_053477565.2). Taxonomy (NCBI): domain Eukaryota; kingdom Viridiplantae; phylum Streptophyta; class Polypodiopsida; order Schizaeales; family Lygodiaceae; genus Lygodium; species Lygodium microphyllum. The sequence continues at coordinate 29,621,481 of NC_141139.1, forward strand.
CTATGGGTAGAGAGGTCAAGCAATGCATCCCTCTCGTTTCCCATTCTCTTTGAACCAAGTATGATCTGAGTCCACTTTTTGCGCAAATGAGATTGAGGGATATGGAATGACTTGACCATTAGAAACCCAATAAGATTTAGGTCGATCCTAACAGGGTTGGCCAATACGTTTCTTACGGAGTAGACTCAGAAGTCACTAATCGACAAATCTTGTGACATTCCATGGGAGTGCTAGGTGGCATCTCTTTTAGATTAGAGAACTACTAAAATGTGTCAAGGTCTGGACGGTCATGTTACAATTGGTATCAAAGCGAACTAACAAATAACACAATCAAGATAAGAATAAATCAGGAAGAGTGAAGTGATGTTTTCGCTAGAAAACATTTTTTATTTTACTCACTTCTAGATTGTTGTTGCTTCTAGACCTTCAAGACATGGAGTAGGTTCCTCATATTTCTTATCATATTCAGAACTGCTATGAATTCTTCAAGTTGTCGCACAAGAACTAACATGATGGGATCATGGATTGCCTCTACAACCCTTCACTACTATATGGAAAAAGGCATTGGACTTGGAGTGTAGGTTATTGCTACATAGATCCCAACCAGCTTGCCTATCTTCAAAATAATCTGAAGAGGCTAAAATGATTGGAGGACTTGGAGATTATCAAGTTATTCATCTTCCATGAGGCACATTTGAACTCGATCTTGCACATCGGACACAGGTAGGTAGAACATACTCACTACATCTATGAGGAGGTGGTCTAGGTATTGCCGACATATAGAATTAAAGTAATGGAGTGAAACGAACGTCATGGCTATAAAAAATGGGGTTTCCTGAACTTTCCATGACTTCTCACTTCCTGAGAATCCATTCTCTCCAAACCCATATTACTATTCTGTCCCCGTAGCCAAATCCAATAAGGAATTATTAACCTGGCGTTGATGTATCTCTTGAAAGAAAAATTATCCCACCCTATCTCTATCTATCCCCAAATAATTGTACTTGAGGCTTATGCCTCTTTATGGATAAATGAGAATTTTATGATTATATGACTTGTTGCATAGTATTGATGAAAAAATAATCTACGCATTGAATTAAGCTATGAAGATATATGTAAATGTAATCTCAACGCAAAAGTTTAAATTGAACCAAATACAACCCCAAATGCATAATCAGAACCATGTTCCCACACTAAGCCTGGAAGAGGCACAAGAGAATAAGTTTCTTCTTAAACAAATCAAACCACTAGAATTTGATGGGAAAGGGAAGACGGTTGAAGCCAATGCACAAATATGGATTGAATCCATGGAGGATTACTTCAATGCAACAAGAACAACACCTTCAAACCAGGCTAATATTGCCAAGCTCAAACTCACTAGCAAAGCTAATAGGCTCTAGTGGAAGCAGTGGTGTAAAGACCAAGCAGTCTCACGGAAAGGGCAGTAACTTGGGATAAGCTAAAAGAAGCAGTGTAGGGAAGGTACTTGCCACCTGCATACAGAACTCAAAAGATGAATGAGTTCTTTAAGTTGAAACAGTTGGGTCTATCTCTGGAGGTGTACTACTCAAAATTTGTCTCCTTGATAAAATACGCCCCAATAATGAGTATTTTCCAACAAGTCTCTAAGTTCTGTAATGGGCTAAATCCACCAATGAACACTTGATTGGAATCAATGCATCCTTTAGATTTACAAGATGCATTGATAAGAGCGGGACCCATTGTCCAAGAAGTCCAACCAAAATTCAGGAATAACAGACTCTTGTCTCATAAAGACCAGAATCTAGGGATGTCAAAAGCTCAATTTAAAAGGGCACAACGACATAGTCAAGGCCCACAGAAGAAGCCAAAGCCAAACACAGCTAGTGACTTTGTCCCCACTCAAAGAAACAACTAGAATCTACGACGTTTTTACTACAAGGAACCTAGGAACTTCAAAATAGAATGTCCCAAACTTGGTGAAGATTGTTGTCAAGGAAAATTTAATGGGCAAGCCAGGGCTTCTACTCGTGGTCGTGGTCGTGCAGTAATGGGAAGGGAAAAAACTTCCGACATCACCATTAAAGAAATCAATGAAGAAGAAGACCCGTCCATGGAAGCTGAGATTGAGAGGGCATCAGTTCATGCCGCTCTCCATAAAAAGGAGCCGAATTGCCAATTTTTAGTGATCCAAACTCCATCAGATTACCAAGGTAAGAAATTCAAAACCCTGATTGACTATGGCAGTACTAATTCTTTCATTTCACTAGCTTGTGCAAGAAGGTTAGGAATAGCCATTGTAGCTACACCTACTTTGCTTGTCGAATTAGCAAATGGGTGAGAAATTACTTGCACTAGACAAACTACTAAGGTGGAATTCCTACTTGAAAAAGAGCCCACATTTGTTAAGTTTAATGGGTAATGAATCTAGGGTCCATGAGTGTCTAATCTGGATGGATTGGCTAGTCCCCAATGATGCTCACATCCATTGTTGGAAGGACCGTGTTTCCTTTCGGAATCCTAAAGGTGAGTTAGTTACAACTCAAGGAGAAGCAGGTAAACCAAAGATCCAGCTAGCCAAGGCAATGCGAAGAGCTCAAGGAATAAGGAAAGGATTACATGTCTATCTGATCAAGCTAAACAAGTTAGAATAGGAAGAGGACTCTAATGAAGAACCGTCATGGTTAAAAGAGTATGCAGATGTATTCCCGGAAGAATTGACAAAATTACCACCACCTAGGGAAGTTGATCATGAGATTAAGCTGATGCTAGGTGCTGCACTAGTTGCAAAAAGGCCCTACAAGATATCCATTCTTGAAGCTATCCAGTTGCAAAAAGGCCCTACAAGATATCCAGTTGCAAAAAGGCCCTACAAGATTTCCATTCTTGAAGCTATTGAGTTAAAAGAACAACTCAAAGAGCTATTGGACCAAGGGTACATATGCCCCAGTAGTTCTCGTTGGGGGCTCCAATCTTGTTCCAGAAGAAGAAGGATGGTACACTTCGCCTTTGCATCGATTATAGAGGCCTGAACCAAGTGACCATCAAGAATAAATATCCTATCCCAAGGATAGACGAGTTACTTCACCGATTTCAAGGAGCAAAAATCTTCTCCAAAATTTATTTGAGGTCAGGATATTACCAACTCCGCATCAAGGATGAGGATATTCTTTAGACGACATTCAATACTAGATATGGCCATTTTGAATTCATAGTAATGTCCTTTGGATTAATTAATGCCCCTATCATATCTAATAGGCTAATACAACACATTTTTAGACCATATGTTGATGATTTTGTACTTGTCTTCTTTGATGACACCTTGGTTTATTCTAAGGAAGAGGAGGATCATGAACCCCAAGTTTGCATCATCCTTGAGACCATGAAGGCACACAAGCTCTATGCTAAGAAGAAAAAGTGTGCCTTTCTCAAGTGACAGATTGAATATCTTGGGTTTATTGTGTCAAAAGAGGGAATCTCTGTAGACCCTACAAAGGTTAAGTATGTCCAAGAGTGGCCTCCACCAACCGCTATCAAAGAAGTGCGTAGTTTTCTTGGCCTAACAGGATGGTATAGGATCTTCATTAAGGACTATGCCTTAATTGAAACACCCTTGAAAAATCTACTAAAAAAGCAGGTTGCCATAGTGTGGATGCCCACCGAACAATCAACTTTTGATCAACTCAAGTATAGCTTAGTGACAGTACCAATTCTGTAACTCCTTAACTTGAGCAAGGAATTTGAAGTTGTCAGAGATGCTAGCTCACTTGCACTAGGATGTGTTACTAATGTAAGGAGGTCATCCTATAGCATATTCCTTGAGGAAGCTTAAAACCCATGAAAAGAATTATGCTACTCATGACCTAGAGTTGTTAGCAGTTATCCATGCTCTGAAACTTTGGCGACACTATTTTCTTGGCAACATGTTCTCTTTGGTCATGGACCACAAGAGCCTCAAATGGATCTTCACCCAAGCTAACCTCAATATGAGGCAACGTCATTGGATTGAGGTTCTGCAAGAATATGACTTTGAGATTAGGTATAGACATAGTAAGGAGAATGTGGTCGCTGATGCCTTAAGTTGCAAGGCGTTCCTCAATTCTCTTAATATGGAGGAACCTTCAATGGTGGAATCATTAGTGACTATGGTGTCAATGCCTAGTAACCCTATCCTTGAATTAGCTAAGGAGGAAGCTAGCCATGACCCATAATATCTGAAGATGATAAAGGAGATTTTGGTAAAGGACCAAAACCCTAGACTTAAGATCAAGTATCAAGAATTCTCTATCAATGGGGGACTTGTCTATTTTAGGACAAGATTATGCATTCCCTTAAGCAAGAAACTCAAACAAAGAATACTCTAGGAAGCACATGACTCCCCCTTTTTAGGCCATTCCGGATATGTTAAGACCCTCAACACAATAAAAAAGAGCTATTATTGGGAAAGACTTAAGGGAGATGTACTCAAATATGTCACAAAATGTTTGTCTTGCCAGCACATTAAGGCAGAGCATGTCAAGATGCCTGGGAAGCTGCAACCTCTTGACATTCCTCAAATGAAGTGGGAATTTATCAGCATGGACTTTGTTGTTAGGTTACCTTCAGTTCAAGAAGGTTACAATTCAATTATGGTTATAGTAGATATGCTCACCAAGGCTGCACATCTCATTCCAGTCAAGACAAACTATAAAGCTTCAGATATTGCTAGATTCTTCATTAAGGAGATATTCACACTCCATGGATAGCCCAGAAGGATCATTAGTGGCCGCAACTCCCTCTTCACATCTCACTTCTGGAGAGGGATATTTGAGGCCATTGGGACTCAACTCTATTTTTATACACCTATCACGCTCAAACTAATGGCCAAACGGAGAGAGTCAACCAAGTTATTGAAGATATTCTTAGAGCATATTGTTGCCACGAACCCAAGAAATGGATCCAATATCTACAATTGGTACAATTCATCTATAATGCTTCTTACCAGCAAACCATTCAAATGACACCTTTTCAAGAATTGTATGGGCATGACTGCCGTACTCCATTGAATTTTTTAGATCCTACCTTAAGCGTAGAGGCTTCCAAGAAAATGCTAGAGGAAATGGATGAGAAGGTCAAGGCCATCGGACAAGACATTAGAGCCGCCAAGGATAGGCACAAAGCCTATGCATATCTAAATAGGAAAGAGCAACGTCTCTCTCCATTCTATCCATTTCAATGCTTATATTCTTAATATTCTTAGTATTGAACTCCATTGAAATATGATATCAAGCTTCCAACTAGTTACACTCACTTTCTAGGAGCTCCACACTAGTTTAGTAGCTTCTTGTCACCATTAGGATTGGAACCTTGCAAGTAAGAAAAGATCATGACCATTGACAATGGGTTCACCACACTAGGCCTACCTCGAGGATAGAAATCACAACTAGTTTGTGGATTCTTGTCAGTTGCCCCCTATAATAAACTTACAGGAGTTCTCTAGTAGTCAACAAAATTTATATCCATGCACATCACTGCTCAATTTTCCCTCAGGAAACCTCAAACTTAGTTGAGCATGGGAATCTTGATTCCACTTCATAGGCAAGTCACCGCTAATAGCAAAACGTATGGCTTGTCTAAGAAAGATTACTTTGTAATCAATCAGAGGTGAGAGTAGAGCTAATATTGCACTTGGTTCAAAGAGAGTGAGAAGTGGAAGAGAATAAAATGTTGATCCCCTTGCTATACTAATAGCTCTATCTTGTGTTTAGAAAAGCTGCCCACATTATTAGGTCTATCTAGCCATAGATGACTGGTCATCGGGATTGAGGCCTTTCATGTTCCTTGATGGGATTTATTTTACTTATCTAATTAGGAAAGATACCATACTATTGCATCATGTTAGATAGGGTCCATTAACACAACATCTAGCACAAGTTAAACACTTTGGAAAACAACATTTTATTGCATAAAAGATAATATATAAAACCATCATTCCATAAAGTAGTATAAATTCCATCTCTTTGTATAGAAAACAATTGTCTAACCTAGGATCTGACCTTCCAAACCCATAACATTGGGTTGTATCTGATTACACTACTTTTTCCAACAACACAGAATAGGGCATTTATTAGCTTAAAGCCATGATAAGCTTCCCTCAACCAAGTCATCCTACATAATAGGATCACTTGGCCCTTTGCCTTCTCAGGCACTCATGTAATAAAAAACATCTATCTCCTACAGGATCGTGGGATCCCCACCCACTAGAGAGTTTTTTGGCATCCTGTAGGATGCTGAGGCATATTGGGATGGGGATGCCAATGGCCTTTGATCAATATTTTGTTAAGCTGTTCCAAGCATGAAACCATAATATAATATACTTTAGTACATACAAAATACAAGAATAACCATCATTTAACAAAAATATTTAAAATCACTTTTAAACATGCAATGCATAAGAACTACTCCCCTTAACTCCCATGTTCATTCCTTTTATTAAAAGAAATACTTTTAAGGTTAATTTTAGTATTTCCTAAGTTCTTTTTCAAGTACTTTATAGTCAACATAATTTATGGAGCGAAAAGACAAGTTTTAGATGCCTTTTTACACTATTTTGAGTTTATTCTTTTATTTTTTGTTAATGTGTGTGACTATGCTCATAAATTTAACCAAGAAAAATAATAATTTTAGAGAATGATTTTAAATTATTTTCTATAATTAGGAAAATTGATAATTTCATAGAGTAATTCTAAAATATTCGTAATAATGTTTTTTGGGGGCATAAATATAGTCTTTGGGATATGATCTTCACAAGTACTATTGCTAAGGGTAGAGTAGGGATATAATCATGCTCGTGAATTTTCTTGAGTTGTTCCAAGATTTTTTGGAGCTTTAAATTACCTCCAAGGATTAACTCATATGAATAAGGGCTAGAGCAAGTGAGGAGGGGTTAGAGGGTAGCATAAATAGACTTGACATGGATGTTACACTTGATGTTTGTTGTGACCACAAGAAGATACTAGCCAGATAGGTGCTTATAGGAGAAATTGTTGTACAAGATTGCACACACCATAATTTGTAAATCTTCAAATGCATAGCATGATTGAAATCCTCATAGAGAGTAGATTAAGATCCTTCAAGGGTTGTGCCTCTCTTGTAGAGATTCAAATCTATGGTTTTTTACCCAACATGGAAGGTTTAAATAGATGTTTAGGAGAGAATAGCCCAACATGCTTTCCTACCCTCTTTGCTTTTTATAGTACTCTATTTTAATATTGGCCTTGTTGAGCATGTTCTTAGCCCAAAAAACATGTCTTTCTTTTAGCTCTCTTATTTTTTCTCAAAAGCTAATTTTTTTTTTTTCCAACCTTAATTTGTTCTTCTTTTCCTCTTGTGTTTTCATTTTATTGCAATGCACTTCAATGTTCCATTGAGAATTTGCAAGAGTTTTTGTATTTTTTGAATTCTTTCATCTACCTTTGAGATTGGCAAGAATTTGATATGCTCCCGTTTATAATTTTCAATGGAACTACTCAATTTCAAACCCTAATAAAATGAGAATATCGAGTGAAGCTTTCTTCATTTTGGAGCACTAGTTCTTTGTAAAGGTAATATACTTCCACCCTTGTAGGGTTATCTTAGTTATAGCCTTCTTGTTATTCATGTCACCTCATAGTGAACCTTGAAGTAGCTTCCCATTTGTCATATTGCAAGCTTCCACTTAGAGCTAGCTGCAATAGTTGACAATCCCTAGAATATTTGGTACTTACATTTTTGTGTTAAGATATGAAGTTTATAAGTTTAGTGCTATTTTGAAAGGTGATATTATTTCATCATACATCTAGCAATGTAGTTTGTTTTATTTGCTATAGCCACATGTTTTGGGCAATGCAATTTAGCTTTTTGTCAATATAGCTATGTGCTTTGCCTTGGTGGTTCTTTTTGTCCATCTACTCTTCCATGACCAATATGGTCATGCACTTGGTGATGTGCTTTCCTTTTTAACATGGCTATCTAATTTTCATGATGGGGTAGATATGACTATGTGGTTTGCTTGCCATGCACTTTGAATGTTGCTCTTGTTGCTCATTTGGACCATAGGGAATATGATGTTAGTGTCTGGAGTTTCTATATAATCCATTGGGGCAATTTGCTTTTCTCTCACTAATATGATCATGAGCTTTGAGTGAGCTTTGCAATAAGATGTATGTCATGGCCATGATGTATCCTTGGCCAATATGGCCATGTGCTTTGGTCACCATTGTAAGTATTGTTGTTGAATGCCATGAATTTGTTGTTGGGGCCACATAGTTTGTGTTAATCATGCACACATCATGCACTAGACAACTTTCTTTTAACTTTTTTCTGGTTATTGTGATTACCTTTCAACAATTGTGGTCTTGCTTTTGTGTCAAACAAGTGTGAAAAGATTTGTTGGAAGTAAGTATTATACAAATGTAAATTTCTAATCAAAGAATATTTATTTACTAGTTATACCTAGCAAAATCATGAGTTCCAAGTTAACTTGATAGACTATCTATAATTCCCTAGTTAGAGGATAGTATTTGCTAGTTATGACTAGTAAAAACTAAAATTTTCTAGTTAGGTTGATATTATTACTAGTTATACAATAACTTGCTAGATAATATTGCTAGATAGGGTTTCATTTTTCTAGATAGTATCTAGGAAAAGGACTTTACTAGTTAGAAGAGACTCGTGATGGAAAAATTATCTAGTTATAATAGAAAATTCTACATTTTTCCTAGTTTAGCTAGTATTTTTCCTAGTTATAGTGTGAACTTTCTAAATAGGAAGTGGGTTATAGTTCCTTGTGATGAAGGAACTATCCACTCTTCCTAATGAAATGGCTGGGATTGGATACGTGATGGGCGATGAGACACTTACACCACAAACATTCCTCCTAAAGGGCACAAACGTGGCCTCGAGTGGTGTGCCTATCGCTTCTAACCATGAGTTGCACATTGTAGCTCCCATGTATGAAGGACCTTTGAACTTCCAGGCCATCCCCACCAACATCATGATAGGTTATGGGCTGCTACTCCATATCCCAACCCCCAAGCTCAACATGCAAACATGCTCCTCTCCTCCTACGCAACTATTCTCGATAACCCTACTTTCTAGTTATACCTTGACAAGTTCTGGGCATAGAATCATGGTGGCCTCATTGACAAATGAAGATGACTCTTTCCTTAGGAGTTTGACTTGCTTTTGCTCTAGAATGTGGCTAGGCAACATGCTGACCTTGCCTACCAGGGTGTAGAGACACATTGGAATCTACCCTCCTAGATACTTACCAAACTCACTGCTCTCATGACCAAGGAGCTCCTAGAATGTTGCATGAAGGCTACAAAATCTTGGCTCCACTAGAAGAGAGGGAGTGCAACCAAGGCAAGCCATGGAAGGGCAGCATGAGTAAGACAACCACTGCAACCAAACACTCAAGAAAAAGGTAATATCTACTCTATCATTCCTCGCAATGGTATTCAACATTGGAAAGATATCTTTGCTAATAGAGCTCTGAGCATGCTTTATCATCATGGCCACCATCTGTCTATTGAATACCTCAAAAATTGGGCCAAGCTTAATTGGGAACCCTTAGGTAACCAGGTTCTGGTGGCCCAATACTTAATAGTTGCTTCATCTTTCTACTTAATCCTCAAGAGGCAGATGTGAAGGTCTTCCAAAAAGTGTAGTGGATGGTGAGAAACACTCCACTAATCATGTCCAAGTGGTCCCCTGATTTCAACCCTAATGGACCTATGCCTAAGCCTACCAAGCTCCCTATCCAGGTTGAGCTACAAAACCTTGCCATGTATCTCCATCTATATCTCAAGAACATCACCTCTCCTTTGGGCAAGTTCTTAGCCCAAAAACATGTCAATGTTTGGAACCCTAGGTGGCATCTACATGTCCTAGTCAAACTTGACATATTTGCCAACCTCCTTGATTATGTAGTTACCAACTGGTCAAATTTTGCGTTTTTTGGAGATGTTTTTGGAAGCAAAATAGAAATATATAAAATACGAAAAGTCTTGGAAATCCCTACCCTTTGAGCTATTTCCCCCCATATCTATACCCTCTCATGGCTCTATTCTGACCTCTTCTCTGTGTTTATGAAACATTCATTAACAAAGTGAATTACTTACACCCTCCTTTACCTTGCCACCTTTGTGTGCCTCTCTGTGCATCTCCACTCTGCCTCTTGTGACAACCAAGTAGGCTCCCCATTTCTATTAATAGTAAAATGAATACATCAAAGAAGGAGCTGCATATTGAGGTACAGATTGAATATGGCCCATTATTGAAAAGAACCCACCGTACCAGTGTCAACCCTTAGGTTTTGCAGAATTACAGGCAAATGGGATTGAAACATGTGGATTTGTGGGTTGATGGGGGAATCTACCCAATTGACCCCTTAAACCATAGACCTCCAACTGATGTTCTTGATTAGAAATTGGTGTATAAAAACCTTCCCAACTCATGCTTTAAATGTCTTAAGCAGGGGCATTTCATAAAGGATTTTCTTGATCTTAAGCCTCCAGCAAATGATCAGAAGCCCAAAACTGAGGATATTTTGATGATGGTAAATAACAAAAAACCCAAACTCCACAGCCTAGCCAAAAACAATAGACCTAAGAATCAAAACATGTTTGCCCCTCTTCTCATTAACCTAGCTAACCCTCAAGATTATAGCTCTCAGAAATCAACCCTTCCCAAAGAAAAGGAAAACACCCCTAATAGTGCGTCCCTTGAACAAGCCCAACTAGATCTCTCATCAAATGACAAAGATAAAGAGTTTTTAGGTGGCTCCCAATTCGTCCAAGACCGGGAGTCTGACTCTGAAAAAGGTTATGACCTCAATATCATCCCCTAAGAGGTCAACATGACCCAAGCTATGGAGGAATTCTTTCCTTATAAACCAACCAATAAACAAATATCTCCTAATAATAATGATAGCAACTTTTCCGCCAACAAGCCCTTACATTTGAGAATAGGAGCTCCCTCTCCTAATTCTCAAACTCAACCTTCTGGTTCAAAAAAATCAAACAAAGAACATCAAATGAGCAAGTCAATTAATGTGGTTTCCTACAACACTAAAGGATTAATGAATCTTGCCATACCTAGAATTATTAAAACCTGGCTAAGTCAAAAGCATCTTACTCTTGATTTTGTGTGCTTGCAAGAGATTAAAGCTACAAGTCCAATCCTTGCAAGGAATCTGGAAAATATTTCCTTTGCCTATCAATGGCATGCTATAAACCTATCCAAGAGGAAGTGAGAGCATAGCTATTGGGGTTCATCACAACATGGTAAGCATGGTCACTTAGGTACACCTTAATCCTTGCCATTAATGGATTGCTATATTTATTAAAGGAGAGAAAGAAATTGGCATGGTTTTTGTCTACACTAACAACCCCTTCTCTGAAAGAGCCAACATATGGAAGTCCCTTCAAAATATCACTGCCCTATCATCTTGATAGGGTACTTTAATATGGTTGAGTCCCCATAGGATAGAAATCTACATAAATGCTTGATTGTGGTGAGGACGGAGAAAGAGGCTTGGGGGACCTTTAGAAACTCCTTGAGTATTATCAAAGTGGTCAACTCAAAAAGACTTTTCACTTAGATAAAAAGCTAGCCAAAAGGAGAAGCTTTGAGAAAATCATGGCTTGATTAAATGTATGTCTCTACTAGGCTTATGGAAACTTTCGAGAATGCCTCTCAAAGTCCACAAGGACATAGCTATGTTTGATCACTCCCCCATTTATATTATCCTATCTAACTCTTACAATACTATGAGAGTTGGCTAGTTCCACACAGATCGTGGGTTGTTCAAAATGGACCTAGTTTTTAAAATTATCAATTACATTTGAAGTATGGCCTTCTCATTCTCACCCTCCCAAGCCACTTCTTGGCATCATGCCACAAAATTGACCCAAGATTTTCTTAAAAGTGTCAAACAACAAATAGTGGCGCATATGGGAACCAAGAGGGCCCACAAGTATGAAGCATGTGCTAAACTTGAGGTCCTCTGTCAACCAAGGGCACTTAAAAACCCAATTTTACCTATTGCAATTGAGTTTGGACCTTAAGCAAGGGAAAGAAATTGAAGCTAAAGATTTTATGTTGTTCAATAGAAACTAGTGGGTTGGAAAGGTTGACAGACCCACAAGAGAAATGTTGCAAATTATTAGAAAGAAGAAGGCGAGAGAGACCCTCTGTCTCCTTATGGATGATGAATGGAATCAATCCATGAACCAAGAACAAAACCTCCTCCTAATTCATAATTACCATGCAAACATCTTAATTCAATTCCCACCTATAGCAAATAAAAATACAATGCCAAAGCAAGGATTGCTAAACTTAGACCCAAAGTTGTTATTGTCTCCATATCTAATCTCCTAGACCAGGACATCTCCCTTATTGAAATAGGTGACCAATGCATGAACTCAAAAAAGGAAAAACACCTAGACTTGATAGGCTCCCTGGTGAATTCTTCCAAGAATTCAAGGAGATTCTTAATGCCCCACACCTAGATGTCTCAAAGAAGTCTGTTAGGTTCAAGGCCCTACCGCATTGCATTAATGTAGGTGTCATCAAGCTCATACACAAGAGAGATGATAAATCCTTGCTTAGCAATTGGAGACCTATTACATGTTTAATCTCAGCATGCAAAACCTTTGCCAAAGCATTGGCAAGATGTATTGTTGGACACCTTGATTAGTGTATTAGAAGAGAACAAAAGTGCTTTATCAAGGAAAAAATTATCCTTGATGCTATTATTGCCATGTGGGAAGGGTTGGACTATGCCCAAGAATCGAAACAAGACTTTATTTTCTTCAAAATTGATTTGAAAAGTCATATAACCTCACGGATTGGGATTCCCTCTTTCAATCCCTTCGTGACATGGAATTTGGCAAAATGTTTAACAAGTTTGTAACAACATTATTTGGAAATGCCTCATCTCAAGTTGTAGTTAAGGGTGTCTCTCCCTTCCCTCTTTGCAAGTCTATTTAGCAAGGGTATCCACTAGCTCCATTCCTCTTTGCAATTGTTGGAGAAGCCCTAGGATGGCTTGTTCAGGTTGAGGTGGAACAAGGGAATCTTAAAGGTATCTCCCTCCCCAATTGTGGCAAACAAATGATACTAAACCAGTTTACTGACAAAACCAACAACACAATTAAGAATGAGGAATCCTCCATTAGGGATTTTTGGAGGTGCATTCGGATTTTTTTTGCACTGCCTCAAGATTGATAGTCAACATTCATAAAAGTGGCATGAAGAGTTTCATCCAACCCCCTCTTGACTAGCTCACTAACAAAGGATGCAAGATAATTTCCGAAGGGAGGATTTTTTAGACTACTAGGAATTCCAATGGATTTTATGGTCACAAAAAATCAAAGATAGCTATGGGTAATTGAAAAACTTACGAAAAAGCTAGAATTTTGGCAAGGATTTGAGGGGAACCTAGCATTTAGAGCAGTAGTCCTTAAGCTAGTGGAGGGAAGGGAATCCCTAAAGTTGTATGTAGTACTTGCATCCTTCCAAAAGAGGAAGGAGGGTCGAGACTCCCAAATATCTCCCTCCTTGCAGACAAACTAGTAGCCAAATGGATAGCCATAGCTTGCTAAGCCCTAAAGAGGATTGGCCAATCCTCCTACATAGGCATGCTGACAAATTGGCCTTGAAAGAATGCCCATAGTGGACCTTCTATATTAGTGGTAGCCTTTGCACGTGTAGACATTATGATTCAAAAGGCTACCCCTTAGCCAAAAACATCTAGACTCTTTAGTTCAAATACAAAAAAAAAAACCTACCTTGGTCCACTTCTAGTTTGGAGTGCGTCATTTTTTTTAAAATGTAGATCCACTTCATCTAATTGCCTAAAATTTACTTTCAAAGCCTTAAAAAAAGAGATCCATCTTTGGGAGGACCTTTGGGACTTCACAAAGAAAAATGGCACAACCCTCCGCAACTCAAACAGAAGTTCAATATGAAAAATGATAAATAAACCCTCGTGTTGGGGGTCACTCATGAATATATGTATGTATCACATGAGATCAAAATAAGGGGTTACATAACTTTTTTTTTAAAGTTTTAACATGTTAAAGGGTGTCGAATATAGGAGTTATTTACAAATTGAATAAAAAGGGTTGTTTTTTTGCTCAAGAAAATTTCACAGATAAGGATGTGTATATATATATACATACATATATGTATGTATACATACATACATACATACATACATACATACATACATACATACATACATACATACATACATACATACATACATACATACATACATACATACATACATACATACATATATAAATATAATGAACCCTTGGAGGCCCTCATACAACTTAGGATTAGTCTTTGGAGCCCTCACCTTTCCAAAGTTGTTCAACTTTGTCTCACAACTTTAATTATAGGGCAATATGCTAGGACAATGATAAACCCCTCCTCCCCCTTCCAAGTCAGGAATCTCCCAATCATAAACTTATTAAAAAACTTAATGAGAGGTGGCACCTAAACTAGCACAAACATCGATGGCATTTTTCTTTTATGAGCCTATAATCCTTGGTCATACCCTCCAAAAAATCGACCTTAATGTGGTTAATTATTAATAAAGGCCTATAGTAGACAAGGGAAACAGCACTACGACTAGGGATTAGCAATGGACTATGTCTTAGATGCAATGTCGAGGTTGAATCTATCTCTCACTTGTCTCTAAGTTTTAGGTCTAACTGTGAAGCATTGAAATTCCTCTAAACTATGCTCAAGGAATACAACCCTCAATCATTATCTTGGAAAGAAATCCTACTTAGTGAAGCTAATGGTTGGCTACCCACATTGTTTTGTCCGAGCCATCTTTCTTTGGAATATTTGGTGCTTGTGTAAAGATGCAATTTTTAAAGGTTCATTTGATTCATCCTCCATTACTAAAATCTGAGTTTGTGTTGTAGGTTTGCACAAATTAGCAAGGACTTATCATTCAAACGGAAGCGCATTCTTCCCCATGGGATTTATATGGAAAAGACCTAACCCACCTTCAACCAATAGCTCTCCATGAACTCCCCTTGGAAGGAGCATGTGACACTCTATATGTTGATCTTAAACACCTGTGCCTTATCCTTAAAGCCAGCCTTTGGAAATATGTAAATACTATCTCTTTCTTCCCTTTTTAAAAATACAACAACTACTCTACGGGAAAAAAAAGAAGGAATTAAGAGTCGCCCCTTTAACGTGCATAACAGGATTGTTCACAAATTGTGTCCTGTCCTATTCCATTTGCCTTGGGCCTTGAAGAAACACAGATTATAGTGACTATGTAGCATCATAAGAGCTTGGAGGTTTTTCCATGAGTACAAAAGTCTCATAGTCCTCCGCAATGTTCACAAAAAACCATCCTTTAGTGTATTTTGTAAAGGTTAAAATGAGAAAAAAAGGAACTAGATTTTCATCGGCCCTTTTATCTAAAGGATAAATTTTGATAGCTAGTCTTTATTTGAAGGGTTGTATCAAAATCTATCCTTTTTTCAAATATTTACTTGTCACTAAACCTTGATTTTCAAGGCATGCATAGGAAAGGGTCCTTTAAAATCCGAAGATGTATTTGTCAAGTCTCAAGACTCAAGAGTCAAGATTCATAAACAGAACTTCATATACCTATTAATACACATGTGGCATGGAAGAGAATTTAATGTGTAATGTTCAAGGCTCGAACTCTTCTAGAAGTTAGTTACTTAAGTTCAAAAGTTTAAACTTCTAAATCATTATCTTCAAAAATACAAAACTTTCAAGCTTCTCGAGTTGAGCTTCATCCAACTCAAGTGCTTGGAACCATATTGGCTCAACAACCTTCAAGATTTTTGGACTCATACAAGCACTCTTAGAGATTGAATTAAGCTTCTTTTGGGATGCACAACACAACAAGCTGAGAGATTGAATCAATAGGTTGCAATCTTGGAGAGTCAAGCTTCAACTAGAATTCTCCAGGCTTGAGGTATGTCATAATCATTCTACTCATTCTTCCCGATTGAATCTACTCAAGTGCTTTGTGCTTCTGTTGTGTTATGTAATCTAATGATATATCATTGCTGAGAGAGAGAGAGAGAGAGAGAGAGAGAGAGAGAGAGAGAGAGAGAGAGAGAGAGAGAGAGAGAGAGAGAGAGAGAGAGAGAGGGAGAGAGGGGGGGCAAGATCTTCCTGGTTGAATCAAAATCGTTCTACTTCATCATAGTGATCACACTTTCACACAGTGATTAGATGGCAGGTGCAGGACCCAAGTCCTAGGAGGAACACACACACACACACACACACACACACACACAGAGAGAGAGAGAGAGAGAGAGAGAGAGAGAGAGAGAGAGAGAATTGACAAAAAGACTCTAGACAGGCAGAGAGAGGACTGCCACGGCCCAATCAACTTATCAACACACACACACACACAAAGAGAGAGAGAGAGAGAGAGAGAGAGAGAGAGAGAGAGAGGGGGGGGGGATGCCATGTGTAGGAACTTGGAAGGGTAAGAGTTTAGAGAGAGAAAGAAAAGAGGGAAGAGAGAGAGAGAGAGAGAGAGAGAGAGAAGGGGAGAAAAAAAGAGGAGAAAGAGAGAGAAGGAGAGAGAGGAGAGAGGGGAGGGTAAAAAATAAGAGAGATTTAAACATATATAAAGTAAATATTGAAATTTAAAAATTTATAGATAAGACAATATTTGTGAGTTTGTAATATTCATATGTATGCAGTCTATGTGCTACCTCATAGTGTCTTGTGATGTCTTGTATATTGATTGATTGTTTCTATGCAATGACTCCTTAAAATCTAATTTTTAATAAGTCATTGTACTACACATTTCATAAATTTATATTAGGCTTCTAAAAATTGATTTTTTGTGTTATTGAAAAACAGAAATCATTATGTCAAACCTCGTGCAAACTTCTTTGCTTGGTATGCATGGTTTTACTAAAGTGCAATAAAAGGAAAATGAGGTATCAGGATCTAAGCATAGAAAGGTAATCAAGAACCATATATCCACTGTTTGTAATAATGAAGTAGTTGATTTAATAAATGATGAATTTAAAGAAAAAGATCAGCTTGTAGGAGACGTGGAAATGTTAAGACGTCAAAAGGCTAGGGTAGAAGGCCAGGGTCGATTGGAATGAAGCATGGACTAGAACTTTCAATTGGGCATACTCTAATTGTGAATTAGCTAGAATAGTTTGTACATTTTGTAAATAATATCTAAAAGGCAAGAGTGAATTTGATAAATGTGGCTCAATAAATATCCAAATTAGTGCTTTAGCTGACCATGCAAAAACTAATTCTCATAAGCTAGCCACGTATCACTGTGATGTGTTGAGATATTTGCAATCACACCTACTTCAGTCCCTTTGTGAGGAGCAGTGAGGGCTCAGGACCAGAATCCCATATGCACAGTAGGAGAAAGCACCACCACTCAAATCCTATAAAGCATTGTACTTGCACTCTTTTTCTAATGCAATGATAGTACTCTTTTCTTTCCAATAAACTGTCATGTCACGGTCAATACTCAAGATTGTGTTTATGAGTCTAAGTCTCAATCTTGGAACCTAATTCACTTGTATAACAATTTGTCCTAGTTAGGGTCAATGTCTTCATGAGTTCCTTTTTCCTCTTTCAACCTCCATAGCTTCCGCATCTGCCATGCTCTAGATCGCGTGTATTTCACATGGTATCAAAGCTCAGATAAGCATGGCCCAACTCTCCTTTCACTCCTCTTGGCTCCTTTCCATCTTTGCTCAGCTCAGTTTGAGTACTGGATCCTATCTCCAACTTCATTTGCATTCCTACCTTCAATGAAGCTTTCATGGCAACCATAGCCAGCAGCACCCTGCCAGCTTGAAGCTTTCATATCTCTCTCCACAGGCCAAATCTCCCTAAATTTCCTTCTAGATAAGTGTTTCTCTACTTCCAAAGCCCCCCTCTGGCACCTCAATCATTGATATTGGGAAACTATAGCTTCATCATTGCCTCTTTTTAGAGTCGTTGCCATAACTATGTCTATGGACATCACCTACCTACCTCTATTGGAGCAGCCATATCTCATCAACCAAGCCATATTTCTTCAAGATTTCTTCTCAAGAGTTGTTCTTAAAGTCAAGGCAAAAATTCTTGGCAAAAAAATCAAGGAAATTGATGCACACCATGCCCGACATTTGCATTTTCCCAAATTTGGGCGTAGTTTTGACAGCGACCACTTTGAAGTCTTAGATCTCTCAACTCGGGCAAAGTGAGTACAAACCCTCTTAGGTAGAGTTAGATCCATTAGTGAGGGTCCTCCATCTCAAAGGGTTTGAGCTGATCCAACCTGTGGAGCTCGTGGGAGCTCATTTACCAGTTGCTTGTCCCTGTTTTGATAGGACATCCATAGCCAAACTTCACCAAGCTCAAAAATCTCATCATTTTCTCTCTTCTGCCACCACTGGAACAACCCACTGCCACTCAGACCTGAAGGTCCCATCATCAAATCAAGAAGGGGAAGATCTGGATCTTAAAGAACTTGAAGGATTTTTGTAGGTTTGAAACACCCAAGGAAGAAACATAGTGTCTATTGACACTCATTTTTAGTGATCTAAACACTTGTGTCTCTTAACACATCTCAACCAACTCTTCTACTGCTTAAATTTGATAAGTCTAAAGCTAATTTGCTACTAGTCCCTCAAGTCGAACATGGACAAAGATTCTCTAACTTCTCATTTCAAAGGAGTTGGGTTTCATACCTGGTAGACCCACATCAAACTGATCCTGATGAAGAAGGGCCTCTGGCCATTACCATTGGAAAATAAAAGAAGCATCGTGATGCGGATCTTGCTATCACTTGGCAAAAGAACGATGATAAGGCTCATGCCATTATCAAACTGGAGCTAGATGACAACTATATCCACCATGTGGATAACTATGAGACTCACAGGATACATGGAATAGATTTGACACTTTGTTCAGTGCACAGTCTAAATCATCAAAGTATGGTCTCCTAATTGAGTTTTTTAGGCTTGAAATGAAGTCCAACACATCACTTGCCACACATCTAAATTGCATGGAAGGACTTCTAACCCAACTTGCAGGAATCAACATTAAAATGGAAGAAGATGTTTGCATCGGTGTTCTACTTAAGAGTTTGCCTCCTGAATATAATAATGTATCAACAACTCTAATTAATATGGCAAATCTTGAACTTGTTGATATCCAGGCATAACTGTTAGAGGAGGAAAAGAAGCTAAAAACTAAGGAAGAACCAAGTACCTCTAGAGATGAGCATGCATTATATGTTGGCAATAGGTACAAAGGCAAGAAGG
Organism: Lygodium microphyllum; assembly: GCF_053477565.2. Taxonomy (NCBI): domain Eukaryota; kingdom Viridiplantae; phylum Streptophyta; class Polypodiopsida; order Schizaeales; family Lygodiaceae; genus Lygodium; species Lygodium microphyllum. The sequence continues at coordinate 29,640,797 of NC_141139.1, forward strand.
ATCAACTCTTCTGTGATTTCTGCAAAAGTACCAGACACACCGAGAAGTTTTGCCATGCCAGAAAGAGGTCCCAAAATGGTGCACAGATCAGATGTTGTATGCATGAGTAGCGAGCACCGAAAGGTCCCCAAGAACAAAAGAACTCTACTTTTGCACAAAAAACAAGAGAGAAGACTTGCACGACATGAAGCAAAAGACTAATTGGATACAATCTCCCCCCAGGCCTTGTGTGAGTGCTCCACAAAGCATGTATTTGATATATTATTCATCTCCAAGCTCAAAAAATAGCCCAATTTACAATGAGCACGCTTTAGCTTTTGTGTTTGCTTTTGTCCCACTAAAGAATTAAAGCAATTGGGTGCCCAAAGAGTCAGGTTGTGCCCAAATACAATGTCCAATAACAAATATTTAAATCGTGTGTCTATGTGCATACAAAATAATAAATAAATGTCAGGCACTTCAATAAATAAGCGCGTCAAAATAAATATTGGCGCCACGCCTAAGATGCGCACCCATCAAAATGATAATTTATTCTAAATAACTTGAATACACGCTATCGCATGTGCTTCCCCCAACGTCACCATTGCCTGCTCTACATATCAACTAAAGCATTCATAATTGCTAGAAAATAATAAAATTAAATCAACAAAAGTGAATACCTAGTAGTCTACAGCTAGAAAATAAATAAATTGGTTAAAACTCAATCATAACCTTACTTTTTTACAAGTGTGCACTCTAAACTCATAAATGTCCATTAATTTAAATATGTATGTTGTGGAATCACCCACTATGGAATCACCCACTTGCACATTAAATTAACAAGACGCCCGAAAAGGACAGGCATCCCCATTGACTTTTCGCACAAGGAATCCACCTTGTGTATGAGCCCCGTCAACAAATATAATTTTACGGAATCCACCGCAAAACCTCACGGAATCCACTGTGGAATATGCCTCCTGGCATCATACCCTCGGGGTGGGATAGCAATTGTCCTCAATTGCTATTAGCTCAATATGGAGCCAACAGTGAGGGGTAAGCACTTAGGTCTCGAGCGCGCATCCATTGGGCCTCTTCAACAAGATGATTTCTAAACTTAACCAAATACCTAGAATATCTACGGCTAGTTCTAGTGGTCAAAAAGTTAGTATCTAGAATAGTTTCAGATTCAAGGATTTCAATTTCTTCTTCTAGCAAATGAGGGTTTTCATAGATAGGATTTACATGTAAGTGGCCTCTAAAAGGTCGTAATAAACTAATATGAAAATTGTTGTGGATTTTTCAGTGTTGTGGTAATTCTAGTTTAAATACATTGTCATTAATTTTGTGAATGATCTTGAAAGGTCCATAAAATCTAAGAGCTAACTTTACAACAGGGTGTTTGTAAACACTTTGTAATCTTTGCTTTTTAGTAAGTAACCAAACATAATCATCAACTTTGAAACTCATAGCTTTTCTTTTCATGTTAGCTTGTTTTGTGTATGATTGCTGGGCTTTCACAATCATATCTTTAACTTCATAAAAAATAGTAGTATGCATGTTAGCAATATAATCAGTAGCTTGAACTTTGTTTGACAATGAGTAATAGGTGTAGGCAATCTATATCCATAAATAATTTCAAATGGTGCTTTCTGTGTAGCTGTATGTGGTGTGTTATTGTATGCAAACTGAAGTAAATGTAAATGTGTATATCCCATGTTTGTGGTTTTGAAATTGTGTATGCACACAAATGATCTTAAATGGTACTGTTACTAGCTTTTGTTTGCCCACTTGTTTCAGGATGAAATGCAGATGAAAAATCAATCTTTGTTCCTAAATTAGCAAACAAAGTAATCCAAATATTATTGCAGAATCTAGAATCACAGTCAGAAATAATAACTTTTGGCAAACCATAATTAGTGAAAACAGTTGTCAAAAACAATTGAGCAGCTTGAGATGCAGTTAACGTTTTCTTGCATGGAATGAAACATGCTAGTTTATTAAACCTATCGAAAATAGTCCAAATCACATCATGATTAGCTTTAGTGTTAGGTAAACTAGTGATAAAATCCATTGAGATCTGTTCCCATGGTCGTTCTGGAATTGGTAAAGGCATTAATAAACCATATTATTTACCATGGTGTCATTTAACTCTTTGGCAAATTAAGCATTTAGATAAAAAGTTAGATACATCAGATTCCATGTGTGGCCGATAAAATCTTCAATCAGTGTATGTAAAGTAGAAATAATTCCTCTATGGCCTTGGTATGGGGGGCAATGAATTTAATGCAAAACAAATGATCGAAATGGAACAATTACACATAATATTTTTTCATAGAACATAAATCCATCAGCGTAAGACAATGAATCAATAGGAATCCAGTTATTTGCAACTAATTTATTCCAATCAGCTTGAAAACTAGGGTCTTGGTCGTAGGTATCTTTCATAGGGAGAAGAGAGTCAAAAGATATCACAGAGATATTATGAATAGTCGGTCTTCTACTTAAAGCATCGACAACAACGTTCTCTTTTCCGGGTTGATATTGTATGAGTGGATGAAAACTTTGAATAAAAGCAGCCCATTTAATGTGCCGGTCAGATATTTGTGGTTGACTAAGGAGATGTTTAATGCTTTGTTGGTCAGTTTTGATCATGAATTCAGATCCCATTAAATAATGTTTCCATTAACGTAAAGCTTCTACTACAACTACCAATTCCTTGTCATAAGTAGAATTCTTAAGTTTATGATGGAACCTAAAACGGGCCGGCACTGGCTCATGCACTAGTCGGACCTCTATCATGCCCTCAACAACCACACGGCCTCGCGGCCAGGAGCGTGGATGACACATATATAATCTTCCTAAACATCTTGCGTTTGTATCACGTCTCGTAGTCCAACTCTAACCCAATTAACACTCCTCAGAGGGAGTCCCAACACATTGCCAAATAGCACAAAGCACAAACATAGGAGGTCCTCCCACGGCTGACTGCCGCTAACTCACTGCGACTCTCCTACACCTTGGGGATTGGCCCCTCGATGAGTCGCTAAACATATATATAACATACGAACACAAACTTCTCTCTTTTATGATTTTCATATTTCCAGGAGATATACCATGCTTCCTCACTTTCTTTCCCTTTAGATCCAATGCCTAGCCTACAGCTTGGACAACCTTACTCACTCAACGTTGGTCATATCTCTAGAAAGCAATTGCCATGCATCCAGGAGGTATTGTTTGATACTTTTTATCATTCATGCTTCATGCAAATTGTGAATGTCCATGTGCTCAAACAATTAAGAAAATCAGCATTGGTGCACATGTGGAAAACATTTCTTTCAATGAATTTAACTATCGCTCGTATACGGCGTTGCATGAACCTAGCACCGAGAAACCCTCGTGCTACTAGGTTCTTAATTTTTAAATATCGACCAACCTAAATGGTATGCATAAAACCAAAAATATTTTCATCATTTCATTCAGCATTTAAACACCTTTTACACACTCTACCCCCTCACCCGTTTAGGTTGTGCATTATTGATCGGTTTAGGATTCATTTTCCACATTTTTATTATATAAAAAGCAATAAAAACTCACTAAAACATAAAGGTAGGGCTGAACTGAGGCTAAAACTCATACTTCCGACCCCCCATACATCCACAAACATGAATCTTATTTTTCCTTAATTTTCGGCACTCAAAATTCATTTTTCCACTATTTTTCCCCATTTTTCCTATTTTTATTGTATTTTTTGTAATATTTAATGATTGAAAATACAAAGTGAGTTATGGGCTGTGGCCCTTAGGTTCATTTGCAGTAAAATCACAAGTTTAGTTGGTATGTCTTATCACATTTTCCATTGATATCTCAAAAACACCCAATTCTCCCAATTTCACGTGTTTTACGGGTTTCACACTATTAATTTTATCCACAACACTTATGATTTTCTGAGTGTAAATAGTTGGAAGACATTGCAAACAACATTTTAATGCATAATCATCTCATGGGAACAAGTATTCATGAAGCAAATTGCATAAAAACACCATTTTCCTTTGTAAAAATGAAATTACCGTACTTTGCAGGTTGCAGGTTTTTATTTGCCATATTTCGAGACTGATTTCCAACCACCATTAATGCTCATGACAGTCCACAATCAGCACTCTCCAATCCTCTTACAGCACGGAGTAATCCGGTCTTCATTGGACAAGCATCCCTCATCCATTCTTCTCCTTCTTCTTCACCACATGAATCTGTCTTTAGGGGAGAGAGAGGGAGGAGAGAGAAAGACTAAATCAGAATTCTTCATAGAGACCGCCATTGGAGGAGCGAAGCACGGCGATAGAGTCCACAAGCAGAGGGGATTCAATCCCCATGATCAATTGGGGGGGTTGTTTGCACCAGCCATGATGCCTCCTCCATCCAAGAAGCGCAAAAATCGGGCGTCATCTTCCTCCACGTTTTTTCACTCATATGCATGAAAAGTTTCATGCTACATTTAAATTTTGGGCTCCCAAGGGTCACTTACCCATTTTGGCCAAATTTTGTCCACCTCTTCGCATCTTGACCGGTTTCTTGGCCATTTCCCCGTCCGGACTCGGAATTAAACTCTGAAAAATCCTGGGCGTCCGGCTTGGCATCCCGCATTGGCTGATAACTCTTGTTAACGACAATCTGAAAGATTATGAAAAATCAACAAGTGTCGCTCGGGAGCCTTTAGAGCACTTTGGCACTTAAAATTGTCCTAGATCGAGCCGCCGCCTTCGACGTTGAATTTTTTTTCCTTGATATTCATAATTTTTAGCTATTTTTAAGCACTTCTCGGCACCAAAATTCCACTCTCAGTTCAGAAGGTTTAAGTTTGTAGCTAGAGTAGGCTATGGGATATGAATCTTGCATAAGGACTGCTCCTATTCCAGATCCACTAGTATCAGTGACTACTAGGAAAAATGGTCTATTGAAGTTAGGTAATTGCAATACAGGAGCATGAGTTAAAGCACGTTTCAATAAATCAAAGGACTTTTGTTGATTGTCGGACCAGTGATACACAATGCCTTTCTTTAATAATTTTATCAAAGGTAATACAATTTCTGTAAAAGCTAGCAAGACCTAAGAAAGAACGTAATTCGTGCACATTTTTAGGTATGGGCTAATTCAAAATTACTTCTATCAAGATTAGCATATAATTGATTCTCTTTTAATAATTTGAAAACCAAAGATAAATGTTCATAATGCTCGTTCTCATTCTTACTGAAAACCAATATGTCATCAAAGAAAACAATGACACAATGCTGATGCTTCAAAAATATACGATTCATCATATGGCTGAATGTGGCTGGTGCATTAGTTAAACCAAAAGGCATAACAAGGAATTCATAATGTCCAAATTGTGTTCTAAATGTAGTTTTGAATATATCAGATGTGTCCAATCGTACTTGATGGTATTTAGATATATGAACGGGACTTATGAGCCATATTAATCAATAGTATTAATGTGTATAGTTTGAATGGTCCAAAAATATTAGATTCTTGGGGAAAAAAAACTATTATATTTTAGATATTATCCTAAAAAGATAGAACTAAAAGTCATTTAAAAGAAAAGACAAGTGATGTTTTAGTTAGTTTTTGAGATTTTATAAAAAGAGAAATTAAAAAAATGACTAACAAAATCGCGCGCGCTGCGGTCGCAGACTATAGGCAGTAGACAGCACTTCGAATAGAGAAAAGAAGAATGAGTGAACTAAGAGCTTTCTAACCAAGTGTCTTGAAGTTTTACCCCCCTTTTGGAGCCAATGCAACCACTAGATTTATGATCTGAGCATCAGATCACTGAGTCTTCTAAGAGCCCCTCCACTCTTGTTCTCAGACTTATCCCCTCCTCTCTAATTCATTAGAAATATGAGGCATGGGGAGGCACAAGGGAGCATAAGGAGACCTCGAAAGGCTGCAAGAGAGAGGGAGAGAGAGAGTATACCCCTCCAAGAGATTGTGAGAGAGAGCTTGAGAGAGAGAGAGAGAGAGAGAGAGAGAGAGAGAGAGAAGAGTTACCCCAAGAGGCTGCACAATTTCCCTCTATCTCGATCCTCGATTTAACCATCTTCTCTTACGCTCTCCCATCTCAAATCTATTCCACCTTCTTAATCTCTTGAGTCTACTTGCGGATGATAGCCTCCAAGCAAAGAGTGTTGCGTGCAGATGACAATCCTACAACCAGCAACATAGCTTCAAGCAAAGGCATCACTGTCAATCCAATTGCGGTACTAGTCATAAGTAATGTATCTTCAAATTGATAGATTCTTGTTTTAATGCTCACAAGAGATACATTAGGCTCCGTACCTTGTGATGCTATAATAGGTCATTGAAAATGATAAATCCCATCTCAAATATTCAAAGATGAAGTTTGTGAAGTGCTTGTATCAAAGGGAGTTAAATTGCACCTAGTTCCTATGTGATGAATCCATGCATAGCATAAGCAACATATGAGACACTAAAGTATTGAGCATCGATGAGACTTTGATTAATCTTTATCGAGGATAATATTGTTTAAATTTTGCAAATGCATTTACACGGTACATACATGGGAGAGATTATGTAAACTTTACATCAATGACATGCGACTCCTTGCCTTAGGAGAAAGGAAGATAAAGCCAAGAAATAAAAAATGTTACATAGTAGAAAAATGCTAAAATATAATTGTCACTTAGAGAAGAGGCATAAATGCTCTTGCTAGATTGATTAATTTGCATTAGAATGATAAGACTTATGTCATGTATAGTATTGGAACCTTTTGCATATGCCTTAGGCTAAAGGAGGGAATATTAAGTCAATTCTACTCTTTGGCTCGAAGGGGGAGAGTGAATATGTGATGGAATTATTGTCGCGTCTATAATTGTATTGTTTGGAAAAAATGCAATTAGTTTTGTTGGTTGATTGAACAACACCCTAAATGTTTTTCTTTCAATCAAGGGATTGTTGCATTGTGATTTGGATAAATATTCCAAGGCTTGTGTTGATGGCAAATGCATGGCAAGGGTCTATAATGACAAGTTGCCATGGGAATAAAGGAATATTTTTTCTAGAATATGATATTAGGGCTGATTGCTTTGATTGTACTTGAATTTTAATTGGATTAATTAAGGAATGATATTTTGCACGCATGGATCATCTCCAAGATCACATTGCGGATTATCCCGAGAGGGCACTACTCGATTCACAGGCCGATGGTCGAGTGGTAAAAAGGCCAACCACAGAAATGGCATCTCACTCCTAGACCGCTTGTGGGTCAGGTAGAGTTCTAGACACCCCTTGCATGTCCAAAATGGAGCTGGAGATCCTCGTGAGCCCAACTTCTGGACGTTGGAAGATCCTATTCTAGATAAAGGATGGAAATTTCTATGCCATGAGATTTGGACCAGGTACTTTTGTTGGACAGAAGGGATACATAATTCTCGTGTATGGGCAAGAGACAAAGATTAACTTAAAGATAAGTTAAGGAACTTGTTTGATAAAAGGACTGCTTGTTTTGTTTTTATGTATGTGTTGTAAATTACATGACCGAACTCTGTGCCCTAAAAGGCTTAATTAATGAAGCTGATTTTAAATGCCGCGCATAAATGTGGTAGGACCTAATTAGACAACTAAAGCTATCGAGAAAAGTGCGGTGGACGTGACTTGGATCCGTCCTACGGAAGGGTGGTCTCGGTTAGCTGAAAAATTTTCTCAAAAGACATAATAATGAAACTGTGAAGACCTATAGTCAGTATAGTTAGAATCCCGATTTATGTTGTTTTAGGGGAGCGGAATGGGACTATGCCTTATGGATAGAGAGGTTGAGCTTCGCATCCTCTCGTTTCCCATTCTCCATGAACCAAGTGCAGCATAAATCAGCTTCGACCCTGTTGTTCCTATGCAAAGTGGTTCATCTAGAGCTCGACGCTAGCTACTTCCTAGAGACTTGGCTGATAGGAAAGAAACCCTGACTTCAAGTCGGTCCTAAGTGGAAACGGTTGGATACTTCCACTTCGGGGCAGACTCGAGAAGACCTAGATTGCAAACCCTATGACATTCCTTGCGAGTGCCAGGTGGCGCTTTCTATACTCCCCTCCTGATGGGCTGCTAAGATGTGTCCCACAAGTGGACAAGCGGACATGTTACACCTCTTTTGACACCCTACAAATTCTCTTTATATAAGTCCCCATGAAGAAAAATCAAGGTCCCCTTCCTAGTCAGATCCATCTTGGAAATATTGATAGCATTCCAGCAATGTAGTCCCATTGCCGATCTTTAAGGGAGAGTACAATGAAGACCCTAATCTTCATGTAGCAAAGTTTATGGTAGTGTGTGTGGCTAACAATGCGAGAACCATTGAGCATTGGTTGGTAAAGGCACAGTGTTTTAGTGGTATGAGAGACAAGCATAAGGAAATTTTGGCACATGGAACAACCTAAAGTTGGCTTCCTCACTAAATTCAGGTGTGAAGGTTTTGAAGAGTGGAGCCCCGAGAGGAACACCAAGGAAAAGGGAATTCTCTTGCAAGAAAATCTATCTTGTAACATCAACAAGCTTGTTTATCATGTTTCATATGATCACAATGAAGAAAAGAACACCATGCACAACAAATCTTCATGCAGCATCATGTAGATCTCCCACGGATTTGATAGAATCAACCATATTCTTCAATATCTTCACAAAATCCATAAATAGAACAAAGAAAGCAAAGGAATACACCATCTTTGAATGGAAATACATCACATAGTATTCATCTTCAATATCTTCATAGTCTTCTCTCTCAATCTCTCATATACAATCACTCTGTTTGAGTAGAATTGGCTATCTCTGACTCTCTCTCTCTCTCTCCATCAATAATACATCATATCCTCACTACAATCTCTCAAAATCACCCTCAATAATCCTTCTTAGGTCATGGATACCCTGAATGGTTGATTTTATGAGATGATTGATTGGTTTGGAAGTGGTTTGAGAGTGTTTTGGATGATAATGATTGTGTTTTGGAAGATCATGATGTTTATTAGTGGTTCTGTGATGTTCTGATAGGTTTTGTATACCTTCTGTTTTGCTATGTTTTGGTCTGTTTTGTTTTGATTGTCTTCTGAAAGGAGGGATGGAGTATTGATTGATGAAGATTGAGATCTTGTGAAAGTTTATTGAATGGTTTGTGAGAGTTTGGAGTGGTTTAAGAATGAGTTATGTGGTTTTGATGACCTTTTGATGACCTTCTGTAACCTTCTGTAGGTCTTCTGTAGAGCTTCTGTGCTGTTCTGTACTGTAGCTGTTCTGGTACTGTTCTGTGACTGTTCTGTATGCTTCTGTATGTGTTCTGATGGATGAGAGTGTAGCTTGGGAAAGTTTTCTAGCCTTGAAAAGAGGTGAATACAAGTGCAAAAGAGCTGAAAGAAGTGGAAGAAGTAGCTGTTGAAGACTCAAGTGAAGACTAGAGTGAAGTGACAGTAGTGAGCTATGAAAGGACACTATAGTGGCTCTGGTGACTCTGGTTGTTTTTTGTTTTGTAATTTTTATAAGGTGTGAGTATTTAGGGTTGGTGTTTGTTTGTAAAGTTGTTTGGTGGGTTGGTTTTGTGTTGTTTTGTTTTTTGTTTTTGTTTTTTTGTTTTTTTTTGTTTGTTGTGTTTGTGGTTGTGTTTTTTTTTTTGTAAAAAAAAGAAGAATAATAATAATGAAATCAAGATTAAAATAGAGAGGTTTATGGTCTGTTTGTTGGTTTTTTTTTTTGTTTTTGTAACAATAGGGGTACCATGTATGATATTATTTTAAAGTGAAAAATAAATGGAAAATGGTCAAGGGGGGTGAGGGGAAGTTTTTAGAATTTTTTAGAAATTTTTAAGAATTGTTTACTATTTTTAAATAAATTTTCTTCATTTGTTGGGAATTTGGGGGATAAATGGGAAAATATTTAATTTTCAGAAATTTTTGGGGCTGGAAATTTCCAGCGGACAAATTTTCAAAAATTGGCAAAAAGCGAAGGGAAGTTTTAGATTTTTTTTGAATTTTTATGATGTGAAAATTAATTTATAAATTAATTAAATCAGGTAAATCAACTTAGTTTGGTAAGTAAGTTGAAAGTAA